>NC_133770.1:102921905-103013973 GCF_003597395.2 Chelonoidis abingdonii | reverse complement strand
GATTTAATGAATCGGTAAAACTCAGGGTGTACCGTATGACTGAGAATGCTAACAAGTTCCTATCTTCAAAAAGGTGAAAAAACGTTAATCCGAGTAACTATCAGGCCTGTTAGTTTGCAGCTTCTGTAGATGTAAGGTCTTTGGAAAATATTAAGGAAGAAAGTAGTTTATACGACCTTGAGCGACAAATTCAACTGGTATTTACTTAAGGTGGATCGTGCCAAACCAACCTGATCTCCTTCTTACGAGACAGGTGACAGATTATTTAGACAAAAGGAAAATGCAGTAAGGTCTAATGTTACCTCGATTTCAGTAAGCATTTGACAGCGGTTCCACATGGGAGAATTATTAGTTACAATTGGAAAGACAGTATGGGAGATCAAATATGAAAATTGTAAGGTGGATAAGCGAACCGCGTTAAGGGGAGACTCCAACTGGGTCATACTGCAGGGTGAACTGTCAGGCTGGAAGGAGGTTACTTATAGGAGTTCCTCAAGCAATCATTTTTTGGACCAATCTTATTTAACCTTTTATTACTGACCTTGTCACCTAAGAGCGGCAATCGTGCAATAAATCCGCGGATGACACAAAGCTGGGGTATTGCCTAAACACAGACGAAGGACCGGGGATATCATACAGAAGATCTGCGATGACCTTGTTTAACTGGAGTATAGCAATAGGATGAAATTTAATAGGAAAAGTGCAAGTCATGCCCTTAGGGATTAATAATAAGAATTTTAGATTAACATTGGGGATACATCAGCTGACAGCAACAGAGGAGGAGAAGGACCTTGCGAGTATTGTATGATCACGGATGACTATGGAGCACCAATAGCATATTGGCTGTAAAAAAAGCAAATGCGGTTTTTTAGGATGCATCGGCGGAGTATTTTCCAGCAGGAAAGAGGTGTTAGTACGTTTATATACAGGACTGGGGTGAGCCTCATCTGGAATATGTGATTCAGTTCTGGTCTCGCCATGTTTAAGAAGGATGAATTCAAATTGGAACAGGTTCAGAGATGGGCTACTAGGATGATCTGAGGGAAACTGGAAAACCTGCCTTATGAAAGGAGGACTCAAAAGAGCTTGGCTTGTTAGCCTAGCGCAAAAAAAGGCTGGCAGGGATATGCTGCTCTTTATAAATATATTCAGGGGATTAACATTGGGAAGGAGAGAGGAATTATTTAAGCTTAGTACCCAAATCTACCGACCACAAGAACAAATGAGGTACACTAACTGGACATATAGGGCAAGCTTACGATTTGAAATTAGTATGATAGGTTCTAACCAGTTGAGACGTGACGTTCTGGAATAGCCTCCAAGGGGAGTGTGTGGGCAAAGACATTCTGGCTTTAAGACTAAGTTTGCATAGGTTTCATGATAAGGGATGTGTAATGTATAAGATAGTTTAATTTTGGCATTGATCTTAGGATTTCAGCAGAATAGTCTTCCAATGTGTCTGGTGTATGGGATTGGATGGGATGGGATTCTGAGTTTCCTGGCCGAGAACTCTTTTTTGAGTGCTGAGCTGGTGATTCTTGTCCACACCATGCCTCAGGGTTTAGCCGATCACCATCATTATCTGGGTCGGGAACGCTGAATTGTCCTCTCAGCTGGCAGATTGGCAGAGGCCCTGGACGGTTTTTTGCCTGTGCTCTGCAGCATGGGGCATGGGTCACTTGCTGGTGGATTCTCTGCAGCTAACGGTCTTCAAACCACAATTTAAGACTTCATTAACTCGGATATAGGTTAGGGTTTGTTATAGAAGTGATGGGTAGGGTCTGTGGCCTTGCTTTGTGCAGTAGGTCAGACTAGTATGATCATATTGGTCCCTTTTCTGACCTATGAGTTGGAAACATGAAACTGCTAGAAAATGCATTTAAAATTAGGTCAATTCATTTAGGTATCAATCTGGTGCCTTATTCCCTACCTCCGCAGTCTGATTACCAATTACTGATTGATTTAAAACATGGCAGAGTTTAATCCATTCTAGTTCTCTGTTACTAGGTTTCAGCAGATGGATTGTCCAAATCCTTTAGTCAAAGGGCTTGTCTACACTATGGGGTAAAATAGATTTTAGATTACGCAATTTTCAGCTACCGTGAACAACGTAGCTGAAGTCGAATATCTAAAATCCGATTTTACTCACCCGTTCACTCACCGTGCGGATCGATTGTCCACCAGTCGCCATGTCAGATTTCCGGACTCCGTTGGGGTTGAGGGTTCCGGAATCGATATAAGCGCCGGCTCATGGATCGATATATCCCGTCTAGATTAGACGCGATATTATCGATCCCCGGCAATCGAAATTTAATGCGCTGATATGGCTATAAGTCTAGACGTGGCGCCAAAGTTAACTTTTGTTCCCCAAATAAAGTTTTGTACTAGTTTACTCTATCAGGTCCTGACAATGATACCTTACAATTTAGTTTAGCCTGGTTAAACAAACTGCTATTCCTTTCATTTGTGTATGCTGCATAAGCAGAGTATTTAAGAATGTGCACATTGCACATTCAACTATATCACTGCCTTAAGTGAGTGGACAGTACAGAAATTATGACAGCTTTTTTGACATCACTGACATTCCACTGATTCGCTGTTAGCTGCTGGTGAATAGATCAATGTCCAGCTGCCAGAAAACAGAGGCAGATGTCAAACGCATTAGTCATGAAATAATAATTTTCACAGACTCTCTAGCAAACTGGCTCTGGGCAGCTCTTTGGCGATTCCTGAAAAATAAATGGGTAGCGATTCTGTAAATTGGAAAGTTTTTGACATCTACGTATTGCCTAACCAATTCAAACACCTCTGTGAGCAAAGATAATGAGGTTCAGCAGGATTAATGAAGAGAGGTTAAGCCAGGAAACTAATGCAGTGTAAGGCATTAATCATTGCATAACAAATCTAGGAAATGCAATATTTTTTAATTCCCCCTTTGTTACCTGTTAGTTAAATGCTCAATATTACTGAGGTGGGCATTGTGAAAAGAAAGGGAAGTCATTCACGAAATTAAGAGATGACAGAATTGATTATATGGTCTATCCACTACACTGTTTTTTTCCCTAATATCTGCCGTCCAATGCAAGCTAAGTTAAACTGTGTTGTTTAAGTCCCCTGAATGAAGATAACCAATGGGGGCGAAAGGTCATAAAAATATTCTTGGGGCATTCATACCAAGTAACTTGTCACTGACCCATATATTGCATATAAAATTACTCTGGCTATATTTTTCAAACTAAATCCATATGTAACACAATGATAAGTAGTTTGATTTTTTAAGGTTCCGATTGTGGCGTGCCCATTGACAACATAGGTGCTGCAGCACTCCCTGTCTGGAAGTTGGTTTCCATCATATACAGAGTTACAATTTTGAATTGAATGGTTCTGAGCACTCCCCACCATATAAATTGTTCCGCACCCCTGCATTTGAATGGAATTTTGATACCTAACTTTTGAAATCTTGAGTTTTAAATGGGTTCAAACAATATAAATAGGCACATTGCATATAGGTTGTGGTTATGTAGAAACACACACAATACTTGTACTTGTGGAAACTACGTGATGAATTTCACTTTATGTCCACTGACCAACATCATCTGCTGTCTGCATACCAAGTCAAACCTTAGAACTTTATTTTCTAGCATTCAAACCTCCAGTTGAGCAGATGCAAAAAGCTTTTCTAAAAAACGCCGAACAAACAGGCAATGCAAGTACAAGAATATCTGTTCCTACCCCTCTCCCACAAATTTCTTCCCATCGTTGAAACTTGGATGTGTATTCTCCTGCACAGTAACACAGTTTACATTAAAGAAATCAGATTTAAAGTCCATCATTCTCAATGGACCTTGCAGAGCTGAGAACAGACCATTGGACAGAGCGAATCTCATTCCCTCAGGGGCTAATTGGGGACACAGCCCTAGCTACCAGATTGAAAGACTCTTTAACAGGCAGTCTTTTAAATACATGCGTCCCTTTTGTACAGAAAAAGCCAATTCAGATAATTTTTATGGCTCCTTTCTGAGCCCTGTCCAGCTGAACTCAATGGCTAATAAGTTTTATTTGTGAAGAATATGGGGCTAATGCATTACTTCTTTTAACTTCACTTTAAAACATGCACAACAAATTATTGGTTACGTGAAAGGTGAAACCCTTTAACTGGCTTTGAAACTTTTGAGAGTTATATAGATAGATTGTTTACTGCTACAGCCAAATATTTCAAGAGGTACAATGCATGATGCATTTCATAAGGAACAGTCGATTTTTACTGTAAATTCAACTTAGCTTCACAGTTGATACTGTTATTCCTATGGGTTCATAGCAGGCAAGTAACGTATAAATATTCATGGAATTGATATACCTATGTATAAAACCCTTTGTGACTAATCGGCCTGTACGAATTAACTTTCTTAAAATAAATCCTAAAACTATGATATGTAAAGAATTCATTTAATTTGGCATACAAAGTGCCAGCCAGGAAGAAAACTTCTTTTGAAAAACTGACAGGATTACATGAAGTTGTTTTAATAAAATGGACAGGGTAATGGGTGTCTGTAGTCCACCTGACCTGCACATAAGTAAGTAAAAAGTAAATAATAGATAGTATTTACATAGCTTTTTTCATCCAAATTTTCAAGTGATTGATAAACTTTGCAATTCTACCAAACATCATTCGTTAAATTTACAATGAAATAAATTCAACGTATGCATAATATTGCTCCAAACCAGGACTTGTTATCAAGGAATCCCTTAAACTCATGCTAAAACATTGCCACCTCTAGAAAACAAGTTCACACAATGTTCAAAGGAACTGGCACATTTCAGGGACATAAAAGAATATTTACCTCAGTTGGAGCTTCAGGAAAGCATTAGGTAGGAACTCTGAAATGTTTAGCTAGAACGCTGAGGATAAGATGCTTTTTTAACAAAACAACACAAAAAGTCATGGGGATCGCCAAGTAAGTTACTGATATAGCCAAGACTTCAATGTTAGGTCTCACCTAAAAAGTTAGGTAACTATTATCAGCATTGATTCTTTCCACATTTTAAATTAATTGCCTCAGACACCGGGCAGGGTTTTCCCTGGTGATTTTTTATCCAAGTAGCAAAACAGGGACTTGTGTGGTTTATTATCATCTGACTAGCTCATACTTAATATTACAACTAGCATGTTGGGCACCCATAAGCCACCGTCTTGATCATGAGTCACTGCATGAAATTACTCACCTTACTCCAGTAGAAACTATTTTAGGCAATGCTAACATTGGCAAATGAGTTGAACACAACTATATTAATTTTTGAGATTACTTTCGCGTGGTACAGCCTTCAAGGGAAAAATGTCTATGTTTCCATTTTGAAAGGAAATAATGTGTCAAACTCTAGTCTAGACATTAGCATCTTGATGTCTAAGGATAGGAACATATCCTGTTCGGGAATTTTGGGATATTCATCAATTTTTCAAAAATATCTTAATCTATAATTTAGAAATTTGATTAAAACATTGTTTTTGTTTCAAGGTAAAATTAACAGCTTTAGATAAAAAATATGGACAAAAATTTAGTGATAGTGTTTTATAGGCATTATAGATTAATTAGATAGGGTACGCCCTCCCCCCACCCCCAACAAAAAACAGGAATAACCACTTTTTGATATTAAGACTCAATACGTTAATAGCCTGATATCCAAATTATCGTTGCTCGCTATTTGAGTTGTAATATCCAGTACATTATGATAATACATCACCACATTCAGTACATATAAATAGAAGTCATACCAATAGTCTGAGGGATCACTCATTATTTTAAGTTTATTTTTGATTCAACTTGCTTTCCCTCCTCATCTCTATTTGTGACACAGCCCTGTACTTATTTTATTGAAACAAGGACATTTTTAGGGTGTATGTAAGACAAGCCCAGAGTTCAAGAACTTGCACTTAAATCTAAGAATAATTTTGCAATTACACAACTACGTGTTCCTGGAATTAGTGTTATACAAAACAAAACAATGCCATATAACTGACCTAAGGGAAAAGAGGAGTAAAGTAATTAGCTTGAATTCGACTGAGCTACAGATATTCCATCATTTCACAGCAACTACTTTACCTAGCACATGAAATTTCTTCCCACCTTTTCCTGCCCACTTTCTAATAAGAAGTTCAGCTAGATTAATGTTTCTTTTGCTTAATTGATTTTACTCATTCCCATTGAGTAAGATGTGCTGGCTGGGAGACTGAATGATAATGTTTCTGTTAGTTTGTGTCAAACCACTTATAGCTAGGTTATAGAAAGTCAGTGGTGGATATAGCATCTACCTAAGTCTATTTCCTTAAGAAGTGATTTATAAAAATCTCTATGGTATGTTGACCACCTTCTGCACATTCTCACAGCTACATTCTTAATTCCTTATTGGAAGATGGCCAAAATAATTATGGGTGTTGGATAAGTAGTATTCTGTGAAGGAATATTAAAGGTGTTTACTGTTACTTTATATTGAGGACATATATCCTTAAATTTCTTTTTATGAAGTGTACGTAAAAATATTTTAGCCGCTTGAGAAATTTGTTAACTTGACAGCATGCATATTCAAGTCTCTCTTTATCCAACAGAAAAAGTGGCCAGGTAGCAACAGGTCTAAGATTTTCCCACATACTGGCCTCACAAATGCATTCCAATCCTGTTCAGGATAGACCACCTCTAGAGAAGAGAAAGTCAATCCAGGCACCACTGTCATTTGAGTCCTTTAGCCTTTTGAAGATACCATTTCTAAGGATACCCAGTAAATGTTGAATTATGATTGAGGATGATGCGGCCATAAGAATTGAGACCACTCAGCTTCAATATATCAGCTGTCATACACTGAGAATTTTTTGTATTCTCATCAGAACAATAGTGACAGGTAGTGGAAGATGCTGTCATATGCACTAATGATAATTTCTCTATTTTATTGAAATATGTTTATTTTTGGTCTCATCGTTTTCGCCCTTCTCTATATTAGTTATGTGCTTACAGTATTCAGTAATTGTTGATAGGGTGAGGGATGTGCCGTATTGTTTTGCTCGTTTATCGCCGCTTGACATACTCAGCCATTTACACCTAATTACACTTAAAAGTATAGCCTGACTTCTGTCACTGATTTTTTTTTTCTCTTCTACGCTGGATGCCAGCTTGCAAGGCCCTGACAGATGTTTACCATCTTAGCATATACAAAAAAAAAATTGGCCCTGATCCTGCAAATACTACACATTATGTTTAACTTTAAGCATGTGATTTTGCAAAAAGAAATTCCATTTACCTGATTGTGCTAAAACTTAACATATGTGCATAAGCATTCTCTCAACTGGGGGCCACATTTGATTAAATCAACCTAGCATTCCACTGTAGCATGTTTCATCACCAGTTGAATGAGTGAAGCAGAGTTTATTTGAAATCCATGAAGAACTGCCTCTGAAAGAAAAAAATCAATGAATTTCCATGCAGCATAAAGCAGCCGCTAAAGAGAAAACTGGATTGGAAATTTTGAAGAATATATTTGTGAGTGCTCTTCACTTCACAAACACTGGGAAGACAGACAATCTAGCCAAGGACTTTACTGACACAATTTAATCAAACAACTCTTGTACAGAGGGATTTCTCTTATTGATATTGTATTTCTTTTAGTGATTAAAATTAATTTTTAAAAAGCACTTAAAATGGGTGGGGTCATTTATGTGCTTTAAGAGAGAAATAGCCTGCAAGCATTGTAACCACGTTTCCATAAGTTATATTGCATATTCTATCCTGCTGGCATCTCTATTATGATTATATTTGAAAATGCAAAATAACTCAAAATAAGAAATAAAGATGTAGAGTGTAGGCATTTACTGCTGCCAAATTCAATTAAGAGAAATGTCAAACTGAGCATCCTTAAAAAAAAAAAAAAACAAGCAAAAAGAAACTGTAGTGATCCTCCCCTTTACTTAAGTGTGCCCAACAGAGTGAAAATTATTTAATTTGGTGAGAGGGAGGCAAAAAGAGGAAGGAGGACATTAGTTATTCACTTCCCATTTACCATGCAACCTGATTTTGTCTTGCCTTTAAAACATGGTTAGAGGATGACAGCATTGAAAAAAATTCATGAATTGTTAGTAGTCTGTTTCAGATTGAAACCATTCAGATGACATCGTAAAAAAAAATATTTGCCATGGCATGGGAAGTTCCTTTTCTTTATGTGATGAAAAATGAATTTTCACAAGGATGTTCTAAGTCACACTATGTATGACTACTCCGGATATATTTCCTTTGAAAATTATTACTGGAACAGGATAGCAAATAGGATTCTAACAAAGATTTCTCTTTTCTGTATGGAGTGAGAAACTTATCAGCATATTAAATAGCGGACATTCAATTTTAACCTTGAGAGTTAATTAAAATTAGAGGTGTTCCATGACTTCAGCTGTTTTTGATTTAGGCCCCATGAGAGCAAAGAAACAATTTTTTCTAAAGTTTAATGTGAGACCACTATAACCATTAGGCCTAACTTTTACCCTACTATATTAATAAATCTCATTGTAAGGCATCTTGGCGCTCAAGAATTCCATTGCCTGGGACATCCTGGACCAGATGGTCGGTGAATTGCTCCCCTCAAAAGGGACCATGATTGCTCTGTGCACTAATGGGTAGGCACAGAGGAGAGGACAATGGATGAAGTCTACCTGTGAAAGGATATCTATGGAAAGCTTCATGCTTGCCTTTCTGGTATTCCAATCTCAGAGGTACAGTTATGCTAAATCTTTAGTATTTTTAAACAAATATTTTCAATCCCACTGAAGCTCGATGGAAACTCCCCTCAACTTTTGGAATGGATTTTACTCACATGTGTCACCACCCCAAGGACATCATGAGATTTAAAGAAAACACAAAACTACGATTTTTTAAGCCAAAGCTTCGTTAGTATTTTTTTTTCCTAAATTGAGATTGGCGTTTGTACTAGGTCCAGTTTCCAACTTCTCTCTGCTAATGAGGACGACTAGGCGATGATTCTAAAAAAAAAAAAAAGTTGAGGATCTCACGTATTACCGACTAACACAGCGATTCCTTCAGCAGCTGTGGCTTTAGAAGCAATTAATGTATTGGAGACCCATGAATAAAATTATCCTGATCTACTCTCTCTCTTTTTTATTTAAAACCAATGTACAAGGTTCTACCAGCCACATATAAAATAAGAAAGGAGAGAAGGGAAGAGGAAAAAAAAAACAAAAGAAAGGAAAGAAAGAAGGAAGAAAAGAAGTGTGGGACGCCGCCTTAAACACTGAGGAATGGGATGGTTAGGTAAGGATAACCTAGGCAATGGCCCAATATCAAAATAATGTTCACTTTTGCCTCAGTCTTTAATTAGGCTAATGAGGAGCTTGGGTGATGGAGGAAGGACAAACGGGAATGAGGATATGCAGGGGTATCACCACATTCTGAGGTAGAGGCCAAACTTTGACACGCTTAATTGGACCAAAAATCGGAGGGCCAGCAAGCTTCTCCAGGATATTAAGGAACTGGTGCATGAAATTGCGAAGCCCAATTAGCAAAGAATTTTTAATGAATCGGTAAACTCAGGCGAGGGAGTTGACGTAAAATGACTGAGGAGAATCTTACAATTAGGTCTTCTTCAACGAGAAGGGAAAAACGAATCCGAGGTAACTAGTGGCATGTTATTTGACTCAGTGTAGGTATGTAATGTGCTTGAGAAGAGAAAAATTTTGAAAGAGAATAGTTAACGACACTGAGGACCAATCACAAGCATGGTGTTACTAAAAGGCATAGATCGTGCCAAACCACAACCCTGAATCATCCTTCCGAGAAGGTGAACAGATTATTTTAACAAAAGGCAAATCAGTAGCATGCTAATTACCTCGGATTTCAGTAGGCATTCTGACAACGGTCTCCACCATGGGAAATTATAGTTAAATTGGAAAATGCAGGGGCAATCAATATGAAAAATTTGCTTAAGGTGATACAGGAACCGGTTAAGGGGGAACTCCCACTGGTATACGAAGGAGGTGACACTGTCAGGCTGGAAGGAGGTACTGACGTGGAGTTCTCCAAGAAGTCTATTTTGGGACCATTGCTTTATTAACACATTTTTATTACTGACCTTCGGCACTTGAGCCAGGGCGGATGGATGCTAATAAAGTCCGCGGAATTGACACTAAGCGGGGGGTATTCCATAACACAGAGAAAGGACGGGGCATTATCATCAGGCTAAGATCTGGATGACCTTGGTAACTGTGAATACTAAAGAAATAGATGAAATTTAGATAGAAAGAGTGCAAGGTATGCCCTAGGGCCATTAATAATAGAAATTTGATGATCACATTGGGGTACTCAGTGGAAGCAACAGAGGAGGCTAGAAGGACCTTGTCAAGTATTGGTTGATCACAGATGCTATGAGCCACCCAATGCGTATGGGTGATGCTTAAAAAGCAATTGCGGTTTAATAGATGTCGCTCGAGGACGAGGAGTTATTCCAGCAAGGCATAAGGGAGGTGATAGGTACATTCACCAGATTATATTAAGCATGGTGAGCACCTCAGTCTGAAAGACCACAAACGATCTGAAAGTGTATAGTTCTGTCACCCATGTTACTAGAAGATAGAGATGATCAAAGGCGAAACAGGCATTCAGAGCATGGCTATAGGATGATCTGGGAGGATAGCACCATGCCGTATGATGACAGCCGAGACTCAAATGGCTGTGCAGTTGTTGATCTGCCCTAGCACAAAAAACAGGCAATGCCATGAGGGGAATGCTGCTCTTTATTAAAATATCATTCAAGGGGTGATTAACATAGGAAGGAGCAGGATTATTTAAGCTGTAAAGTACCAATATGGAACCAAGAAACAAAATGCGGTACACAAACTGAGACATATAGGAAGCTTAGATTTGAAATTGAAATGAAAGGTTTCTAAACCATATAGAGATGTGAAGTTCTGGATAGCCTCAAGGGACAATGTGGCTGTGAAGGCCCAAAAAGACATATCTGCGCTTTAGAACTAAGTGATAAGTCCAGTATGAAGAGAGCAGATAGGCATATGACAAATAACCATAGCTACTAATTCTTTGCCAATTGATCTTGGCACAACAATATATACAGCAAGATAAGTCCTGAAACCAAATGTCGGTCGGATGGAGATGTCTAGGATGTAGGGATCTGAGTTACTGCAAGAGAATCTTTCTCGATGTGCTGTCGGTGAGTCAATTGCCCACCTGCTCAGTTTAGACGATCACCATTATTGGCGGTTCGGGACAGCATTTTCCATCCAGGCAGCATTGCATGAAGGCCTGGAGTTATTTTGCCTTGCTCTCAGCACATGGAAGGCATGGAGTCACATTAGCTGACGTGGCCCTGGTGGATTCTCTGCAGCTTAAGGTCTTCAAACCACAATTTGAAGACTTCAGTAACTCAGATATAGGTTAGGGGTTTGTTATAGAAGTGAATGGGTAGGGTTCTGTGGCCTGCTTTGTGCAGGAGGTCAGACTAGATGATCATATTGGTCCCTTCTGACCTATGAGTGGAACATGAAACTGCTAGAAAATGCATTTTTAAAATTAGGTCAATTCATTAGGGTATCAATTGGTGCCTATTCCCCTACTCCCAGTCTGATTACCAATACTGATGATTTAAAACATGGCAGAGTTTAATCCATTCTAGTTCTCTGTTAAGGGTTTCAGCAGATGGATTAGTCCAAATCCTTTAGTCAAAGGGCTGGTCTACACTATGGGGTAAAATCGATTTTAGATACGCAATTTCAGCTACGTGAACAACGTAGCTGAAGTCGAATATCTAAAATCGATTTACTCACCCGTCCTCACCGTGCGGGATCGATGTCCACAGCTCGCCATGTCGATTCCGGAACTCCGTTGGGGTTGGTGGAGTTCCGGAATCGATATAAGCGCGCTCAGGGATCGATATATCCCGTCTAGATTAGATGCGATATATCGATCCCCGAGCAATCGATTTTAATGCGCTGATATGGCGCGTAGTCTAGACGTGGCCAAAGTGAACTTTTGGCCCCAAATAAAGTTTTGTACATAGTACTCTATCAGGTCCTGACAAGATACCTTACAATAGTTAGCCTGGTTAAAAAAACTGCTATTCCTTTCATTTTGTATGCTGCATAGCAGAGTATTAAGAATGTGCACATGCACATTCAACTATAGCACTGCCTAAGTGAGTGGACAGTACAGAAATTATGACAGCTTTTTGACATCACTGACATCCACTGATTCGCTGTTAGCTGCTGGTGAATAGATCAATGTCAGCTGCCAGAAAACAGAGGGAAGGATGTCAAACGCATTAGTCATGAAATAATAATTTCACAGACTCTCTAGCAACTGGCTCTGGGCAGCTCTTTTGGGATTCCTGAAAAATTAAATGGGTAGGATTCTGTAAATGGAAAAGTTTTTGACACTACGTATGCCTACCAATTCAACACCTCTGTGAGAAAGATAATGAGGTTCAGCAGGATTAATGAAGAGAGTTAAGCCAGGAAAACTAATGCAGTGTAGGCATAATGCATTGCATGACACAAATCTATGGAATGCAATTATTTTTTTAATTCCCCCTTTGTTACCTGTTAGTTAAATGCTCCAATATACTGAGGTGGGCATTGTGAAAAAGAAAGGGAAGTCATTCACAGAAATTAAGAGATGACAGATTGATTATATGGTCTATCCACTACCACTGTTTTTTTCCCTAATATCTGGTCCAATGCAAGCTAAGTTTAAACTGTGTTGTTTAAGTCCCTGAATGAAGATGAACCAATGGGGGCGAAAGGTCATAAGAAATATTCTTGGGCATCATACCCAAGTAACTGTCACTGACCATATATGCATATAAAATTACTCTGGCTATATTTTTCAAACTAAATCCATATGTACACAATGAAATAAGTAGTTTGATTTTTAAAGGTTCCGATTTGTGGCTGCCCATTGACACATAGGTGCTGCAGCACTCCCTGTCTGGAAGTGGTTTCCATCATATACAGAGTTTACAATTTGATTGAATGGTTCTGAGCACTCCCACCATATAAATTGTTCCAGCACCCCTGCATTGACATGGAATTTTGATACCTAACTTTAGAAATTTGAGTTTTAAAATGTTCAAACCAATATAAATATGCACATTGCATATAGGTTGTGGTATGTAGAAACACACACAATACTTGTAACTTGTGGAACTACGTGATGAATTCACTTATGTCCACTGACCACATCATCTGCTGTCTGCATACCAAGTCACCTTAGAACTATTTTCTAGCATTCCAAACCTCCAGTTGAGCAGATGCAAAAAGCTTTTCTAAAAAACGCCGAACAAACAAGGCAATGCAATACAAGAATATCTGTTCCTACCCCTCCCCACAAAATTCTTGCCCATCGTGAAACTTGGATGTGTATTCTTCCTGCACCAGTAACACAGTTTTACATCTAAAGAAATCAGATTTAAAGTCCATCATCTCATGGACCTGCAGAGCTAGAAACAGACCATTGGACAGAGCGAATTCTCAATTCCCTCAGGGGGACACAGCCCTAGCTACCAGATTTGAAAGACTCTTTAACAGCAGTCTTTAATACATGGTCCTTTTGTACAGAAAAGCCAATTCAGATAATTTTTATGGCTCCCTCTGAGCCCTGTCCAGCTGAACTCATGGTAAATAAGTTTTATTTGTGGAAGAATATGGGCTAATGCATACTTCCTTTAAACTTCACTTTAAAACATGCACAACAAATTATTGTTACTGAAAGTGAAACCCTTAACTGGCTTTGAAACTTTTGAGAGTTATATAGATAGATGTTTACTGCTACAGCCAATATTCAAGAGGTACAATGCAATGATGCAGTTCATAAGGAACAGTGATTTTACCTGTAAATTCAACTTAGCTTCACAGTTTGAATACTGTTATCCTATGGGTATCATAAGAGGCAAGTAACGTATAAATATCATGGAATGAATACCTATGTATAAAACCCTTTGTGACATAATCGGCCTGTACGAATAACTTTCTTAAAATAAATCCTAAAACTATGGATATGTAAGATTCATTTAAATTTGGCATACAAAGTGCCAGCCAGGAAGAAAACTTCTTTGAAAACTGACAGATACATGAAAGTTGTTTTGAATAAGAAATGGACAGGTAATGGGTGTCTGTAGTCCACCTGACCTGCACATAAGTAAAGTAAAGTAAATAATAGATAGTATTTACATAGCTTTTTTCATCCAAATTTCCAAGTGATTGATAAACTTTGCAATTCTACAAACATCATTGTTAAATTTACAATGAAATAAAGTTCAACGTATGCATAAATATTTGCTCAAACCAGGACTTGTATATCCAAGGAATCCCTTAACTCATGCCTAAAACATTGCCACCTCTAGAAAACAATTCAACAATGTTCAAGGAACGCACATTTCAGGACATAAAAGAATTATTTACCCAGTTGGAGCTTCAGGAAAGCATTAGGTAGGAATCTACTGAAATGTAGCTAGAACGCTGAGGATAAGATGCTTTTTAACAAAACAACACAAAAAGTCATGGGATCGCCAAGTAAGTTACTGATATAGCCAAGACTTCAATGTTAGGTCTCACCTAAAAAGTTAGGTAACTTTATCAGCATGATTCTTCCACATTTTAAATTAATGCCTCAGAACGGCCAGGGTTTTCCCTGGTGATTTTTTATCCAAGTAGCAAACAGGACTTGTGTGGTTTATATCATCTGACTAGCTCATACTTAATATTATACAACTAGCATGTTGGGCACCCAAAGCCACCGTCTGATCATGAGTCACTGATGAAATTACCACCTTACTCCAGTAGAAACTATTTTAGGCATCTGAACATTGGCAAATGAGTTGAACACAACTATATGTAATTTTTGAGATTACTTTCAGCGTGGTACAGCCTCAAGGAAAATGTTATGTTTCCATTTTGAAAGGGAAATAATGTTGTCAACTCAGTCTAGACATAGCAATCTTGATGTCTAAGGATAGACATATCCTGTTTGGGAATTTTGGGATATTCATTCAATTTTCAAAAATATCTTAATCTATAATTTAGAAATTTGATTAAAAACATGTTTTGTTTCAAGTAAAATTAACAGCTTTAGATTAAAAAAAATATGGACAAAAATTTAGTGATAGGTGTTTTATAAGCATTATAGATTAATTAGATAAGGGTACGCCTCTCTCCCCCCACCCCCAACAAAAAACAGGATATAACCACTTTTGATATTAAGACTCAATACGTAATAGCCTGATATCCAAATTATCGTTGCTCGCTATTTGAGTGTAATATCCTGTACATTATGATAATACATCACCACATTCAGGTACATATAAATAGAAGTCCATACCAAATAGTCTGAGGATCACTCATTTTTTTAAGTTTATTTTGATTCAACTTGCTTTCCCTCCTCATCTCTATTTTTGTGACAAGCCCTGTACTATTTATGAAACAAGGACATTTTTAGGGTGTATGTAAGCACAAGCCCAGAGTTCAAGAACTGCACTTATCTAAGATAATTTTGGCAATACACAACTACTGTTCCTGGAGATTAGTGTTATACAAACAAACAATGCCATATAACTGACCTAAGGGGAAAGAAGGGAGTAAGTAATTAGCTTGAATTCTGACTGAGCTACAGATATTCCATCATTTCACAAGCAACTACTTTACCTACCCAATGAAATTTCTCCCACCTTCCTGCCCACTTTCTAAATAAGAAGTCAGCTAGATAATGTTTCTTTTGCTAAATGATTTTACTCATTCCCATATGAGTAAGAATGTGCTGGCTTGGGAGACTGAAGATAATGTTCTGTTAGTTTGTGTCAAACCACTATAGCTAGGGTTATAGAAAGTCAGTGGTGATAATAGCATCTACTAAGTCTATTTCCTTAAGAAGATGATTTATAAAAATCTCTATTGGTATTTGACACCTTCTGCACATTCTCACAGCTACATTCTTAATTCAACTTATTGGAAGATGCAAAATAATTATGGTGTGATAAGTAGGATTCTGTGAAAGGAATATTTAAAGGTGTTTTACCTGTACTATATTGAGGACATATATCCTTAAATTTCTTTTATGAAGTGTACGTAAAAATAATTTAGCGCTTGAGAAATTTGTTAAACTGACAGCATGCATATTCAAGTCCTCTCTTTATCCACAGAAAAAGTAGGCAGGTAGCAACAGTCTAAGATTTTCCCCACATACTGCCTCACAAATGCATTCCAATCCTGTTCAGGATAGACCACCTCTAGAGAAGAGAAAGTCAATCCAGGACCACTGTCATTGAGTCCTTTAGCCTTTTTGAAGATACCATCAAGGATACCAGTAAATGTGAATTATGATGAGGATGATGGCGGCATAAGAATTGAGACCACTCAGCTTCAATATATCAGCTGTCATACACTGAGAATTTTTGGTTATTCCTCAGCAGAACAATAGTGACAGTAGTGGAGAGCTGCATATCACATGATTAATTCATTTATTGAAATTAGTTTATTTTGCCATCGGTTTTTCCCTTCTCTAATTAGTTATGGCTTACATATTCAGATTGTTGAAGGGAGGGATTGCCTTGTATGCTGCTTGACAACTCAGCCACTTTACACCAATTACACTTAAAAGATAGCCTGACTCTGTCACTGATTTTTTTTTCCTTCACTGGGAAGCCAGCTTGCAAGGCCCTGGACAGATGTTACCACTTAGCATATACAAAAAAAAATTGGCCCTGATCCTGCAAATACTTACACATATGTTTAACTTTAAGCATGTGATTTGTCAAAAAAGAAATTCCATTTAACCTGATGTGCTTAAACTTAAACATATGTGAATAAGCATTCTCTCAACTGGGGCCACATTTGATAAATCAACCTAGCATTCCACTGTAGCATGTTCATCACCAGTGAAATGAGTGAAGCAGATTTATTTGAAATCCATGAAGAACTGCCCTCTGAAAGAAAAAATATCAATGAATTTCCATGCAGCATAATAGCAGCCAGCTAAGAGAAACTGGAGGAAATTGAAGAATATATTTGTGAGTGTTCCTTCACTTCACAAACACTGGGAAGACAGACAATTCTGAGCCAAGGAACTTTACTGACAAATTTAATCAAACAACTCTAGTACAGAGGGATTTCTCTTATTGATATTGTATTTCTTTTAGGTATTAAATTAATTTAAAAGCACTAAAATGGTGTGGGTCATTAATGTGCTTTAAGAGAGAAATAGCCTGCAAGCATTGTAACACGTTTCCATAATTATATTGCATATTCTATCCTGCTGCATCTCTATATGATTATATTTGAAAATGAAAAATAATCAAAATAAGAAATAAAGAGGTAGAGTGTAGGCATTTACTGTGCAAATTCAATTAGAGAAATGTCAAACTGAAAGCATCCTTAAAAAAAAAAAAAACAAGCAAAAAGAAATCTGTAGTGATCCTCCCCTTTTACTAAGGTGCCCAACAGAGAAAATATAATTTGGGGAGAGGGAGGCAAAAAGAGGGAAGGAGGACATTAGTTATTCACTTCCTTGTTAGCCATGCAACCTGCATTTGTCTGCCTTAAAACATGGTTAGAGATGACAGCATTGAAAAATTCAGAATTGTTTAGTATGTCTGTTTCAGATGTGAAACCATTCAGATGACATCGTAAAAAAAAAATATTTGCCATGGCATGGGAAGTCCTTTTCTTTATGTGATGAAAAAATGAATTTCACAAGGATGGCTAAGTCACACTAAGTATGACTACTCGGTATATTTCCTTGAAAATTATTACTGGGAACAGATAGCAAAATAGGATTCTAACAAAGATTCTCTTTTCTGTATGGAGATGAAGAAACTTATCAGCATATTAAATACAGGACATTCAATTTTAACCTTGAGATTAATTAAAATTAGAGGTTGTTCCATTGACTTCAGCTGGTTTTGATTAGGCCCCATGAGAGCAAAGAAACAGATTTTTTCTAAAGTTTTAATGTGAGACCACTATAAAATTAGGGCTAACTTTTACCCTACTATATTAAAAATCATTGTAAGGCATCTTGGGCTCCAAGAAATTCCATTGGCTGGACATCCTGGACCAGATGGTCGGTGAATGCTCCCCTCAAAAGGGACATGATTGCTCTGTGCACTAATGGGTAGGCACAGAGAGAAGACAATGGATGAAGTCTACTGAAACAGGATATCTGAGGAAGCTTCATGCTGCTTTCTGGTATTCCAATCTCAGAGGTACAGTATTGCTAAATCTTAGTAATTTTAAAACAATATTTCAAATCCCCACTGAAGTCGATGGAAAACTCCCCTCAACTTGGAATGGATTTTACCACATGGGTCACACCCCAAGACATCATGAGATTTAAAGAAAAACACAAAACACGATTTTTAAGCCAAAGTGTTAGGTTATTTTTTTTTCCTAAATTGAGAGGGTGTACCTAGGTCCAGTTTCCCAACTTCTCTCTGCAATGAGGACGACTAGGGATGATTCTTAAAAAAAAAAAAAGTTGAGATTCTCACCTAACCACAAGCCTTCAGCAGCTGTGGCTTTAAGAAGCACATTAATGATGAGACCCATGATAAAATCATGAGAGTTCTGACACTGCAGCTCTAAGAGGACCCTGTCCCAGTGATCATTATGTTATGTTTGCACACTTTAAGGAGGGAACCACATAGACTGAAAAACATGGCATCTAGCAGCACTTTCTCACACTGGTTTTACTGATAATTTCCTTTTGTCTTTGACTGAAGCAGAGTAAAGTGGTTGCTCCCTAGTCAGATCTACTTTTAAGCCATAACAAAACCAGACCCACAGAGTACCAGCTAAGTGGAGATACATTGTGAGGGCTTATGCAGTCTTCGAAAAAAGGAGTTTGGGGGATGGCAGAGGTTGCATTTTGTTCCAATTCCAAGCTCTCTCTTCCTTCTGAGAAAGGGAAGCACTTGTTACCTTAGCCATAAGAATGATGATAAACATACCAAGCCATCTAAGCTTGAGAAGTGAGTTTCTCTTCTTTCTTTCATTATGCTATTGCAGGGGTCAGCAACATTTCAGAAGTGGTGTGCCGAGTCTTCATTTATTCACTCTAATTTAGGGTTTCAGGTGCAAGTAATACATTTTAGCGTTTTTAGACAGTCTCCTTCTATAAGTCTATAATATATCACTAAACTATTGTTGTATACAAAGTAAATAAGGTTTTTAAAATGTTTAAGAAGCTTCATTTAAGATTAAATTAAAATGCAGAGCCCCCCAGACTGGTGGCCAGTACCCGAGCAGTGTGAGTGCCACTGAAAATCAGTTTGTGTGCTGTCTGTGGCACACGTGCCATAGGTTGCCTATCCCCATGCTATCGCATAGTTGTGCGTGGGCATATCCATGAACATATTTCCTTCTCAGTGAAGCTTACTAACTAGAGGCTTGATCCAAAGTCCATTGAAATCAACAGGCTTCCTTCCACTGACTTCAGACTTTGCATCAGGCTTCAAGGGCTCAATACTATAAGGCACCGAACACCCTCAATTCCTATTGAAATCCTTGGAAATTGACGGTGTTAAGCACCTTACACAACTGACCCATAAGCTAGACAGGTAACATCTAGCATAAGAACATAAGAAAAAGCAACTGGAAGACAAAAGCCTGAAGGGTGAGTGGAAAAGAGGAGATGCCAAATAAGGAAGGAGGAGGGACGGTAAATAGACAGCAAAAGTACTATTTGAGACAGAGCACTTAGGTTAAGTCTACACTGCAATATAAACCCAGGCCTTGGACCTAGGTGCCAGAACCTCTGGAGGTGGACGATCTAAGCCTTAGTCAAACCAGGACTCAGGGTTTGAGTGCTATTGCTTTTTAGTGCAGAGGTAGCCTGGGAGTCTGCCAAAAGTATCCCACAGGCCAACTTTCTTTGTCCTCTGGACAGTGATGTTTTGTGTACAGTCAAGTTTTCCTACACTGCATCAGGAATGAAGAACTAGAGTGGTCACATTTTGAGAGGTCTCAGAAGTCTAAGATATGAGTGGTTGGACTTGCGCCCACATAATGCAGTGTAGACACTAGAACTCTAGATTGAGACCCAGGGTTCAACAATTCCTAGGGTTACAAATGAGCATAGACACTCAAGTCCTAGGTTCATAAACCCAGGGTCTGTTAACTTGAGTTCTAACAGCTCTGGGATTATATTGCAGTGTAGACATACCCTCAGGGTTGAATTTTCACAAGTGCCCAGTGTTTGCCTGACTCCATTTAAGTCAATAGGAGAAGAAATGGGGCAATGCTGGAAACTTTTGAAAATCCAACCCATTCTATCCTATGTCTTGTCTACAAGTTGGTACCTTTAAGTTAGCTTGTTTTAAGTGGCTTTTAAATATAAAAATAATTAAGACTATTTCTTCCATATTGATTTTCAAGTGGCACAGAAAACAAACAGTCTTCTAAAGATCATTGATTAATTTGAATACAAATTACGTGAATGACCATGGATTTAATTAGCTGTTCCATTTCTTTGTTTAATATTTCTGGGAAACCATTTGCCCTTTCAATTTCTCTTTACTTCCATTTCCAGTACCATTTTCACAGTCTAACTCTGGAAGAACAACTTCTAGCACATTTACTAGGCAGGTTCTTATGTCCCTCTAGAGAGTTGTTGTTAACCCTTTCCTTTGGTGCTGTTCTTCCAATGTTTTCCTTACAACTTTAATAGCATATTCATCTTATATGACCACCAATACACCCAACCTGCAATGCACACTTAATTTGTGGATATTTAAAAAAAACAATATCATGAAAATCCTTAACTCTAAAGAGATCCATAGCAAATGTCCATCCCTGTAAATGGTGCTAAGTAAATCATTTATAGCAAATTTATTCTGAACTCCACCTTATGGACTCAAGAGTTGTCTGAAGAGTTTGCCATGTTTGAGAGTAAATTTGTATATTGAATAAATTTACAAAGTTATTTTGGAAAATCACCCTTGGTCTACATAGAAAGGCAGTTCATTAAGATTATTAGATATTCAGAGATTCTGGTTTGTTTTGATTGGAACAGGCAAGTCACATGACATTGTTTCTATTCTCTCACTAGATGAGCATAATACTTGGAATTGGGTTACCAGTGCAAATATGCCAATTCTGAATCAAAAGTTCTCTTTTTGGTGAAGGTTTACTAACATTCCCTTTAAAATAGCTGTTTCTGGAACATTTCTATTACTAAATATTTTGCTAGAAAAAGAACACAAAGTGAATTAACTCAGCTAAATTAAATCTGAAGTTTTTACCTGCAATTTTTTTTAATTAGTCACTCAGTGAAGATATGAATTAGTGTACCATTGCAAAGTTTAGTGTGTGAATTCCATAGTGCATACTTCAAGTTTACTTTTAAACATTTATAGTTTGTATTACCCCCCCCCCTCACACACACACACTTACTTACAACCCTAATATAAAAAATAAGGGTCAGACTTTATTTTTCAGGCAGGCACATCATGGATCAGGAATTACTCTACTGAAGAAAGTACCTGAAGCTCATTTTACATCTCAAGTCTCCAGTTAATCAACCAATTAATACTGGTTACCAGAGAACAGTTAAGAGTGTATGAAGTTTTCCAGCTTTACAGCCAGCACAAATGTCGATCACATATCAAAATTAAACATCTAAAAAAGTTAACAGGTACCATATGGAAATAGCAAATATTCAATATTCAGCAGAATGATAGCCATTAGTCAGTTTTCCAAGATACCAATCCCATGTCCTAAAGTATGATTTAGAACAATATGAATAAAATAAAGTTTCAGATTTTTGTTTATCAACTTATTTTTCCTTTTAAGATCCAGCTCTTTCCTAGGCTTTCCCTTGGGAAGACCAAGAGGCTAATATAAGAGATGGGAAATGTTGGGAACTGGGTGTCAAGTAGAACATCTTACTTCTGTAATTAATTGTTGTGGGAATATCTGTCCCTGATCTTTTGACCTATTGAATTGCACAGTTTTTAATTTCCTGTGTAGCACTCCAAGTACTAGATGGGCATTTTATGAATATAAACAAACATTTCCAGAGGTGCCAAATCTTTTCCCCATAAAAATGACTCATTTTTTATATGGTTATGATATCTAAACTTTCCAATAAATAAGTACAAGCATTTTGAGATGTGACCTTATTCTTCACAGTAAGATTGGTGTCATGGACAGAAATACAGTGTACAATAAGCTTTCCAGCTACCTTAAATAAAAATGATAGTAAACTATACACTATTGCAGACCAAATCTGAAGAAAGATCCACAAGTACTTCTACAGTCTAGTTAACAGACATACAACACACCTGGGTCTTATTTTCACTCACTGTTGATCAATACTGCTTTTTTAGCTAAATTACAACCACTACCATAACATTGTCAGGCTCAATTTTACCGAGAGATGTTTCATCTTGGCATTTGACAGGACATTAGTCAAAAATGAAAGGTATTCCTGAACATCATCTTCATAGAATACTGCTGTTTCCAATGACACAGATAAACAGGAGCTTTCTACTGCCTTTTCAACATAACCACATTAAATAGTAAGTCACAAATATGAACTTAAGCCATTATAAAAATATACATGCCTCCCCCACCCCAAAAATAGCCAAACTGCTTTTCATCACTAACTAGTGGCATTAAGAAATTGTCATTGAAGTGCACAAGCTGTCAGAGCTATAACTGTTAAATTTAGCTCAGAAAAAGAATAGTCAGTCAATGTAGTTTTTTAAACGCAAACCCAAAAAAAAAAAAAAGAAGATGATTTAGAGAATCAGTGTCTCCTTTGGGACACAGCTTATGTTAGCATTAACATCCTAGCACAAAATGAAAGGATTATGGTTTTTACAGCATAAAAATCAAACCCTAAATCAAGTTTTATTTTCTTCAAAAAGCTATAACACCGCTATTTTTGGGTCAAGCTCTCTATCATGCTATACAGTACCTTATTTTAATTCACTTTAACTCCCCTCCTCACCCATTTTATATATACTCCAAGAATAGTTCCATTGAGATCAACTACTATTCAGGATGAGAAAAGAAGGCAGAATTTTGTCCATGATGTATTTTTGAATCGACCACTTGCTCTTGCAAGTGTTGCAGCATTACATAATGTTTTAGCATTCCGAAATAAATCTGTAATGATTGTGAAGAGTAGCCAGTTGTGACCAAACACAGACACTTGCAAAACAATGTGGTCTCTCTCACAAGCATTTATACCTCAAATTACACCCTATCCCTTCCCTCCTCCCCAGAGCTGTGGCAATTTAAAGGTAGTATTTTTAACAATAAAAGCCTATTCAGGGGAAATCTTGAAAACAACTATCTTTTATAACAGCACAATATTAGGGATGCCCTGGCATTTTATTTAATTAAGACAACAGTCACTGAAACTGACATTGTGCTCCATGCAAGCATGGCACAGTAGCAACTGGATTTTTAAGTGCATTTTCACTCACCGAATGCACGGGAGACCACCACAGAGGCAACGACTCTACCTGACTGACTCCTATTAGCGCTAATACACTACGCACATGTTCCCTGGAATACCAAGATAAGCGTATTTCATGGCATTTTTTTTAGACTCAGCAGAAG
Organism: Chelonoidis abingdonii; assembly: GCF_003597395.2. NCBI lineage: Eukaryota > Metazoa > Chordata > Testudines > Testudinidae > Chelonoidis > Chelonoidis abingdonii. The sequence continues at coordinate 102,990,356 of NC_133770.1, read as the reverse complement.
TTCTCCTTCCTTGTCTGATTGTTTCCTACAGATCAAAGGCCTCAGGTGTTAAAGTTAATAATTAACATACCGCACTTCTTTCAGCCTAGAAGATTCTCTCATTGTGTTCATCGTTTTGAACAAAAATGGAACTTCAATGTGCACAAATATTGTATAAAATTACAAACGAGGGCCCAAACACATCCGAAAAAAAAATCAGACATTGAATTTGATTTACTACATGATTTAAAAAAAAATCAACATGTAATAAAGAAAAACTAATTAACGTTTAGGGAAGCTAATATTTAATGAGTAGCCGTGGGCAATATATTCTTACTCGGCTAAGATTACACAGCTTAAATTTCACTTGTCAGCCTTCTCAGTTGCTTGCCAGGAAGTACATTATTAAATGAAGAAAAAAATTCAAAACCAAATCTAGATACTTTATTCCGTGTGTTTAACCTAAAGTTAATGAATGTGAATAGATTTTAAGGCCAGAAGGGACCATCAGATCATCTAGTCTGACCTGCTGTACAACACAGGCCACAGAATTTCACCCATTGTGCCCAGTAGCTTGTGATGAATAAAGCACAAGACCCAAGAGAATTTCAGTTGAACAACTTAAACAATTTCTTTAAAAATTACCTGTAATCCTACAGGTACTCAGAAATCATCCTGATGGATGAAGTATAAAACTAGAAATTTTGGAAAGCATGAAATTACCTACGATATGCAATGAAAAATTTACATTGCAAAAAGCATGCTACAGGATCAAATTAACAGATGTCAAAAGAATAAAATGTTACAAGATAAGGGTTTCCATCTGTCAGTTAAATACAATGGTTAAAATCCCAGCCACACTGAAGTCAATGGCAAAACTCCAATTGACTTCAGCGGTGCCAGGATTTCACCCAACAACAGAACTAGAGGAAAATGTAAATAAGTGAAAAAATGGACCATTTTTTAAAATATGATCACACAGTGCCGCCCAGAGGATTCAGGGAGCCTGGGGGCTTCAGCGGCGGGGGGCCCCCGCTTCGGCAGTAGTTGGCAGCTGGGGTTCCTTCTGCCCTGGGACCCGCCGCCAAAGTGCCCCAAAGACGCGTGGCAGGGCCCCCTGCTGCCGAATTACCGCCAAAAGACCCTGCACGTCGGCAGCAGGTCCTGCTTCAGTGGTAATTCAGTGGGGGAGGGTCCTTCCCCCGCCACCGAAGACCCGGGGAAGCTTCAGGGGCCCGGGCCCCACGAGTGTTTTCCGAGGCCCCCAGAGCGAGTGAAGAATCCCACTCCAGGGGCCCCAAAAAACTCTCATGGGGGCCCCTATGGGGCCCAGGGCCTAGGACAAATTGCCCCACTTGTCCCCCACCCCCCTCTGGGCACCCCTGTGATCACATGTCAATTTTCATATCAATAAAATATAAAATATCAATGTGCTATATAGGACACCTACTGAAGCGGACAGGATATTTCTGCAAAAATGTAGAAAGGTGGGCAGTAAACAATTTACTGTATTCGTGCAGATCATGATTATCTCCTAAGGTCTAGAAGTCATGGGTTCATTTTTACCATACAACACGACTCAATCTTTTCAGTTTGGATTATTTCCTAAATTACTGGCCAGAACATGTGCTGACATCTTATTCTGCTATAAGAGCATAGCAATGAATTGGACATTCCTTGTGTCCAGAGATTTCTGGGATAGGTTTTAATAATCTGTTAAAAATTCAACTATTAAAAATAAAATAGTATGCTGAAAGGAAAGAACAAAGTATAAAGCTACATTCCCTAGAAAATCATTTTTCATATGCAGAAAATTTATTCATGTTGTTTTATGTGGCTGCTGGAGCCACTCCAGGCACATTTGGGACCTTCTGAAAAGCAGCATGGGTAGGAAATAAAACATTTACCTCATTAGTCTCACATGAAGTCTAGAGTCTCAATCTTCACAACAGTAGCAAGTGACAGATCTAACTATGCTAGAACCCAAAGTTAGCTACGTAAAACAAAAACAAAAAAAACCACATCCACCCACCCCAAAGTCTATAGCTGTGGCTTTTTTTTTTCCCCCCTTTTTTTAACTTGATTAAACTACTTTTCTCTAAACAAACTCGTGAGTGATAACTGGGATTGGACAAAATAGGAACCCTTTATCTGACCACCGTCCACACGCAAGCTGCGGTGGCCTGAGTAAAATGCAGAACTGATGATACCATACCTGGTTATCATCTTGATTGTCAAAAACCACACCTCAGTTTCCTCAACTTATGTGTTAGGAATAAATAGTAATAGAACTTACAATAGATTGAAGTGATCCATACTTTTCAAGTTGTGCTCAACTTTGTACTAGGTATAATGTTTAGCAAAAATAGCTTTATTTATTCAAAATGCACAACTGCATTTAATGAAACATGTCTGAAACACAGGAATGTGTTCAAATTTAGGCAGAGCCAAGAGGGAAATACTTACCTTTGGCAATACTTGACTGCAAATATTGTTTCTTATAGCAAACATACTAAGCAAATGTAATAATTTCATCTAACAGGCAGATTCATTAGAGTGACTTGGTCACTGTACTGCTGCTGAATAGCTGCACTTTTATTAGGTGTCCAAAATGAGTGATTGTGTGCTACAGCGATTCAGACACTGGATCAAGTAAAGTGCAGTATGTTTTTATAAATCAGGGGTTCTCAAACTTGGGGCCAGTTCCTCTCGGGGGGTTATGAGGTTATTACATGGAGGAGGGTCACAAGCTGTCCACCCCAAACCCCGATTGCCTCCAGCATTTATAAATAGTGTTAAATATATTAAAAAGCGCTTTTAATTTAAAAGGGGGCTTGGACTAAGATGCTTGCTATGTGAAAGGGGTCACCAGTACAAAAGTTTCAGAACCACTGTTAAACTCCAACTCCAGCCACTCTTTAAAAAAAAAAAAAAAAAATTCTAGTTCCATCCAGAAGTCTAGCTGAAATGAGATCATTTAATTATTTTTAAGGGTCTCTCGTTACATTCCTGGTATAACTCCCTTTGAGATTTAGCCCTTTGAGGATAGTTAAAAAAAAAAAAAAAAAAGATCTATGCATACCTAAAGTAATTCTACATTAATGTCAACTGTTGCCTAGACACAGAACTCAAAGCAAGTTTAATTAGAAGGTCTGATGTTGACTAGATATGGATTCAGAGTTACACCTGTGCAGAAAAACAGGAAGCTATAGACAAGTGAAACTAATAATAGTAGGGCCCAGAATTTTCTAGATGTGTTAGCTGACAGATTTCTTCACTAAATAATCAAACCTACAAGGAATGAAAGGTGGGATGAATCAGCAAGGAAAGCTATCTTGTGGAGATCAGAAAGCATAAGGAAAAATAATAACTGCCCAAACCAGATTTGGATCTTGTAAAGGAAATTAAAACCAATAGTTAAAAGTTTCTATAGCCATATAAATAAAAAGAAAAAGAAATAAGAAGTGGGGCTGCTAAGCACTGAGGATGAGGTGGAGATGAAAGATAACCGACGCATGGCTCAACACCTAAACAAGTACTTAGCCTCAGTTTTTAAAAAGTGTAATGAGGATCTTGCGGTAGTGGCAGGGAGGCTAATGGAAATGAGGACATGGAAATAAAAATTACCACATCAGAAGAGGAAGTCAAACTCAAACAGTTTATGGGACTACATTGGAGAGGAGGGAGTAATCGCCATCAAAGAATATTAAGGGAATTGGCACACAAAATTGGAAATCCAATAGCAATGAATTTTAATTACTCTCTAAACTCCGGGGCTGTATCATATGACTGGAAGGTTTGCTACTATAGCACCTATTTTTAAGAAAGGGGAAAAACGTGATCCAGGAAACTACAGGTCCGTTCATTTGACATCAATGGTATGCAAAGTCTTGGAACAAATTTTGAAAGAGAAAGTAATTAAGGACATAAAAGGTAAATGGCAACTGGGATAACACACGTTTTTACAAAACATAGATTGTGCCAGACCGACCTTATCTTTTTGTTTGAGAAGATAATGGATCTCTTTTTTAGACAAAAAATACCATGGATCTAAAGAACCTAGATTTCAGTAAGGCATTTCATACAATTCCACATGGGAAATTATTAATTAGTTGGAGAAGATGGGGATTTTAATTTGAGACTAAAGAGATTTAATCTGAGATTTGAGAGGTGGACAAGGAACTGATTAAAGCAGGGGTCTCCAATGCGGTGCTCACGGGCACCGCATCTTGGCCGGTGGTTGAGCATCCGCTGAAAGGGTACTGAAATTCGGCAGCATCATCCAGAAGTGTTGCTGCTGAATTAGGGTGGCATTTCGGCAGATGCTCGACCGTCATCATGGTCCTTCAACTGGCGACTGCCAAACGAAAAAGGTTGAGGACCACTGGATTAAAGCATAGACAATGAGTCAGACCGAAATGTGACCTCTTAAGTGGGATGGAGATCACTAGTGGAATCCCTCAGGGAGCAGACGTGGGATCAATTTACCAGTTTTATTAAATGACCTTGACACAAAAAGTGGGAGTGCACTCAAAAAACTTGTGACTGACACAAAGTTAGGAGGTATTGCCAATATGGAGGAGTACTGGAAAACAAGAAGATCTTGAAAACTGGAGTAAGAGAAATGGGATGCAAAGTCATGCACTTAAGGATGAACAACAAAAAGTTTTGCTATAAATTGTGGATGCATCAGTTGGAAGTGACAGAGGAGGAGAAAGACTTGAGTGTATTGGCTGATCACAGGATAACTATGAGTCACCAATATGATGTGGCCATGAAAAAGGATGCATCAGGTGCCTAGGGTGCATCAAGCAAGGTATTTTCAGTAGAGATAGGGAAGTGTTATACCATTATACAAGGAACTGGAGAGACCTCATCTAGTATGTGCATGTAATTCTGGTTTCCTATGTTTAAGAAAGAGGAATTCAAACTGGAACAGGTGCAGAGAAGGGCTACTAGGATGACCAGTAGTGGAGACTCAAAGAGCTTGGCCTTTTTAGCCTAATCAAATACAGCTGAGGGGCGATAGGATTGCTTTCTATAAATACATCAGAGAGAGAAACACCAGAGAAGAAGAGTTATGTGCCAATGCTGACACAAGAACAAATGGCTACAAACTGGCCATCAGCAAATTTAGGTTTGAAATTAGGTGAAGGTTTCTAACAATCAGAAGAGTGAAGTTCTGGAACAGCCTCCCATGAGGAGCAGTAGGGGCAAAAAACCTAAGTATCTTCAAGACTGAACTTGATAACTTTAAGGAGGGGATGGCAGGTAGCCCATCTGTGACTGCTAATAAAGTAAATATCCCCAATGGCTGGTGATGGGATACTAGCTAGGGAGGGCTGTGAGTTACTACAGAGAATTTTCTCCCAGGTGTCTGGCTGATGGACCCTGAGCATGTCAGCAAGACCCAACTGACTGCCATATTTGGGGACAAGAAGGAATTTTCCCGCAGGTCAGATTGGCAGAGACCCTGGAGTCTTTCTACCTTGCTCTGCAGAGTGGGGCACAGGTCACTTACATTTTAAACTAGGGTAAATGGTGGATTCTCTGTAACTTGGAGTCTTTACATCATCATATGAGGACTTCAGTTACTTAGCCAGAGGTTAGGAGGTGGTCTATCACAGAAGTCAGTGGGTGAAGTTCTGTGACTTGCCATGTACAGGTGATTATGATGGTCCCTTCTGGCCTTAAAGACTATGGAAAAAAAAGTCTGACTTTGAGCCTAAATCCCATTTTCAAAAGTGACCTAGACATCGATCCCTGGTCTACAATATAAACTTATGACAGTGTAACTAAGTTGCTCATGAGTGTGGAAAATCCACATCCCGAAGCCATGCAGTTTTACTGACCTATGTCAATGGGAGGGCTTTTCCTGTCAACATAGCTGCCACCTCTTGGGGAAGTGGAATACTTACAATGATGGGAAAGTTCCCCCATCAACATAGGTAGCATCTTCACTAACCACTACAGATGTGCTGCTACAGCACCAAGTGTAGACAATCTCTTAGGTGCCCAAGTCACACCAACTTTCAGTGAAACTTAGGCTCCTAAATCACTTTACCACAAAATAGCAAATTACAGACTTTTGCTATTGTTAATTTGTACTTTCATTTAATGACCAACAGTTACTGTACTTCTGCCTCTAGATCAGAGGTGGGTAAACTATGCCCTGCAGGACCCTCCTGCACAGCCCCTGAGCTCCTAGCCCAGAAGGCAAGTCCCCCTCCCCGCAGCCTCCGCTCGCTCTGCCACCAGCGCAATACTCTGGCCAGCGGGGCTGCGAGCTTTTGGGGCAGCACAGCTGCAGAGCCCAGCCCGAGCCGGTGCTCTGTGCTGCGCAATGGCGATGGCATGGCTGGCTCCAGCCGGGCAGCATGGCTGTAGTGCCGCCAGCCAGCAGTGCTCCAAACCGCGCAGTAAGGGGGCAGAGGGGCTAGATAGAGGGCAGGGGAGCTCGGAGGTGGTGATCAGGGGTTGGGCAGTCAGAGGGCAGGGGGTTTGAATGGGGACAGGAGTCCCAGTGGGGTGCAGTCACAAATGAGAGGGGGATTGGATGGGCCAGTGGGGGGCAGTCAGGGGCCAGGTAGAAGGGGTGGTTGGATGAGGCAGGCGTCCTGGGGGGGTGCCATCAGGAATGAGAGGAGGAGTTGGATGGGGGCAGTCAGGGAACAGGGAGCAGATTGTGTCTGGATGAGGCAAGGATCGGGGGGAGGGCACAGATAGGGAGTGGGGGCCGGGCCATGACCCTCTCCCCTAACTGGCCCTCCATACAATTTCTGAAATCCGATGCAGCCCTCAGGCCAAAAGAAAGTTTGCCTACCTCTGCTCTACACAGAGTGAAATTTTGTTGTTTACCATAAAGAGAATAGCGAAGTGATACAAAGATTTGCTCAGACTGCTAAAATAAACATTACAGTGATTTTAGCTATGCTAGCAGGAAAAATAAAAATAAAATAAAAAAATCTGTACCTGGACTTCCATCTCCTGATTGGCTTCAGTCCTAATGTGGATGCATAAAGGGGACAAAGAGGGCAGAGGGGCAAAAATAGATAGCGAATTCTATCTCTGCCTTGATTTTATGTAGGAGAAAAGAGTAGAAGTTGTATATATTAACCTGTTCACTCAGGAGTTGGTTGCTTTAACAGCTGATGTAAAATGCAACCTAAACTTTAAATTTAATTTGATTTATATACAGATTTTAACCTATTTAAGTATGTTTTTATATGTAAAAAAAAAATCAGGCTAAATCACGATATACTCATGACTGACAATAACCGTGTTATTTGAAGGGAATGGGTGATGTGTCATCTAGAAACTGATCTATGAAAAGTACTTTTCTAAATTATTTCTTGCTGTGCAACGGACCAAAATAAAGAGAAGCTTAGTTTTATGATACCAGCAGAGTTTAGAGTATACAAGGGCACTGTTTAAGGGGGCTTTACTTTAGCAGGGAAAAAATGCTTTTCACAGACCTTTACAAAATGTAAGATTTTCTTCAACCTGATCATCAAGCAAGCTTTACCCTCTAGAAAGAGCACTTTGTGCACATTAGGATAGGACTTTATGGTTAGTACTAGAGTAACTTTTCCTGTTTTTTGGTCAGAATTTACAGATTGTTCAAAGGTTCAAAATCCATCTCTTTTCACACAACTATAGTTGTATTGACTTCAGTGGGACTATTCATGTGAATAGGATGAGCATTATTTGGCTCTATCCTTAAGGAAATCACTACAGTAGTCCATAATAAAGGTTCAACACAACACGGGCCTGACTGTGATCTCACTTTTACCCTAGATTTTTCAACTTAGTTCACAGCAATCAAGTGACTGCTAATTTAAACTAGTTTAATTACAATCAGAATCAGTGCCCATGTATAAGTGGGGGAAATGGTCCCGATATTGCGGGGAACTTTCCTGGGTTAAACACTACCCCGGTGAAGTGGGCTAGTGAAAGGTTCTGAGTCCTCGCTCCCACTTCCTTTACCCAGAGGACTCCCCTTGCACACTCCTGTCTGGCAGAGTCCTTGTAACCCCAACCAGGCTGGGCCCAGAATTCCTGGGGGGCTCGACTTACAACCTTGTCGTGGCCACTTAGGGCAGGGGCTAGGGTGTCCCCACCCTGGGGTGCGCTCTCTGCACTGGATGCTTCCGTGACTTCCTTACTGATCATTACATACAGTTCAAAGCAAATACAATTTATTCAACAGCAATCAAATTTTAAAAAAATAAGGAAAAATGGGAAAGGTTAAAGGAAAACATATCACTCCGCTCTTTGGCATGGGGACATCACAACCAGTGTCTCTGGAATCTAAGGGAAGTTCAGTCTGTTCCTCACAAATCCCAGGCCACCTCCTCAGGCCCTGGCTGTTCTGCAGAGACGCTTTGAGTTGGACACTTGCTCTGACAGTGGCCACACGCTCTCAGGCTGTAGATGGCAGGACCCTTCCTCCCAGTGGTCGGGGTTACAATTCCCCTCCAGTTAACCCTTCCCCTTTCTATCTGTACAGGAGCTAGCCAACCAAAACATCCTCACTGAATTTTAGTACGGGGACAACAGTCCCCTTACATATAGAACAAATTCTACTACTCTTAGGTTGAGTAGTACCTTCTTAAGTAGCCCCAAGAACTTCAACGGTAATTTTTGAGTTGAGATTTATGGAGTGTAAAGGCAGCCAAGTCTGGCCTTACATCTTATGATACTAATGACTGTAGAATACTGTAGTCCTTTGGTAGAGTGTTGATAATACCAACAAGAATGTGTGTAAACATGGATAGAGCCACAGATATAATGCAGTAGATATAATGCATTGCCAAAGTGCAGAAGCTGGTACCATGATGGGACACAGCCTGCATCTGATTCTGTTCTCATTTACACAAGGATAAATCAGGACCACCTTTTTTAAAAAAAAGTGAGTGAAATTTCATCGTTATGAAGTCCGTATGTGATCAAAATCAGGCCTTTATATGATTGATGTCCTGTAGTCATTTGAATTAGTAACGTGTGAAGAATCTTGTTGGGTTCCTTCCTTCCCTCAAAGCGCTTCTTCTATAGTGTGGAAGCTGAACATTTTTTAAAATAGTATCAGGTTATTTAGAAGACACGTCACACTGTCTCAAAGACAATTAAATTATAGCTCCAGTTTGTTACAATGTGGCCTACAGGAAAAAGTGCAACCAATTAAATAACATATGGGATTTAGCATATCTATTCAATTATTTTGTTAAAGCTTAACAAGGTTTTATTTTCAACAACAGGATACAGATACAATGGTACAAAGTCCCAGCATCCCACAGAAAATTACAAGCAGATGTTTGTTGCATTCAAGCCAGGTGTTACAACTGTTTATTTGTATACAGTATGCATTGTTTCAAAGAGCCTTGATGAATTATTTTTGTTGTGTGAGGGGAGCAAAATTTGCTGTTATATTACCGTAGTTACTGGGACTTTCACTGTACTCACCACTCAGAGCATCCCTTTGTGCAATGCTGCAAGGCAACCTTGTCTCCAGAATCTCCTATAGGTCATCTGACCAGAGCCAGCTCTAGGATTTTTGCTGCCCCAAACAAAAAACTTTTGTCCGCCCTCCCTTTTATTTCATGCCCCCAGTCTCTGGCCCTGCCCCAACTCCACCCTTTCCAACCCCCTTCCCCAAATCCCCAGCCCCACCTCCTCCCTCAGGCATGCCGCATTCCCCCCCCATTGCTTCTTGGGGGTCCCCCATGAGCTTCCGCCCTAGCTCACCTCCACTCTGCCTGCTCCCCCGGGTACGCCGCCACTCCGCTTCCCCCCCTCCACGCAAGGGAGGGCGGAGAAGTGGCACATTCAGAGGAGCAGGCGGAGCAGAGGTGAGCTAGGGTGGTAGGGTACAGGAAGCAACGGGGTGGGGGGGGGGGTAGAGGAACCGCTCCCTGCTCCAGCTCACCTCTGTTCCACCACCTCCTGAGCACCCACCACTTGGCTTCTCCTCCCTCCCTTCCTCCCAGACTTGCTGAGCGAAACTGCTGTTTCACATGCAGCAACCGTGGGAGGGAGGGGGGAGAAGCTGAGTGGTGGGAGCACACTCAGGGGAGCGGGCGGAGGTGGAGCAGTGAGCTGGGGCGGTGGGGGGCATTTTTCCCCATGCCCCAGAATTGGCACCTATGATGGCCGGTGCCAGAATGCCACCCCTAGAAATTTTCCACCCCAAGCACCTGTTTGTTTTGCTGGTGCTTGGACCTGGCCCTGCATCTGACTCCTAACAGGTCCCACAGGCCTCTGGCCACATTCACACCTTTTTTGCAAAACATCACCACACAAGAGAGCCTTTGGACTCCCCCTCTTTGGGGCTATGCCTTAGCCCATCCTTTGTGGTCATTCTTCAATCCCACCCAGGGCTCAGTATTCCTTCTGTTTGGCTTTTATGTCCTCAGGGAAGTTGGGGAACCCAGGTCCACCCTCTACTCTGGATTTTAGCCCAGAGTCCTTGTATTAAGCAGGTAGGCCTAATTCTTCAGATGGGTCTCTGTTTCCCTGGGCTCTCCTCCCTTTGGAGCTCAGACCTCTGGCTTTTCCCCTAGATCATCCCAGTTTCTCTTTTCTCTGTTGAAGCAGAGGAGACAGGACTCACAGACAGCAGGTCAGCCCAAGGAGGTGAAACAATGGGTTAGTTCATCTCCTTGGGCTTACCTGCTGTCTGAGAATCCTGTCTCCTCTGCCGTCACTTGCCTACTTAGTCCCCTCCACTTCCTTATAGGGCGCCTAATGATCCTTACCTAGCTACACCTCTCTCGAGTCAGGAGGTAATCATAGGTGCAGTAATTGGCACTTTCCCCCATGTCTATCAGGTGATGGGAGTCAGACCCATCCACAATCTTCTACCACTTTCTTTTGTAACAGAGCACATTTTATGGACAGACTAAGATAGTACATTACTAGACCAAAAATAATTTCATTTATTTTAATAAATGTTTGGTCAAAGTGCTAAAGATAATTATTTCTCTTTATGTTGTGGTCTTTGAGATGCAAGTTCTCTTGCAAGATTAAATGAAAAAAATTCAAGAAAGCAGCATGCCTCACAATATAAATTCATTAAAACACATCTCTAGACAAAGTTAATTATATTATTCTATCAGTAAGCTAAATCAATCATCCTCAGATCTAACAATTTATACAACCGTCATCACTAAGGATGAATTTACAGAACATAACTAATAGTTAAAGACCTTTCCTGAATTGTGGGATGATCTCTAAATAATTGTTGAGTTGCAGACAAGACATAGAAAATCAATAATGGATCTTTGTTAATAGCACTTACTTGGAAAAGCCACAGTAGGCCTATTTTGTAAAGAAAAAATTGCTGGAATGTTTATTATGTTATACCTGAATTATTTAAAAAGAAAAATCAGACAATTTGGTGCAACTACAGGGCTGTTACCAGTGTGGGGCAAGTGAGGCAGCCTTCAGAGTTGGACTGCCAGCTGTGAAGGCAGCACTGCCACCAACAGCAGTGTATAAGTAAGGGTGGCAATACCATGCCTACTGCTGGGCTATAACGCATACCATTCCACTCTACCTGCCCCGAGGTACAGCCCTGCCCCAAACTCTTCAAAATTATTTAATATCCTAATAGTAAAAAAAAAAAAAAAGTGAGTGTTGCAAACCTCAACATGTATGCGAAATGGTAGACTATGCAAAGTAAGCGAATTTGAAACAAAATTGTAATGGAAGCCTAATATTGCAGAATCCACAATGTTGCAAATCAGGTAGAACCTTACTAATGGTGGAACCACTTGGCATGGAAATCTTGAAAATGTGTCACCCATGACACACAATTATTGCCCTCTTTCCAAAAGTATAATCAGTATCCAAATGCACGAGTTCACACTGTAGCTAATTTGACCTCCTAAAAGGATTTAAAGACCAACAGAATTTGTTATGCTGGTTCATTCTGAGGGGGAAGGATACAGCTGAACACCACAGTGCACAAAGCTAGAACTTTAGAGAGGAGACAAAGTTTTGTATCACGGCAGGATTATTAAATGCACTCCTTAGTGCAGCTCCTTACAACAAGGAGCTCCTTAAATCAGCTCCTTACAACAATCAGACCCAGTATGGTCTGGCAGTGGAGAGAGGGCAGTAACTCTCAAAAGGGATCATCTAGCTAGATGGTGAAATCAATGGGCAAGGAGGACTCACCCCCTCACATGGGTGGGCCTCTATGGACAATTCAGTAAAGCACTTAAGCACGTACTGACGTGATGTGCTGAACTGAGTGCTCAGTGCATAGCTGACCACCGGTATGAGGCTCCCCTCCTCACCTCTTTGGGCACAAACATAAAACTCTATAATTTACACAATATTATACATGTTAAAGAGCTTATAGACATTAAATTAATCCTAAAATCAACTCCATGATGTAGGCAATGTTCTTGCTTTTACAAAATGAGTCAATTGACATGGAAAAAAGTTAAAGGGCTAGAGTATGCCATTTATCCCCCTGATAAGTGTGCAGTTGGAGGGGGAGGGACGAGAATGACAGCTCTACAGGGGATGCTCTGGAAGGAACAATTCAGCTACCATGGACCTTTCTTCTCCCTGTCCCTTGGATTTGTCCCTACATGTTTACTTATATTCATTTCAGAGCTGAATTTATTGTACCTTGTCTAAATGTGAGCTTGTCAGCAACTTAGAACTTGAAGCATTAGGAATAAAGTAAACAAACCAACCAACCACAATCATAAGAGTAAAAACTGCTGGATAAATCCTAGAGCCATTCTCAAATGTGGAAGAAAATTCTATAAACCATACAGAGTTTATCTTCACTGCACTGTAACTCTGGCCACATACAAATCAATCCGACTCAGGTCAGCAAGCATTCAGAAGTTGGGTCCAAGCCCTGTCTTTTTTGCATTGTGAGTGCAACTCAAGTTGAAGACTGAGTCTAGAGGACATATTAGCACAGCTGTGACACCCAGGTCTGGCAACTGTAAGCCCCGCTTTACAATGCAGCATGGATGCTCAAGAGAGAGTTTGGAAACAGAGTCCACAAGCCCAGGTTCACAATAGAGTCAGGGCCGGCGCTTCCATTTAGGCGACCTAGGCAATTGCCTAGGGCTCCAGGATTATTAGGGGGCAGCAGGCGGCTCCGGTTGACCTGCTGCAGGCGTGCCTGTGGAGGGTCCTCTGGTCCCGTGGCTGAGGTCCACCAGAGCCGCGGGAGCAGCGCGTGGGGCGGTGAAATGGCCGTGCACCTAAGGCGCCAAAAACACTGGCACCCGTCCTGAATAGAGTGCACACATACCCATACAAAGACAAATTAGCACAGAGACCAAAAACTGAACAAAAACTGAAGACCAAGGACTACAGAACTTCGGCTAGGATGTGCAGTACTGACATGATCATTTTCAGTGGTAACAAAGGGTACAACACCTTTATAAAATCCCAAGAGAAATCAAGCAATATCTCGGCAGTGAAAGATACAAAATTAACCTCTCACTCAAAACAGCACTTCTGTAGTCCATTGGAACAAGGTAGGGAAAAACATGAAAATATTACTTGATAAACAAGTTCTCTCTCAGATTCTGCTTTATGCATAATATGTATATACACACACACAGGGGGCACTCCTTTTCTGTGCAGAAATTTTGATTTTTAGGAGTATCCATCTGACACCTTTAAGAAATATTACATTTCAGTTTTAAAGAATACAATATAGATCAAGAATTTTAAGTAGTAATATGTGCTACTTATGTTTTGAGCTAACAGCCTAACTCGCCAGTCTCATCTGTCTCAGGCAAAACAACAGAATATCCACACAAACATAATTCAGCAAAAAGCCATGGCAGCATGAATGCAACATTAAAGATGAGAATATAAATGCAACAGAAATTAGAGACAAAGTTATAGTTCCCACAGCAACATAAATTATGTCCCCTGCACATTCCGTAGATATTATCTGATATGTGGCATTAAGCTTTATGTCTTGATATACATGCACAATGAGGGTGAGTTTGTGTTACAGTGGAAAATTTAAATTTGTGTTTATTATGAGCCCAAAAGTAAGACTGTCACTGTGTATTTTTGCATTTGGACTGAATTCTTTATTTTTTTTTTTTTAAATAGAAATAACTGATTGCACACACACACACACAGGCCCAATCTTGTAGTCCTAGGTTCAATCCAGCTCCCAATCAAGTTTCTAACTGCCTTACCCATAGAAAACTCTTGTTGAAGCCAATGGAACATTTCTCTAAGTAATGATCTCTGGATCAGTCCCAATTCTGAATTAGCATCATATACCAAAAAATGCACTATATAATGAGTTTCATAGTGTATTGATAAAGAAAGGTGCAATTGTAAGGGGATATACAGCACAGTGTATTTAGAAAATGCAGCGGAAAAAATCACGTAATGGATATGCATGTAGTAACTATTTTAATAAAGAACTTCATTATTTCTCACAAATTTTCTTCAAACATGTTACAGCCACCTGACCTCAATGAAAACTGAAGCAACAAAAGGTTTGAACTTATGCAACAGAGTTGTGTTATCTGAGCAAAATAAGATAAAAGCAACTATGCTTTTGATGCTTTATTAAAAAAAAATCCATTCTATAACAACTCAAAAGCAGACACCAAAACAAAACAAAACCCGGCACTACAAATTTGAACCAATTGGTGTTAGACCTGAGAATAATTAATCATGTTTCACATCCTAGAGGTGTCCCGTCAATAACTGCAAACATTTAAAAATATAAAGAGGGTTGACTTGATTTTTGTTAGAAGCTTAACATTTTGTCAGCTTGCACCAGTAAGCCTAAAGAACTTGTTCACTAAAGTTTGTATCTCAGCAACTAAGTTGGTGTAATTCTTTGGATCATATATTGAATCAGGCATTCTACTCATCCGGTAAAAACAATGGAAATATCCTTATGCTGGAAAGGATTCAAGAATTTACCCAACATGGAGGTCATTTATTTCCTTGTATTTGCTGGAAGTCTACTTTGCACTGAAGACTATTGCCAGGGATGTTGTCACCAAGTAGAACAATTTTCCACCCTATCACCTCAGAATGGTGCGTTATAAAGTGTTTAATCTGTTGACATGCTATCTAAAACTCAACTCTTCTCCCTGAAGTTATTTGATAAAATGACAACGACCATAGCAAGAAAATATTTCAGTAATTTATGAACAAATGCCCATTCTTTCATAATTATCATAATTTCAGACTATTTGCTAGATGTAATGTTTTTTGCCTTAGATCCCCTTGGCATCCTGTTGTTCCTCAAAAGTGACTATTGTCTACAGCTCGACTGAAAATAAGGGGACAAAAGGATTTAATTAAAATAAAGCTCTCGAGGATTACCCATGTAAGCAGCTCATTGTATAAAGTGGGCATGAATTCTGGACTTGGTGTGCTTTTGAGAACTAAATAATCCAGCTTTATTTATTCAGTAGTTTGTGTCTCTTGGACAGAGACGTCTAAAACAGTAATGCTCACAGCAGGCAAAGATGATTATTTTTTGCAGGGAAGGTGGGGTGGAAGGATGCAATTATCAGAACTGGTTGCTAATTCTGGGCCAGACTTAGGCCAGTCCCTGTTCAAGTGGGCAAACCAGACTGGGCAGAGAACTTTCCCTCCCACTTTGTGCCTCCTGCTCAGGGGCTGGCCACAGAGCAGTTCTTGCACTCATCTAAACAACAGGTCTATGAACTAGTGCTCTGTGAGGCACATCCCCCCACCCCTCCCTCAAGGGAACAGAGGGAGGGTGTGGCCAACAAGCCATCCCTCCCATAGCCAGCCAGAGGAACTGGCTGATCACAGATAAGAGCACATTATTATTGTCTTATCTGTTTGGAAAGTGTTTAGAATATAGTGAGCACTAGAGCAAATACCCAGAAGCTCCCCATGGGCTTGTTCATGCATTACTGAATTGCAACCGATTTGAACAACAGCAGGATCAAGCCATATCTAAGGAAAGGGATGTAGCAGCAGGAATTGTAAAAGGCTTTGATTCAGGTTGACAATTTTGAGGTTGTCAAGGTTTTTTCCACACTTTGAACTTTAGAGTTCAAGAAGTGGGGACCTGCATGAACACTTCTAAGCTTAATTACTAGCTTAGGTCTGGTATGCTGTCACCAGCCAGAATTTAGTGTCTGGCACACTTTCTGTTCCCCCAAAACCTTCCCTGGGAAACCCAGACCCAAACCCCTTGGGTCTTAAAATAAGGAGAAATTAACCATCTCCCTCCTTTCCCCCTCCCCCCCCCGAGTCTTTCCCCTCCCTGGGTTGCCTTGAGAGGCTTCACACTTGATCCCATCCCTTGGATCTTACAACAAGAAGGATAAACCATCCTCCCTCCTTTCCCCACCAATCCGCCCTGGTGGAGTTTCAAGACCCAATTCCTTGGGATCTAAAACAAGGAAAAATCAATCAGGTTCTAAAAAGAAAGACTTCTTAATTAAAGAAAGAAAAGGTAAAAATTTCTCTGTAAAATCAGAAATGGAAAATTGCTTTACAGGGTACTTCAGATTCATACATGACTAGAAGGGAACCTCCGCCCCCCCAGACCTTAGAATCAGAAGTTGACAGCAAACAGAGGTAAAAAATCCTTCCAGCAAAAGAAAGCCTTTACAAGTTGAGAAAAGAAACCATAAGATTAATCCGCATTGCCTGGCTATTACTTACAATTTATGAAACATGAAAGACTGAATTCAGAAAGATAGGGGAAGCCTGCGAATGTAATGTCTCCATCCCTCTCAGTCCAGAAGATGCGACAACGAACAAAAAAAGGCGGCACAAACCAAAAGCTTCCCGTTCCAGCCAAGATAATTAGAGTATCTTGTCCACCTATTGGTCCCTGGTCATGTGTCAGCCAGGTTTACTAAGCTTCTTAACCCTTTACAGGTAAGAGAGACATTAACCCTTAACTATCTGTTTATGACAGAGGTGGAGGATCTTTGTAGGAAGACTTCTGGACATGCGGGGGCAATAGTGATAAAATGATTGCCTCTATTCATCTGAGCTGATGAGAAAAGTGAGATCCATAGATTTTAAGGCCAGACATGATTATTGACCATCTAGTCTGACATGAGTAACAGGTGAAAGAATCTCACCCACCCAGAATTTTTATGGATCCAGATCTTGCTGCACCCAGGAATGCTTGCTTAAATGAAACTTTACTGCTTTTGAAGCATTTAATTAAACCTAACCCAATATTAAATTGTGGCGAATTTTTTTTTGTTTTATTTTTAAATCAAAATGAAAGGAATTAAAAATATCTGCAAGTGATTAAGAGACTATTTGGTGATATATTTGGCTATTTCATGAATAGCCAAATATATCACCAAATAGCCTTTTAATCACTTACAGATATTTTTAAATTCCCTTTTTTTTTTTTTTTAAATCAAAAGGGAAATCTTCACCACAATTTAATGTTGGGTTAGATTTAATTAAATGCTTCAAAAGCATCCAGGTTTCATTTATGGATCTAGTCTGCTCTACAAGCTTTTAATTTTGTTTAATAAGAGCTATTCTTAAATATAAAGTATGCTAAGAGCAAGTTAATGACACTGTACAAAAGGGGTCTACATTAATTTCTCACTTGTGGAAAAGAAAAGCAATGCTCATTACTAGAGAAGCTCATTACCATGTGACACACAATGGCAAACCATGAATTGGACCATAATTCTCTGCTCACTCCTACAATCTTTTAGAAATTGAATCCTGATTATTTAACTCCTTGGGGAAAAAAGACATGCAGAGAGAAGGGAGACCCTAGAGACAGATCTGTTCAGATAATTCACATTTTAAAAAGCAAGACAAACACGGGTAGGAGTCTGCTGTGGAATTTGTTCTGCATAATGTAAAAGTCAAAGCTCCAGGGGGATATCACTGTGTTAAAAAAGTAAACAAAGATAGCACAATATATTGGAAAAAACTTCTTGCTTTTGCAAAAGTTGGTAAGGTGACCTGCAGAGTTTGACATGTCTTTTCTATCTAAACCTTCAGATGAAAAAGCCACTTGTAACACCAAAGATGTACAATGGGAACTCAGATTTCTAACTGGTGTCACATCCACGTGAAACTGTGAGGACTCAGTCTGCTAGAATATTCAAATACACACCTGCAAAGTTGTCTAGTTAGCAGCACATCTCTACACTAAGCAATATCTGGACTGGAATTGCAATGATTCTGGGTTATTTTTAAAGGCACAGCATAGCTTTCTGTTGCCTCAATTTTTTTCTAAGCAACCTATATTTGTAGATTCCTACTGGTGAACTCATGCAGCATAGATCCTATTTTCTTCTGTTTGCAATGAATGGATTTAGAAAGATGACAGCGATGTTTATTGTGCATTGTCTCACTCCCATATGAAAAGTGTTGTTTCCATTTCAAAGTCCTTTAATCAGCTTCGAGAACGGCTTCCAAGAGCATCAGTGATGTCAGAAGCTTTCCGAACTAATGGTTTATTGAATTTGTACTGAATAAACCTTATTTTAGGTATGAATTAAACCATTCAGATTCTCAGCTTGGCTACAGTGATGCACAACAGCAGTATGTATTCAAACTGCTCCTTCCTACACAGTTAGTAAACCAGGTACTGCCAATTAGCGTTGCAGGACACTAAATGTCTTTCAGAATATAGTAATATGTATTTTTCTTGCTATTCTCTTCTACATGCAAGTGCTGCATGTTTGACTGAGCAGTCTTCTTTTTTGCTACCTAAGATGTGTCAATTACAGCTGTGCAAACACTTCAACCTCACTTTGAAAGCATCATGTACAAAATTCTGTTTGAGTAAAGCTACGAGAACTGGATCAGACTAATGGTACACCTAGGATGACCAGACAGCAAGTGTGAAAAATCGGGACCCAGGTGGAAGGGAGGATAATAGGAGCCTGTATAAGAAAAAGCCCCAAATATCAGGACTGTCCCTATAAAATTGGGATATCTGGTCACCCTAGGTACACCTAGCCCAGTATCCTGCCTCTTACAGTAGCCAATCCCAAAGCTTCAGGGAGAGTGTACAGAATAGGAAAATTGTGGAGTGATCCACCTAATCTTTCATACTCTGTTTCTGGTGGTCAGAGGTTTCACATCATATCATGCACGAGCTTGCATCTCTGACCATTCTGGCTAATAGTCACTGATGGTTCAAAAAAAGAACTACTCAAGGACAGGTCCTGCTTATACTTTTGGCCATTACCACATTGAACAGCAATGAGTTCCACATGTCAATCATGTGTTGTGCAAAAAGGTAATTTCTTTTGTTTGTATTAAATCTGTTGACCATTCATTTCATCTGTTGATGCATAGTTTTTGTGTTGCAGGAATGGGTAAACACTTGTCCATTTGCTATTTTTATACCTATCCTGATTTTGTAGATTTCTATCATATGCCCTCCTAGTTGTCTCACTTCTAAGCTGAACAACCCTAAACTTTTTAGTCTCTCCTCAGATGGAAGCCATTCCACACTACTGATCATCTTTGTTGCCCTTCTCTGAACCTTTTCAGTTTCACAATATTCTTTTTGAGACCAGGCAACCAAAACTGGACAAAGTATTTAAGGTGGGGACACATCACAGATTTATATAGTAGCATTATGATATTTTCTGTTATTTTCTCTCCCTTTATTGATGGCCTTTTTCACCATCGCTGCACATGGAGCTGAAATATTCAAAGCACTATTCACAGTGCTATAAAGATCTTTCTTGAGTGGTAATAGCTAATTTAGACCATTTTTATATTTTTCCCCTCAGTGTGTATTTACCAGGTTGAATTTCATTTGCCATTTTGTTCCCCTATTACCCAGTTTAGTGAGATCCCCTGTAACTATTCATAGATTTGGATTTAATTATCTTCTGCAAACTTTGCCATTTCACCATTCAGCTACTTTTCCAGATCATTAATGAATACGTTGAACAGCACAGATCCCAGTACAGATCCTTGCAGGATTCCACTGTTCACCTCTTGCCATTGAGAAAGCAGACCATGTATTCATACTCTTTGATTCCTATCTTTCAACTAGGTAGTGGTCCATGAGAGGACCTTCCCTTTTGCCCTATGACTGCTTACTTGGGCTTAAGATCCTTTGGTGAGGGAACTTGTGAAAGGCTTTCTAAAAGTCCAAATACACTATATCCACAGGATCACCCTTATCCACTCACTTGTTGACAACTTAACAGATTGGTGAGGGAGGACTTCCCTTTATAGAAGCCATGTTCATTCTTCCCCGAACATATCATGTTGATCTGTGTGCATGGTAATTCTGTTTTTTTTTTTTTTTACTATAGTTTCTACCAGTTTACCCAGTGCTGAAGTTGGGCTCATCGGCCTGTACTTGCCAAGATCACCTCTGGAGCCCTTTTAAAAAATATCAGCGTTTGGGATCTCAAGCACAAGTACCCAAATATGAAGCTAGAAAAGAAAAAATAACTTTAAAAAAAAAAGCAAACCTGTGTTTTTCCTCTGTCTCTACTGAACAAAGTTGAAACAATATCAATTAAAAAGTGTAGAGGAATAAAAAGTTTAAAGTTTTTATTAGAAATCAGTGTTGCAGTAAACTTTTCATAAAATGGTATAAACAAGTCTTCTAAATAAAACATACAAAGTATCTTTAGTGCAGTGGTTCTCAACCAGGGGTATGCATACCCCTTGGAATACTCAGAAGTCTTCTAGGGGATACAACTCATCTAGATATTTGCCTAGCTTTACAATAGGCTACATAAACAGCACTAGCGAAGTCAGTACAAGCTAAAATTTCATACAGTAAAATGACTTGTTTATACTGCTCTACACACTACACATTGAAATGTAAGTACAATATTTATATTCCATTTTATAATTATATGGCAAAAAAATGAGAAAGCAAGCAATTTAAGTAACAGTGTGCTGTGACACTTTTGTATTTCTATGTCTGATTTTGTAAATGAGTAGTTTAAGTGAGATGTACCTTGGGGATACGCAAGACAAATCAGACTCCTGAAAAGTGTACAATAGTCTGGAAAGGGTGAGAGCCACTGCTTTAGCGGATAATATTTTCCACCCATTAAAGGAATTTTAGCGGATAGTATGGTTTTTTTAAAATTTTAAAAAAATGCATGTTAAAAGCCAAGTGCAAGTTAAAATTTACCACCAATATCCATTTAAATCCATTACTATTATATACATGAAAACCATCATAGACCTAAAATCCTGGGCCTAGTCTACATTATGGGGTTAGGTCAAATTTAGCTGCATTAGGTCGATTTTAAAATGACTTGTGTCCACACAACTAATCCCATTCCGTTGACTTAAAGGGCTCTTAAAAATTGCCTTCTGTAGTCCTCCCCTGACGAGGGGATGAGCACTAAAATAGACCTTGCTAGGTTGAATTTGGAGTAGTGTGGATGCAAAAAATCAATGGTACTGGACTCCGGGAGCTACCCTAGAGTGCTCTAATGTGACCGCTCTGGACAGCACTTTGAACTCCGATGCACTAGCCAGGTACACAAGAAAAGCTCCGGGAACTTTTGAATTTCATTTCCTGTTTGATCAGCGTGGTGAACTCAGCAGCACAGGTGACCAGGCAGTCCCCCCAGAATCAGAGCGTAGACTGTTTCTATGCTCTCTCCATCATGTCTGTCCCTGAGGTTATCACAGATTACAAGGCGAAAAAACATACTCGTAATGATATGTTTGTTGAGCTCATGCAGTCCTCTAGGGTGACCAGATGAGGGAGATGAAATATCGGGACGTGGGTGGGAGGCCCGGAGAAAAAAAAAAAAAATGTCGGAGTGCCTCCCCGCCTCCACTGCCAGTGGCACAGCACCGTCTCCACCCAACTTTCAGCTCCAACCCCCAATACACCCCCAGCTCCCACATCCCCTCACTCCCAGGCCCAGCCTGGGCTCCAAGCTATGCAGCCGAGCTGCACTCCAGGCCCCCCCTGCAGCTCCCAGCCCCTGTCACCCCGGCTGCCTGGTTTGCCCCCACAGCCCCTCTCTGGCTACGGGGCGCTCGGGGACCCACCCGGGCAGGGGACGAACCAGGCAGCCAGGCCCAGCCCCTCCCAAAAGAGCATGTAAGCCCCATGCATGTCTCTGCCCCCTCACCCACCCCAGGCCCCACCACGCTGCCCTGCAGGGCTGAAGCAGCCTCAAACTGCGATCCCAGCCTCAGCCATGGCCCGTGTGCAAATCTGGGAGGGAGGAGGAATGTTGCATGGTGGAGAAGAGGCGGGGCCAGGGCGGGGATTTGGGGAGGGATCCAATGGGGGAAGGAGGAGTCAGAGTCGGGGGGGCAAGAGCCCCTCCGGCCTCTGCCTGTGCACCAGAGCAGAGGGCAAAATTGCTTGTTTGTCCAGTGTCCTGACTGAACATCGGTTAACATGGGACAAACAAGCAAACATCAGGACAATCCCAATAAAATCGAGACATCTGGTCACCCTACAGTCCTCCCACACTCTGATAGGGCACAGCTTAATGCATGGAAGCGTTCAGTGGCAGAGGCCAGGAAAAAATTAAGTGAGCGAGAAGAGCGGAGGCAGGACGTAATGCTCAGGAAAGGCAGCAAGAGCACAGACTGCCCCCCTGCATCCACTGTATAACCACCTACCCTCCTCGCCCAGATGCTCAAGAACACAGAAGGGTAGGTTCTAGGCACCCAGCCACTCCAGAGGATGGCCCAAGTAACAGAAGGCTGTCATTCAAGCAGTTTGATTTTTAGTGTGGTTACAATAAGCAATATGGCCATGTCCTTCTCTCCTCCCCCACCTCACCCGGGCTACCTTGTCCGTTATCTCATTTTTTTAATTAATAAAGAATACATGGTTTCAAAACAATCGTTACTTTTTTTCGAAGGGGGAAGGGTGGTTGGCTTACAGGAAATTAAAATCAACAAAGGCGGTGGGTTTGCATCAAGGAGAAACACACAACTGTCACACCATAGCCTGGCCAGTCATGAAACTGGTTTTCAAAGCCTCTAACGTGCAGCGCACTTTGCTGTGCTCTTCTAATCACCCTGGTATCTGGCTGCTCAAAATTGGATGCCAGGCGATCTTCCTCAACCTCCCACCCCGCCATAAATGTCTCCCCCTTACTCTCTCAGACATTATGGAGCACACAGCAAGCAGCAATAACAATGGGAATGCTGGTTGCACTGAGGTCTGACCTAGTCAGCAAACAGCACCAGCAAGTTTTTAAAGTGAGTGACAGTGAGCTGAGTGGGCTCCAAGCTTGCCGTGGTATGGCGTCTGCATGGGTAACTCAGGAAAAAAGGCGCAAAATGATTGGCAGACGTTGCTTTCACGGAGGGAGGGGCGACTGACCCCGAACCACTTGCGACAATGTTTTTGCCTCATCAGGCATTGGGAGCTTAACCCAGAATTCCAATGCGTGGCAGAGACTGCAGGAACTGTGGGATAGCTACCCACTGTGCACCGCTCTGTAAGTCGATGCTAGCCACGGTAGTGAGGACGCACTCCACCGACTTAATGCGCTTAGTGGGGACATACACAATCGACTGTATAAAATAGGTTTCTAAAAGTTGACTTCTATAAAATCTATTTAATTTTGTACTGTAGACATACCCCTAGTTTTAAACCAAAATATCATTAAAAAATAAATATCAAATCAACACAAACTTTCTTGACATTAGAACATACAGTCTACATCAAGGAGGTGAGAATTCAAAAATTCCTTAAAAATGGGCTGCCTGCAAGTTGAGCATCAATCACTGTCACCTCTAGAGTGTGTCAGCAGCTGTTCCATATACTGACACTGCAGTGCGGTAAAGTAATTTATTTTTGAGTACACCATCTCCATTTAGGCTGTACATCCTACATCCATAGCTATTACCCTTTGCTCTAGTTCACAGTTTCTGGCAGGAACAGCAGTTCACTGAGTTGCACCAGTCCGAGCCTCATGCATATGATAGGTGAGAAGTTCCTGTCTAGCCACAGCAATGAAAGCACATCAAATAGAAAAGACACCTGCTTGTGCCATTTTCCTTTATTTCAGGGAAATAGAGGAGATGTGATCTATTTGTGTATGTGACAAATTGAGCGAATTTTCAAGTATTGTATCCGGTCTCTCTCTCTCGCCCTCCTAATGCTCTAGCATAAAAGTGACAGACAAAATTCAGAATAATCTCATTAATGTATGAAAAGAAACCTAATCATTCTTCTATTTTAATTGTTGATCATCTTCCATGACAAGCATTGTTGGACTATTACACAACTTTGCCATGAGAGTGGCTTAGAAGACCAGTTCCAAATCCCCTGAAAAAAAGTCAGTATTTCCATTGATTTAAATAGGCTTTTAAATCAGGCCCAAAGAGACTATGGCCAGGCTCCAATCTCAGTTATGCTAGTATAAATCTGGACTAATTCCGCCAACTTCTTCAGAAAAGATAGAGACTCCCCAAAATGCTAGATTTGATAGCTGGGTGATTCATATCTGCTATAAACACTACACAATGCAAATTGTGCCTTTCCTTCTCAACTGTGGCAGAAATTCAGGTCTCATTGGTTGTGGAGTGCTCCAAGCCAGTTGTTCAACTAACATTTATTATACATTACCTTGTACACAAATCCACAGAAAGAACCAAAGATTGGTGGGTAGGGGAGGAGCGGAGGGGGGGGGTGTCTTAGCTCAAAGGGATGAATTCTCCTCCCCATCTTTTTTTTCCCCCCCCATTTAAGATCGGGGGGAGGGAGAATCTAAGGAAAATACACTGTGAACATGATGTTTATTTAACCAGTGACTAGGTGCTCCCAATTGATTAGTGGAGTGTCCTTTCCCAACTAGTAGCAGTTTAGCCTCAGAAATTAAACTCAGATAGGAATGCTCATGGTCAGCAGTAGGAGCACACACCCACCCCCATAACATCTCAGCTCAATACTCAGAGCAGCAGCTCTTCTGAGCGTTTCTCTGCTAGAGGTCCTGTTTGCATAAGGCATTCATTTGCTAAGCCTGCCTGAACTTCAAATTGTATTCCAATTCCCAATTATTGCACACTGCTCCACATGCAGTAAAATGTGCACAGAAGTCGAGGCTTGCTACAGAATGCATATTTAGCCATAGAAAGAAGCCCTTGCAATACAAAATCTAGACATAAAAACTTATGATATATTTCTGAAAGGCATTTTACTAAGATAATGAAGTGAATAAACATTACACAATCATAAGAAGATCCACATAAGGTATTAATATCCTTATTAGATATGAATTTTCAAATGTATCTCTTTTGTAGTTTCACTGAACTTGACCTATAAGGTTTTAGACTAGTAAAAATAATTTTAAAGAAAAATATGATGTTTTGGTTATGTACTTATTAATTACTGAAGCAAATGTCAGCAAAGGACGTGACTTTTTAAAAGTTAAACTTTAGAATAACTTATACCTCCAAACGGATTGAACATTAAATTCAAAAGCTTAGTCAAAACACCAATGTGTTCTCAAAATTACTCTATCATAAAAGTGGTGATTTTTTTCTTTACCTTTCTTCATTTTTATGCTGAGGTATGTATACTCCAATTCAAATATTAGGAATCCAGAGAAGAAATGCAAAAATTAAGAAACCACAGTTATTCATTGAAGAGAAAAGATTAAGGAGCCATTTCACCTGGCTAAATGACAACTAGTGGGCAGGAGTGAAAACTGAGCACAAGTATTAAAAAACGTGAACACTAAGTAGTGGGACAATATTTGATACAAGGTGGCACAAAACTACAAGGAGGAATAATAATGGGATGCAAGTAGAAAAAGGGACATTTAATCTGTTAATATCACTTGCTAAGGTGCACTACGGACTAATCACCCATCCAAGGGGAACAATGGACTCATTGCTCGCAATATTTATTAGACTGAACAAAGCACTCAAGAACTAACCTTAAAGGAACAATCCAGCCTTTCCAGGGAGTGGGGTGAAGGACGGATGAATTAGACGACCTTGAAGAATAATTATTTTTCCACTCTATGGGCTTGTGTACAAGGAAAGTTGCACTACTTTTACAAAACATAATTAAGTCAATGCTGTGGTAAATGTCTGTCTCAAATCTGGACTTAGCGTTCAAAATCTGAGTGTTTACTGTGAACCTCCCCCAAGCTTATACTCAGCTTGGATCTGATATCGCTGCCACCAACCAGGATTTTATTTAGGGTTCCTGGTTACCCCGAGTCACCCCAACCTTTCCCTGGGACCCCCCCCCCAAGACCCAGACCCCTGGTCTCCCTCATCTCATCCCAGCTCCGCCCCTCCCTGGGTGAGCCTGGGCGATGCTTACTTAACTCCGTGAATGCAAAAACCAAGAGAGCTATTTACCTCCCTCAAAGCTATGCATTCAAAGCTAGTCACAGCTAACACACCAGGAGATTCACCCCTCCCTTGTCTCGTAGCAGTAACTAGAGAAAAACCTCAAACACAAGAGAAACAGAGTTGATTCTTCTCTCTTTCCCCGTAGCCTGTTCCCGCCCTGGGGACAATAGGAAAGTCAAACACAGAATGTAATGCTTCTCTCCCCTCCCTGTTCTTTCCTGTGAGGGAGGAGATACCTGGTACAGAAATTTCTATCCCTTTGGCCTCATTAGGAAAACAAACTCCCACAAGTTTTAAAAAGAAACTTTAATATAAAAAAAAAAGAGAAGAACATACATATACTAAACTCTGCATTAAGAAATTCAATACAGGGAATATGGCTTAAAGAAAATAGGACAACAGTCTGATTAAAAGATAGCCCAATAAACCGTTCCAGTAATCAACAACCATGTAAATACAACTCAAGCACATCACAGCCGATTACTTTGGTTCCTTTGTACTCACCACTTTAGTAGATATTTGAAAGGAGAGGACGTTAGCAGAAGCTGTTACTCACAGCCGAGGAAAACAAAAACCCCGAGTTCCTGTTCCCTCCCAGACTTTAAAAAAAATCCAGGTCTCTGATTGGTCCTCTGGTCAGGTGTTTGGTTCCCCCTTTGTTCACCCTTTACAGGTAAAAGAAAATTAACCCTTACCTATCTACTTATGACAAATGCAGTCCCCTAATGTAAATTCATTTAAATCCGTTTACCCTCATTTATCAATGCAAGCTAAACTGATTTAAGCATATGTCAAACATGTTTAGGAGCCTTTACATTGGGAGTTTGTGCTGATTTAACTGGATTGATTTAAAAATCCAGAGAAGTGCACCTTTTCTCATATAGGAATGGACTAAGTTTACATGGTTAATGTTGTGCTGGCAAAGATGCATTTAAAGTGCACTTAATGGTCAGAAAAAAAGTGACCATAGAAATGGGAACTTGTCTCTCAACAAGTATGTTTGCTGTATGTATTCAGATTTTTATCTGCTGACCTAATGACAAAAATTAAGTTTTGCTACTTTTTTTGCCTTCTAGCACTGTGGAGCCAATACAGATCTGTACGTAGTAATTAACATCTGCTCAATTCTACTTATCTGTGTGCATCAGAATTATTAAACTGGGTTTCAAAGGCAGATCCAAATTCTGTTCTCACTTACACTTGTACATTCCCATTAAAGAAAACAGGGCTGCACAGGTATTCATAAGGCTTAAACTGGCTTGCAGAATAGTGATATACCTGAACCACTAAGAAAATGCAGCTTGAATTCAGGGTTCAGACTGAGTTTGGAAAAACGTGCACAGTTGATGCAGAAATTAATGGAAAGCATTAAATATTATACTGTTTTTAGAGTCACTTTTTAGACTAAAAACTCACTAAGTTTGAAAAACAGGTTTCAGAACCTAAGCTCAGTTTGCTAAATTTAACAGAAATGTTAGTTGGCCTTTCTGCTACTCAACATATTTCAAATATTTTATGTATCAAAGCTATTGTTATATAAAGCAGAGTCATCAAGCATGGCAGTTTAGTCAGTCGTTTATTTGGATTTGGTGGAGGCTGGAGAGACACCCAAAGGATAATCTAATTATCTTTCAAAGAAGGGTTGCTGATTGATAATAAGAGATGAAAACAACAGCCAAATTCCTGCTGCAACAGACTGCAGTGCTGCCTCCTAATGTTTTATTAGACAACCATAACAATTCTACAAGTGAAGGAAGGGGGAGTGCATTAAAGTGGATATTTATGAGATTACAAAAAAGTAGATAAGTAGTTTCTTTAAACATACTAAGTGGCAGCTTTCTAAACTCAGATCTTACTCTCTTCCCATTTTTCTTCTTTGATAATAACCACATTTGAGTTGTCAATCTGTCATGCAATTCACAGAAATATGTCTCTGGTATTAAGATCAAAAATCCTTATATAAATATTTTATATAAAAGCCATCTGAATGGCTGGCTATCATTCTATTTCCACTGCTAAGGTATCTGGTGTAAGTCAGAATTAAATTTAACAATCCAATAGCATAGAACAGCCAACATAGTCTAGTAGATAAGACACTAGACTGGAAGTCACGAGATCTAGGTTTTATTCCTAGCTCTATCACTGGCCTGCTATGTGGCCTTGGGAAAGCTTCTTCACTTCCTGGTGCCGCCATTTTGCCAGTCAATACAGTGTCCTATCCATCAAATAAATATAGCCTCTCCTCATAATAATACTTACCTACTTAACAAGGTGATCTGAGAACGATTGTGAGAACACCCATACCTCTATTGGATGGATATCCAACAGTATATGGCCCATACTGTATAATTATGATTGCTTGGAACCTTGCTGTTAATATAGCCAGCACAAAAAAAAAGTTTTCACAAAAAACTGGTGAAGCTATTTTCTACAAGTCATTTAATACCTACAATCATTACTTGTACTGAGTATTGTCAGGAATCAGTACTGACATTTGATTGCAATTACATCAAAAATGCATACCAGTTTGCTCCAACCAACAACAGAACATAGCGATTACTGATGCCTTTGTACTTTCACTGGAAATCCCACATCCCATCTTCATTTGGCCTATTGAACTGTCTGCTCAGAGTATTAACTATGACATAGGCCAACTACCAACAGGCTTTTGGGGTACACCTTTATCTACTTGATATATTTCATAGCCCCAGCAGCTCTCTCTACTTGATAGGGGTATCAGGAGCAGTCTTCCATTGAACATTTAATGTGGTAAATGAAGCTTAACATTTTTGGCACTTTCTTTGGCCTATTAAATTAGCTATAGCCAGAGCAGGAAGGCCTTGCCATCAGAATATTTTCTTTCCCTACTGTTTCTTTGTGGACCACGCATCTTGTAATAGCAGAAAGGATTGTCTGAAATACATCCAGAATTATTGGAATAGACACCTTAAGTTGAAGACACAAAAACAAGCTATATTTTGTTATATTGGAACATATGCTCTCTTCTGAGACTCTCTCTCATCTTCCCTGAACTACTTTTTAGGCAAGATTTGTGTGACTGACAGATCAGCTAAGTGGGCACTTTTTAAAATGAACAATGCTCTGATAAACACACCATGGGTTACTAAAAGTGCTACCCTTGATTTTGATTAATTAGGAGTTACTTTTCTGGCAGTCCACTAGTGCAAGTGATGGTTTTGGCAAAGGTGAAGTTAAGACGGACACAAAAGCTTCACAAAAAATGTGTCTCAGTGCCACCTTTCTATTAAAAAGTATATTAACGAGCAAAAAGATTACATTCAAAGTTCTTGTAGTATGTAACCAATTTATTGTAACATCACTTTTGCCACACAGGCTACTGTCTGACTATGTAATCCATCACAAAACAAATTATCTCCAATAGCTAATAATGATGAGGGAAAAAAAAAAACCCAAAACCTTTTCTGGTTGGATAATATTGTCATATAAAGTTAGTTATTTTAATCAAAACATAATGTTACTGGAAAAGAAAATTGTCACAAGATAATGGTCTCCTGCTGCTATATAAATGCCAAGGGAACGTGTTTGTCAAAAGTTGCATTACTTTATTTGTATTACACTAAGATTTTACATTTATTCATTTTATCTGAAGGATGTCACTACAGCACAGTGGTAGCAACAGTGGAAGCAGAGAGTTGGAAGTAATGTGTGCTTCACCCAATCAGGGAGAAATTTATCCATGAAAGTATAGTTTTTTATAAGACGTAGCAATTACATGGAACAGCTAATTTCCTTTAATGATGTTTCATTTAAAAAGCATTTATCGATGACTAACAGTTAGCAATCTGACTGGCTGGAACAGATACTGTTACGGATCATGCTCACAAATGGAGATAAGCCTTTTTTTTGGTAAGACATGCATTAGGAGCCTTAGTACAGTCCTTCAACATAAAAATGCACCTGTTTGGCATGATATTTCCATTGAATAGCACAGATCACCTTAAAAAAGAGGGGGGAGTATCCATGTAGGTATATATGTGGTCCCCATCCCCATGATACTTGGGCACCACAAAAAAAATTCATCAGTTTATCCTTACAGTTCCCATGAAGGAAGTATCACTATCCCCCTTGGCAGAACCAAGGCACAGAGAAATTAAGAGACCTGCCCATGGTCATGCAGCAAGTTGAGAATTAAACCCAGACTTCCTGAGCCAAAATTCTGTGCTTTCATCACACAACCATCCTTCCTCCTCCAAAGAGCTGTTTGCCTGCAGACTGGTAGAATTTTAGGTCTCTAGGTTTATAATTATAAAAACAATTAAATGCCACCATCACTTAAAATGCATCATGTCTGTGTGCACAATACACAAAATGAATTAGGCTGGATAAGGTCCCTCATATGCTTTGTGCCTGACCTTCTCTTTCATGTAGAATTAACTGTTCTGGAAACTCATCTCTGACTGGCATATTCACACTAAGAAATTGGACTGCTTGCCAAAGGTCATGTCTGATCAGCTCTCTCTATTCTAATGCTAGCGTCTTCCCCTCTCCCCCACTCTGTAAATGTTATGTTTTATTCCCTGAATACATCTTGGAGGTCATGTTTACTGCTGGTATTTGTTTCAAGCAAACATCAATTTGAGAACCATGATTAGAATTTTTCAATAGTTTAAATCCCTTTTTTTAAAATACCTCAAATTGGATTTCTCAAAATACTGTAAGTCTGTAGAAGATGACATTGTCAAAGTGCGGAGGCCGGTAGTCACCTTAATGTCCATAATAGGTAGATCTTGAAGTGATGCTGCTGCAGTTGCTTTTGCTCTAAAGGAATGGGCTCTTACCTGGAGCTCAAGGTGTGCTGCAGCAGACGAAAGGTTGGGAACCATTGATTTAGGCATCCCAAGATACTGTCACCACTTTATTTCACCTGGGATGTCACTATGAAGATGTTTGTGAAGACCTGAGTGCTGTGGTTAATCTGAATGGAAAAAGTCTGAACTGGTAGTGGTCCTCTCCTACCAGGAACCTGAGAGAGCTTCTGTGGGAACAATCAATCAATGTGCACAGAAAAGTAAGCATGTCATGTTGACAGCCACAAATCCCATCTCCTCCTCTATGGAGGGGGACTATCAGTGCCAGTGCAATCATTCTGAATTTTGACTGGAAATAAAAATAAATGAAAACACGTACTGGTTGTAGATTGAAAATGAGCCTGCAGCCTTAGTTTTTCTTGGCAATAGAAGTATGGGGAGTAGAACCCTTTCTCCTGATGCTAAGGAGGTACTTGCTCTACAGCTCCTGACTTGAGCATATAACTCACTTCCTGATACCAAATCTTGTTATGAAAGTGGTCCCTGAAGAGGGACTGGGAAATTCATTAATGTAGCTGAAATGGATACTCTCTAGTACCCACCTATCTGTTGTTACTATCCTCTAGTTGCATGTGATTAAGGTGAGATGGTCACCAAGTGTTCTTGAAAATAAACCAGAAAAACCATGTTGGAGCTGGAAAAGAGACAAAATATTTCAAATGAAATAGCTAGAGCCGCCAGCTCTGGGTGTTCAAGAGAACATTATTAGAGCTGCAAGCTCATTGTTTCTCTTGGATTTAAAAGGTCAGCTGTCCCTAGAAGAGCTGCTCAGCTTTATTCCTGGAAACGTAGTGAACCTAGACCTGAGAATTTAGCTATAATAAGATAAATGAGAAATTACAGCCACAAATTATTCTGGGTAGTCCTGATGAGAGAAACTAATGTGCAAGTCATACTTCTTAGAGCTACACATGGATCTGGGCAGAGAGCTCCCTCTCCTATATGGAAGTTGGGGTTGGCTAAGCTTTTAGCACCTTCCATTCAGTTCAGAATCTGTGCAGCAGGAGGAGAATATAGGATGAGCTGGTGGTGGTGACTGGACAGGCAAGAGGAACGTGCATAGTTGTCCCTCTGCACATGTGGGGCTTAAGCAGACAAGAGAACACAGCCCAGAGGGCGATGAGTGCTACAGAACCTTTTCCATGAAGCACCTCTGCCTCCCATTTACATCCTGGAAGTCCCAAGAGCCACTGCAGCCTTATTTGATGGCAAGCATTAATATCAGTGAGTTGTTACTCATCTTACTGTTTACAAAAGAAAAATTAACCCAGAGAAACAGTGGAGAAGGAAAGAATATTTGCTAGTGGGTTTGTGACGCTGAGCCAGCAAAAGTTAAAAACGGAGGCTGGGTGACCCTAACAATCAATCTTTAAGGATATATTAGAGAAGTATTGAAATGGTAAACAGGACCATTCTTTGAAGAAAATTAGCAAACAGGAGCGGCTCCAGGCACCAGTATTCCAAGCGCGTGCCTGGGGTGGCAAATCCGCAGGACCGGGGACCTCCTGCAGGCAAGCCGCCAAAGACAGTCTGCCTGCTGTGCTTGGGGCAAAATACCTAGAGCCACCCCTATTAGCAAAGCCAGGTTAAATAGACCAGAGTTCTTGAGATGTAAACTTATATTGTTAGAGAATTAGAAGCAAATAGTAAATGCATATCTGTGTTTACCTATATCTTACTAGAAGTTTAACAATGTGATCTAATTAGCTTGTAGATGCTAAACTTCGGTTCTTATTTGTAAGGTTTTATTCCTATGTTCTATTGATTCAGAAATGAAAAGGGAATATTAACACTGCGATGAAACTTGTGGTATAATATTGTCTTTATTTTTCTTCAAAGTTTATAGTAAGCTACCTATGAACAGTTTGAATGGTTAACTGCCTTATGCTAATCCATGCAACGAGTTATCTGTGTATGGCTAGGAAATAGGGATTAACTTCAAAACAACAATGTATGTTACCTATTCTTCATCCAAGGAATGCCTGCTGTGATCATTTGCTGACAAGAATCTAATCAGCTGAGTTTCAGCTATAAAGCTTCAGACTCGATCTCTCTTTAAATCTCATATCCACTTGAACATCCTCTGAGAGTTTAAGTCACAAGACTGAGGTCTCCACGTATACCACAGATTACCCCAGCAAATTCCCACAGAAGAATTTGAACGAATGCTACATGTGTACTGCCAATTGGATTATAAATTATTGATCTGACTCTAGAAGGACTTTTACAAACCAGCAACCTCCCCAGTACCTGATACTGGATCAGATCCCTGGCTTCAATTTCAGAATCCCATGCTCCTTCTGCTAATCCTGCCACCGTTTGCTCAGAATCCTGACACCACCTTGTAGTAAACGTCTGTCTCAAATCTGGACTTAGAGTTCAACATCTGAGTGTTTACTGTGAACCTCCCCCAAGCTTATACCCAGCTTGGATCTTATCTCGCTGCCACCAGACAGGAATACAGCGCCTGCCTCGCTCTGGTCCCCCCAGACTTTCCCTGGAGAAACCCCCCAAGCCCAGGGAACCCCTGGTTTCCTATCTCATCCCCAGGCTCCGCCCCTTTCCCTGGGTGGCCTGGGCGTGCTACTAACTCCGTGATGCAAAACCAGAGAGCTAAGATTTACTCCCTCAGCGCTATATCAAAGCTGTCACAGCTAACACAGCCAGGAGTTCACCCCTCCCTTGTCTCGTAGCAGTAACTAGAGAAAAAACCTCACACCACAAGAGATTCACCCCTCCCTTTGTCCTGTAGCCATTTCCTGCCCTGGGACAATAGGAAAGTAAAACACAGAGCTTGGGCTTTTCCCTCCCCCCCAGCCTGGCACAGAAATTCCTCTCCCCTCTGCCTCACTAGGAAAAGAAACTCCCACAAGTTTTAAAAAGAAACTGTATATAAAAAGAAAAAAAATACAGAACAATAATACTGCATTAAGAAACTCAATACAGAAATATGGCTTATAAGAAAATAGGAATAAACAGTCTGATTTAAAAGAGAGCCCAATTAAACCAGTCCAGCAAATCAACACCCATGTAAATACAAATTAAAGCACATCACAGCCGATTACTTTGTTTCCTTTTGTACTCACAGATGTTTAGTAAAAATTTTGAAAGAAAATGGAGTTAGAAGAAAAGCATGTTTACTCACAGCCGAGGAAAACAAAAAAGACCCAGAACAAAGCCAAAAACCTCCAGAGGTTCCCACCCTTACTTTTGAAAATCCGGTTTCCTGATTGGTCCTCTGGTCAGGTGTTTGGTTCCCTTTGTAAACCCTTTACAGTAAAAGAAAATTAATCCTTACCTTACCTATCTACTTATGACACACCTTATCTAGATAATGCTGCTATTTACAAGGGTATTTTGCACCGGTACAAGCCCCCTTCTATCTCTGGTGCTGTGTGTCTATGTTGATGTAGTAATGTTAGTTCGTATTTCCCTAACCTACAGAAGTCCTTAACTGTATAGGAAATCCCAAAGGAATCAAATATATCACATTCATATCAAAATGCCATCTTTAATCAAGCAGACAATATTATGAAGGGAAATATTAACAACAATTTTTCTATGCTTGGGTAAATATCAACTGTGACTTGATACTCCTTCAGAGAGAGACTTTGAATTTATTCATGTCTTATTAAAAGTGGGGAAGGGAAGTGTTTTGCAGAAACAATTTAAAAATTACTATACTCCCATTAAAAGGTGAATGTTGAAACACAGCTAGTTAGAAAGAGCTCTTAAGAGCTCTAACGGCTGGGTCACTTCCTGGAATGGGAAACACTGATACTGAATTATTGTGCATGAATAGCTTTATGGTATCAGAAAGAAGACAATAGCTATGTAAGAATGTTCATTTTAATAAAGATTTTAGCCTGAGAAAAGAGAGTCATGTATTACTGTTTTATAGGTTTGACCTTGTTGTGCATAGAATGTAGTATTTATTTTACAGGTAAGACATGTAGAGTGAAAGCCAATTGCTGAACAATGTCTCAGTGAAAATAAAGAGGTATTGATAAAAAAAAGTTGATCATGTCTGCTCACAATATTGGGGAGAAGCAGAGAGACAAAAAGGTAGTTTGACATGCTGCACTTATTTTGAGTCTCATAAGTAGGATCAGTACAAGTGCTTTCTTAGTAGTAATATATGCAATACTAAATATTAATGAATGCCATAACTATAAATGCTCTCTTATGTTATAAGTCATGAACATGGCAGCATTTACACCAGGCAATCACTTTGCTAGGTAAATAGCCACTATCTGATAAAAAAATTAAGTCAGTTAGAAATCACCTTATTCATAAAAGCAGAATGCAAAAAATCAGCACACACGCACAAGTGGATCTAGTTAAATGTGTCCCTCACAAACTAATGCGCACTATAGACTTGTTTTCTAAAGCAGCCAGAATGCGAGTAGTCAGCAATGACAAAGTGAACCACTGTCATTCTTTTTAAAGAGTACGAATTTTCTATATCCCTGCTTTATTTATTTAGAAGTGTTTGTAATAGTCACTGACAAAGATATTCCTTAAGTATTTGTGTACCACTGAGAGCATTATTCTGAGATAAATGAGTTTCTGGGGAATAAAAATATTAACTTTAAAAAAAAAAAAAAAAACGAACAAAACACTTCATAAGGCCCTGATTCAGCAAACTCTTGGGACAGATTATTTACATTATGGCAGTGTAACAGGGCCTTGAGGTAAACCAAAATTACATTTGTACCCATCTTAAAGCATCTTTCCTCCATCAGAGAGAGTGTTAAATGAGACTCAAATCTATTAACTTCTTTATATGGACTAGCCAATAGAGTGGGGCACAGACCCATGCTGTGTTAATGCAAGTTTCTTCCCTGACTGAGGAAGTATATCCTGAGTGCCAGCAGTCTACAGCAGTTCACCTCCTGGAACACGGTACTATTCTCTCATGGGTCATCATTACAGCTGTGTGAATAACTGATTTCTAAGTTCACTGACAGTACTGAAAAACCTCAAAGAAATTTGTTTTAGGTGGACTCAAAACAAGTCGTTCCACCTCTCCCAACCCCAAATGTTAAGTAAACTGAAAAATCAAACCATTTAATTCTGAAAATGTAGAAAACACACTTTCTTTCCTTTTCTTCCCCTTATTGAAACAATCTGGCAAAAATACAAAATTAGTTTTGGACACTATGAATCTGAGCTTTTCAAGGGGGCAAAAGTTTTGGCCAAAAATTTTGGACCAGCTCCAGTCATCAGCAAACACTTTACAAATCATAAGGCTCCCAACAACCCTGTAACATGGATAGATACCAGAATTGGTTTACCCAATGAGCAAAGTAAGGCACGAAGGGTCAAGATCTTTGGGGCAAGAACTCTTTGCTCTGTAAAGAGCTCCTTGCACACAGTTTGGACACTGAAAGAGTAACAAACAAAACAATGTGACTTGCTTTAAGTCACACAAGGGGAAATCCACCACTACCAGAGGGCCAATGGCCCACTTAAGCCTCACTTCAATTCTATTAGTTAGGCTTTAAATGAGGGTTAAGTGGTGGAGATGTAACCCATACAGCAGTGTGTTTCTTATGTTCCCCTTTGTGTCTAATACACTGTTGAAATGAGTCTGTCTTAGCGCTCAGCTAGAGACTTTGGCTCCTTAGCTCAAGTTGTGGAGACTCATTCTTCCAACTCCAGAGGTTTCCAGTTTAACCTCTTGCATTGACCAAGATATCAACCATGACACAGACCTCATGTTGACCTTCAATACAGAGGTAAATTGCACCGAGTGAATTCAGATTAAGAAATAGAACTCAGGAATCCTGATTCTAAATTTCTGCTCTAACTGCTGAGTGACATTAGCAGGATTCCTTGTCACTGGGATGTGCCAAAAATTGTTATAAGAGTAGATCAACCATAGGCTTTTTCTTGCTCTCCTCTATCTGCATCTGGTATTTGCAAAAATGAATGCCAATGAACAATAAAAATACTAAAATGTATATATTCATTTCTACAGTAACACTGAAGCTGCTGGTAACATGTCTGTCACAGACAGGGCACTTGGGACCCTGATACAGTTGTTTCCCCCTGCTCTCCAAGCCCCAGATGTCTGAGACACCTATATAAATAAAGTTAAATGGGAGAGCGTGGGACCCCCGGCCAATAAACATGATGTACCAAGGGTCCCACATATCTCTGGATGGACCTGACCACAGCGACACTTCCATATGTCAAACTGAAATTCACTGCTTTAAGTCATGTTTCATCAAAACTTTCAAAAGCACCAAGAAACCATATCATGTTATACAATGCTTGCACTGTTGGGTTAGGTACCTAAGTTGCATTTGATTAGCTATTTCCCCCCAACGTCCATTTCATTAAAAATATAATCCATTGCTTTAGGTTTGGGTCTTTTATGAGCTTTCCTTAAGGTGAACATGTAAATTAGATTTTAGCTCCTCAAATTGTATAGGAAGACCAATCTCTAATTTAAAAACCTAATTATGAACTATTAAATCCTAATATTTGAGCACATAATTAAAAAACACATTTACTGGATTCCCTTAAGAACCACATTGAAACAAATTCATAACTAGGGCTTAATTGGAAATGCGATAAGATTAATAGAAAAACCTACAGATGAAATAGGAGGCAGCAATGGGGCTGCTGCCACAATGGTATAAACACAAAAGGAGACCTAGCATTCTGAAGCAAAAAGACTGAAGTTCTTGCATGTCTAGAAGTCCCATTACTATGGGTGGGGTCAGATCAGGGCCCGGGGTCTGAAGATGGACTCTCTAATACTGTGCAAAGATCAACAGATTTTAGTAGGACTATGATGATGCATCGGGTGTGCCCACATTCATCCAACTGCAGGATCAAGGTTGATAGCTACAAAAGGATTCCTGCAATGGTCTTCCCCAAGACAATTATGCAAGCAACCAATGGAACCTGATGAAACTTTTTCTCTTCTGAAAATCTTTTCTTTTGAGTATCAGAGGGGTAGTCATGTTTGTTTTTGTGGATACAGACTGAGTGGTCCAGTGGCACCTTAAAGACTCAGATTTATTTGGGCATAAGCTTTCGTGGGTAAAGAGAAGTGGGGTTTTTACCCACAGAAGCTTATGCCCAAATAAATCTGAGTCTTTAAGGTGCCACCAGTCTCCTAATGTTTCTCTTTTGAGATATTTGTCTACCTAACTTCACCTTGCTGCCATTAGATATTTAATGTGTGCAGAATGAACATGACTCACTAGCCAACCTACTGTATAATGTTAGTACATAAAGTGATTTAGTTACAAAGAGAAGTGTTCCCTTTTTTGCTGTGTAAGAGGTTTATACACTGATGAACATGCTAATGTTGAGAACAATTGCAGTACACACATTTCCCTTGCAACAAGATGAAAATATTTCCTTAAGTCTAGAAACAAAGTGTGCGTATGCAGAATTCTCACAAAAATGCAACCTATCAAACAATTAGAAGAGGAAAACTGGCCTTCCAGCTTTAGGGACTTGAATACAATCAAACCAATATTGCTTCTAACATTCACCTAGCTCCTGTGAGGTTTACATCACAAAAACAAATGATCTAGACTTCAAGAGTTATTGACGGAATAGCAAAAAGTGAGGCATGTCAGTATAAAAGGCACAGTGGCAAAGCAATGCAGAGAAGTTTGCATTACCCAACCTTTACTTTTCAGTGTCACTGCACCCAAGAAAGTAGTAAAGAAATGTATTTTTAATTTTTCCTTCAGTCTCTCTTTACAATTCAAATTTTATTACTAAGATTTTAAATAGTCAGAGGGACTTAAATGCCAACTACCACTCATTGCATAAATAGATATCCTGCTCCCAGACACACAATATATGAAAGATAGGACACAGTACTTAATGTTATGCAGGTTTCCATTGAGGAAGAGGACTGATTGATCTCCATCTGATGTCTTTGTGAAAAGTATTCACCCACAAGTGATATGGCTTTTATCATTTTCCTGTAAGAGTTCATCTGGGAGCATAGTGATTGATTTCACCCACACAGAAGTTGTTGGGGCATTTGGTGCACTGAGTGAGGTACAGCGTATGTTGTGTTCAGCACTTGTAGGACCCAGGGATCATGAGAGGTGTGTGATGGTGGGTGTTGATCATTGTAGCAATGGAAATATATTTGCAGGTTTTGCATCTGTTGTTCTGGCAAAATCTGGTGCTGCTTTGAGTTAGTTGTCCTGGTCTATGGGGAAGATTCCAAAACTCCTCATCAAAAGCAAAGGTTGGGGGGCTGTTTGAAGACCAGAAGGCAGAGTTCAGGAAAGATTTCTTTCAGGATCCCCATCAAGCATGGGTGTAGTTTGGCAATATGCTATATGGATTCCATTATGGAGTAGTAGGTGACAACTAAGGGCAGGGGGAGTTTTACTTCTGTACTGAAGTAGGCTCTCCTGGGCATTTGGATGACCAGTTTCACAATGCAATACACTTCCTGCTGGAGTGTCCTTGTTTGGTAAAGGAAGTGTTGGGAGTGTTAAGCTATATATCCTAGACATTCTCCTTGGAGCATATTCTGTGGTCTTGGAATGCCTGGCTCCACAGAACAGATTTCCTTGTATGTTCATGAAGCGATCACTCTATAGCTAACCTATCAGTCCTGGTCCTCAAAGGAAATCTGCACAACCTTCATAAAACAAGCCTAGGAGCTTAAATTCAAAACTTCACTAGACATTAAAAATCATGGTCTTAAAGACACTGGATTTATGGGCTTTTACAACAATCTGTAACACATAACCCCCCAGTTTTTGTCCTATCACTTCAAAAGGTGTTAACAGGCCACTAACTTGAATGGTCCCTTATGATATGTGCTAAGTACTTATGCTAAACTATCCGTTCCACCTTGTATTTAGCTGTCACACAGTACTTTTCAGAGACCTGAAGAAGAGTTCTATGTAGCGTGAAAACTTGTCTCTCTCACCACCACAAGTTGATTCAATAAAAGATATTTTCTTGTTTAATATCCTGGGACTGACACAGCTATAACAATGCTGCATACATCTACTTCACAACAATAGAGGAATTTGTCCCCTATTGCTGTGTTGGATGTCTTTTTTTTTTTAAGAAGTTGGGTGGGGTAATTATTTAATTACCGCTAGCCTGGTATCAAGTATTCCCTTGACCCACTGTTGGACTCAGCCTAAAAGTTGTAAAATACAACAGTCTGCTACTCCATATTGAAAGTCTGTGTCACCCAGAAGTTTAGGCTAGATTCTTTAATAGGAAAAATATTCTCGAGCTACACGCATGTATATTTTTTGTTGCTTTTTAAGCCAACAAAAAAGGTTAAACTGAGTTCCACTGAACTGGCACATCCTTTTTCTTTTATGAACAGGTTGTTTTTTGGTCTTGTGGTTTGCACAAACTTATGATTCTTTTCTGAAAAAAATCTTAAATGGGTGACAGTTTTGGAGCTTTCTGCCAGGAGCAGATTATTTCACCAGTGGGCTCAGACAGGGTGTGAACATTGGCACTACTGTGTTCCAGCTACCTCAAATTTCTTTCACAATACTGGCTCCATTGTCTGGAATAATAAAAGCAGAGGAAGACCTTGGGTGATAAGCTATATATTGATTTGATGTTAATTTTGATAACCGGCTGGCTGGGTGTCATCTTTGTGAAACAGAGATGTAAAGCTCTTTTTATTTCTGAAAGTCAGTGGAAGAGACTGACAGCGGCTTCTGGGAATTAAACAATATACTATGACAGGGTTTACTCAGACACCCCTATTGCTAAGATTAGGGCATAGTTATTGCAAAATTTCACACCATATCTAATGCACAGAACTAATTCTATCAGACAATGGTAATTACACAGAAGTCTCCTCTTAATTGTGCAGTTAAATGTGTTTACATTCACTCATAAGTCTTATTTTTATTACGTTAATAATAGTTTTGTAAGGCAACTACATTGTGCAAGTTCTATTTCACACATGAGATTGTAGTACTGTTGTTGAAAATACTATGGGCCTACATCACATACAAATACTGTAGAACAGGGGTCAGGAACCTTTGGCCCACAGCCCATCAGGATAATCCACTGGCAAGCTGTGAGACATTTTGTTCACTTTGACCATCCACAGGCACAGCCCCCCATAGCTCCCAGTGGCCGTGGTTCACTGTTCCCAGCCAATGGGAGCTGTGGGAACTGGCAGCCAGCCCGTCCCTGAGGCCCACAGTTTCTCACATCTCCCATTGGCCAGGAACGGCAAACCACAGCCACTGGAAGCTGTGGGGGGGCCATGCCCATGGGCAGTCAATGTAAACAAGCTGTCTCATGGCCTGCCAGTGGATTACCCTGATGGGCCACGTGCTGAAGGTTGCCAACCCCTGCTATCCATAAGAGAATTGATGTTTGACACTGGATTACCATGGAACAGCTTTGTTATCCATTGTAATCACTCAAATAAAATTAAACATTATTTGCCCAGTAGGGTTGTTCAATTCACTCAAGCAGAATCCTGTGACTCAGACAAATCCTAAGAAGCAGGATGAGTCTATGCTCAAAGCTGCACTGCTTTAACTAAAAGTAATTTCTGAACCAATTAGGTCAGTTGCAGCACCTCCACTGACCTGGTATCAGAGTGAAACTATCATGAAGAAGGCATTAGCCTACTTACATCTCAACCTTGCAAATTTTGGCACATGTTCCTTTAGCTAATCCCTCTTCTGCACTTGATTGCTAAACAATAGCCAACTGACTCCCCCCCCCTGGTTATTCACCTTAGGTAAAAATGATCCTGGGCCTCATACCAGAATAAATTTGAGATTTAGGACTCAGACAAGTGGAATTGATTAGGTGTTTTTAGCCAAACACAAGGTGTGTTTGGCCAGAGATGCTTGACAGGGCCTGGAAGAATGTGAACTGTGAAGGTGCCAGGATAATTTTGGAAGCAGATGGCTCATTGATCACACATAGGGCCACCTGGGGGGGTGGGCAAGTGGGACCATTTGCCCCAGGCCCTGGGCCCCAAGAGTTTCAGGGGTCCTGGAGCAGGGTCTTTCACTCCCTCCGGGAGCTCCAGAAAACTCTCACGGGGCCTGGGCCCCCAGAGCTTCTTCTGCTCCAGGTCTTCGGTGGC
This sequence comes from Chelonoidis abingdonii, assembly GCF_003597395.2. Lineage (NCBI taxonomy): Eukaryota > Metazoa > Chordata > Testudines > Testudinidae > Chelonoidis > Chelonoidis abingdonii. The sequence continues at coordinate 102,948,158 of NC_133770.1, read as the reverse complement.
AATTCAGTGGTAGGGGGTTCTTCTGCTCCCGGATCCACCACTGAAGTACCCCAAAGACCCACGGCAGGGGTTCCTTCCGCCCCAGGTCCCACCAGCACTTGTTCAGCAGCAATTCAGCAGCAGGGGCTCCTGCTGCCGCAGACCCCAGGCCCCCCCGAATCCTCTGGGCAGCCCTGATCACACAAAGGGACTGTCAATAGATGCCACAGATGTGAAAAACCCTCGGGTCTTTTCCAACCTTCCTCTGCAGCATGGGGCATGGGTCACTTACAGGTTTAAAGTAGCATAAATGTTGGATTCTCTGTAACTTGAATTCTTTAAGTCTTCATTGGAGGACTTCAGTAACCAAGGGCAGCTCCAGGCCCCAGCATGCCAAGCACGTGCTTGGGGCAGCAAGCCATGGGGGGCGCTCTGCCGGTGACGCGAGGGTGGCAGGCAGGCTGCCTTCGGTGGCATGCCTGTGAAGGATCCACTGGTCCCACAGCTTCGGAGGCAGGCACGCCTGCAGGAGGTCCGCCGAAGCCGTGGGACCAGCGGATCACCTGCAGGCATGCTGCCGAAGGCAGACTGCCTGCCGTGCTTGGGGTGGCAAAATGCCTAGAGCTGCCCCTGTCAGTAACTCAATCAGAGGTTAGCGGTCTATTACAGGAGTGCGTGGGTGAGGTTCTGTGGCCTGTGATGTCCAGGAGGTGAGACTAGATGAACACGATGGTCCCTTCTGACCTTAAAGGGTATGAATACATTGGTTGTCAGCTTCTGAAGGATGATGGAGTCCATCTGTTGGATATTCAGGGGCTAAGATTTTGTTCCATGATCTTGAAGACTGGTCTGATAGGAAAGATACCTGGCAGTGCACAAGTGTGTGGGCAAGGACCAGTGTCACGTGTGGATAAACTCTAGAAGAGTCAGCTCCTCTGGATGCACAAAGTCACAATAGTTCCAATAAAAAAAAAAAAAGCCAGATCTCAACTTCCTAAATACAAATGGGACACATCTCACCTATCCCATTCCCCAATTTCTTATAAGCTACTTCTTTTCTCTTTAGAGTTTCTCAATCTCAGTAAGTCTGTGTCTAGAATTTTCTAGTTCCAGCATATCCCTCAGAACGAAATACTGGATATTTTATAACCTCTGAATATAAGAGGATCTCAAATCCAAAACATTACTGCACCCACACTTCTTCAATGTTAAGAACGGTATATGTAATATTGAATTTTTACCAGTTGTTCCACTTCCATTAACGGAAAGCAAAACTGAGCTATTGAGCCAGTTAATGTCACTGAGAGCCACATATTAGAGGTTTTAAAAATATGCCTAACAAGATGCAGAACTATTCAAAGAAATGCCTCTTTGCAAATCACTGTGAACTTAATGGAAGCATTTCTGTGAAAAAATTGCGCTGAAATGATGCATATTTTTAGCAAAGCCAAGCCCGTATTTAAATGAAAATAGATGCATTTCCAAGCAAGATTGAATTCATTCCAGAACAAAGGTGAGTATTAAAACAGAAACAGAGGTGACAGCTACTCATGTTTTTTTGCTGAAAAAGAGCCATTTCATTAATATCCATGTTAATCAAAATATAGGGATAAAAATGTGAAAGCAATTTTTTCTATTAAAGCTGTTCAAAAGAGAATTTTAAATCTCTGCACCAATATATAATTAGGCCCCAATCTTGCAGTTTATAGCACACAGGTGGATTGCTAAGGCTGTGCAGTGCCCTGTTGACATTATGGCAACTTCCAGAATCTTTGCATTAATTGTGTGACCAGACAGGTGACTTGCCTGCAAGTTGGAAGGAGAAGACAGTTCTATTCTACGTATGCCATTAATTATCTGTTCTGAAAACCTGGAAAGTAGAAGGTATCATTTACTTTCTGCTGTTTACTCCACTTTACCCACTCTATATCTGGCCATGTTCTTCCATTTATTTTTAAACACAAGACTCCATGAAATGAACATGAAGTCCCATACAAAAATTTATGGTGTGATATGACTCCTCCTACTTCATAGGATAATGCACCACTTCCGATATAAATCGGAGTCTGAACTATCTTTAGCTCTTGTCTCTCAAGGTTTATCATCTAACTGGCAGCCCTACATCTGGGACACTCAAACAACGATATCACAAATACTGAGATTTTGCTTTCAATAATAAAAAAAATCCTATTTTTTCCAGTGTCATGTTATGTACCGATAGTTATTCTACTGCTTCATACTGAGTAATACAACCTGCTTTGGTAATAAAACAGAGCCTGGATGTCTTGCAGCTCTCTTTGAAAACTGTAAGCTTGACTTTCCAAAAAATAAACTTCAACAATATTTAAGTTGTTTAAAATCACCATTGTAACTGTGTGTGTAGAAACAAAATTAGTATATGTATGAAGAATAGCAAAGCACATGATCCTAAACACCCTGGATTCGTACTGGTAAAAAGAAAAAAAAATTTATTCAAAACCAACTTTTTCCTTTTTTTAAATAGACAATTTTTAAAGGAAGATTTTTTATTAATTGTTTTTAAGGGAAAGTCTAAAAACTGAAATTTCAGTTTAAAAACAGGTTTTAGGTTTACAATTATTTTGTTTTTTGACAAAAAATTATTTTTCCAAGGAACAGTCCCAGTTCTCCAATCAGCTCTCCACCCTAGACTCTGCCTTATCTCAGGAAGCAGCAGCTGTTCTGTAGTTCGAAAAGTCTGCCTACAAGATTGTTTTGTTTGACTAGTACACATACCTTTATATGAACATTTCATATGAATATTAGAGCTCGGTGGGAAATATTTTACCTATCCTGCAAAAAGTTTTGAGATTTTAATAAGTTATTATTCTACACTGGGAAGTACCCAAGACCCTTCAAAGTTTTTCACAAAGTAAGATGCCCAAACCAGAATAGCCAATGGAGTGGTGGTAGAAGCACACACCTGGCATGTGAGACCTCCTGTCTGAATCAGAGCAGGGAGTGGAACCTGGTTCTTTAATATCTCCTGTATCCCAAAAGAATACCCTAACTGCCATGCTACTAACTATTCTGGGATGGGTCTCATTTTGAGCAGAAATTCCATCCCTGGACCTGAAAAACATTCCTGAATGTTTTGTCAGAACTACTCCTTTCACAGGAGAAGTTTGGAGTTTGACAAATCAGGAATTTTTCCAATAAAAAAAAAAATCTGACCAGCTGTAGTTTTGCCTAATCCTGAAGTATTTATATGACAAAACTCATTAACTGCATTGGCTTGACTCATTGTGTTATTATTAATGAAGAATATCAATGTAACACACACAACATACAAACAGATATAATAGGTCATGTTTCAACTGTATAAATCATTTACCTCAGTAGATCTATGCTGATTAATATTAACTCAGTTCTAGCCCAAATACAGTAATTAGCTATGAACATATTTGCATTGGTTTCTCATTACTACTAGTCATATCTTAAAACAAGAGTATGTAGCTAACAATGTTTAAGATTATTTATCTGACAATTTTTCCAAGTTGACAAGAGCACAGCTACTTTAAAACAAGAGGTTGTCCCTGATTTCTAGTTAAATACAATACCATAGAGTTCTGAATATAGATTTAAACTATCAAAAATACATTTACCTCTATGATGATTTAAAACATATTTAGAGAAAAACTAACATGGTAAAATGTTAAACAAATATTTAAGATGTTTTAAAGCTGGTATGCCAAATTCATCCCTTTTGTACTTTAATGGTGTTACACCAGATACACATTTCACCATCTTAATTATTGGTGTATACTGAAGAATGATAATGTTTGGAGAAAATTGGCTTCACATTGTTTCAATGAAAAAAATGCACGAGTGTGAATGTGTCAAACCAATCTGATAGCTTTCTTTGATAGGATAACGAGTCTTGTGGATAAGGGAGAAGCAGTGGATGTGGCATACCTAGACTTTAGTAAGGCATTTGATACCATCTTGCATGATATTCTTATCGATAAACCAGGCAAATACAATTTAGATGGGGCTACTATAAAGGTGGGTGCATAACTGGCTGGATAACTGTACTCAGAGTAGTTATTAACGGTTCCCAATCCTGCTGGAAAGGTATAACAAGTGGGGTTATGCAGGGGTCTGTTTTGGGACTGGCTCTGTTCAATATTTTCATCAATGACTTAGATGTCGGCATAGAAAATACGCTTATTAAGTTTGCAGATGATACCAAACTGCAAGGGATTGCAACTGCTTTGGAGGACAGGGTCATAATTCAAAATGATCTGGACCGTTTGGAGAAATGGTCTGAGGTAAACAGGATGATGTTTAACAAAGACAAATGCAAAGTGCTCCACTTAGGAAGGAAAAATCAGTTTCACACATACAAAATGGGAAGAGGCTATCTAGGAAGGAGTATGGCAGAAAGGTTTCTAGAGGTTATAATGAACCACAAGCTAAATATGAACGAACAGTGTGATGCTGTTGCAAAGAAAGCATACATGATTCTGGGATGCATTAACAGGTGTGTTGTGAGCAAGACACAAGTCGTCATTCTTCTGCTCTACTCTGTGCTGGTTAGACCCCAACTGGAGTATTGTGTCCAGCTCTGGGCACTGCATTTCAAGAAAGATGTGAAGAAATTGGAGAGGGTCCAGACAAGAGCAACAAGAATGATGAAACATCTTGAGAACATGACCTGTGAAGGAAGGCTGAAAAAATTGGGTTTTTTTAGGTTGGAAAAGAGAAGACAGAGGGCACATGATAGCAGTTTTCAGGTATCTAAAAGGATGTCATCAGGAGAAGGGAGAAAACTTGTTCACCTTAGCCTCTAATGATAGAACAAGAAGCAATGGGCTTAAACTGCAGCAAGGGAGATTTAGGTTGGACATTAGGAAAAAGTTCCTAACTGTCAGGGTAGTTAAACACTGGAATAAATTGCCTAGGGAGGTTGTGGAATCTCCACCTCTGGAGATATTTAAGAGTAGGTTAGATAAATGTCTATCAGGGCTGGTCTAGACAGTATTTGGTCCTGCCATGAGGGCAGGGGACTGGTCTTGATGACCTCTCGAGGTCCCTTCCAGTCCTAGAGTCTATGAATGGGGGTAGGGAGGGAGAAAAGACATGGCTCTGCTCCTGCCCATCCCTTCTAGGATTCAAAGATTCACTGTGAAGATCATTTAATTCCAGAGGAAGTAGGGATGGAACAGTCCCTGCACTCCTCCATCCCTTGAAGTGCAGAGTTAGAAACTCAGACTGGCCCTTTTATCGGACAAGGAGTGGCCTTATGGATGGGCAACATGGGCAACTGCCCAGGGTGCCATGACTGGGGAGACCATGGTCAAGAGGCTGCAGAAGGGCCATGCCCACACAGGAGGCAAGGGGAGGCAATAAAGGAGGCTGCGGGGCAGGAGCCAGGTGCTCAGACATCCCCTTTCTGTCCCCTGGCAGAATGACACCTGCAGCACTACTGCCACTGCTCCATCTGCTGCTGCTCTGCCTGCTGAGGGGTTTCCCACTGCTTGTGGGCCCCAAGAAAGGTTGCCCAGGGCACCATTTTCCCTAAGGTCGGCCCCATATGGGACAGTCAGTTCTTGAAAAAAAGTCTCTTTAAACTGTCCAACCCACTCTATCCCTTTTAAGTGCCAGGCAGAATCTAAACCTGAACATTTGAGGTTTTAACATGTTGAGATATTTTAAACTCAAAGGCTCGTGTAAACATTTAGTTTTCCAATACATGACATTAAAGGATACAGCCCTGTCCCACACCTTATCTGTTAAGTGTCTTGTTTTTTCCTGATTAACAGTGCTTCCCCACCTTTTAATTTCCAACAAAGTCAAAATTCTGCAAGTCCACTGCTTCTTTAAAATAGCCAAGCAGTGGATAAAAACACTACTAGCACTTTCTACATACAATATCTTCTTTGTTTCCATTTGCTTAAGTATATTTCATTCTTGATGCCCCTAAACTGATACCAAACTTGCATTGCTATTCATCACACCACTGGCTCAACTGCAGAAAGTTATTGAAATATACTTGATCCCCAAGCCCTCATTCAGATTCTGAGAAAACTGCTCAGAGGGGTAATTCCTACAGTGGTCTGGCATATTGTGAGGCGTGTGTGTGAGGGGGTAGTAATTAAACATGCAGTTGGATTACTCATACTCTGCTACTTTCAAAGATGATAGCGTGTGTGGATCACTTAGCTTATTAAACTATGGTTCCAACTGCAAAAAATATCATCAGGATGGAGCCAAAAATTCTCTCTGTTTCCTTGGAACATGCAATAATGAAATAATCTGGGCTCCACTAAGACAAGACTCATCAATTTAAATCCCAAACCAGGTTAACAAGGTCAGGATTGCTTCATGTTATTTTGCTTAACATGTATCGAAGTCTACTTCCACTTTAGAGAAGTAAAGGAAAAGAGCCTATATTACTTTATATAAACTTCATTACAGCTAGATTCTGTCCCCTTCCCCCACCAACTCTTTACTCATGTTGGACTAAATTACTACTCATTGGTATTATTACTGAAATCTGTAAGATTAAAGTAATATACCAGGTAAAGGTGCCAGACTGAGCTCTTAACACTCTGTATGGTGAAAGCTACATATATCTTAGCTGTAACTTTTAACAACAAAGGCCTTTTATCTACTGTGATCTCCCCTAGCAGGTCAGCTTGTAAGATCTTTGGAGTAGGCCTGCCTTTGTTAGTTTTTTGTACAGCTCCTAACACAATGGGCACTGATCCCAGACTGTGGGCGATAGGCACTACCACCATATCAATAATAAAAATATTTACCAACAGTTCTTTCTTGTTTTCCTGAGTATGTTCACTCTAATGCAGGTTGTCTGTTTGTCATGTTTACACCTCTATGGCTGAGTGGAAGGAGGTGGTTCAGTCCCACACAGGGCTACCTGGAGTAACCACCACCACGTTCTTAATTAAGCACTTTTTAGCAACATGATCAGCTTTACCAAGGAAGTCAGTAACATTATGTCCATTTTGCAGATGGGAAAACTAAAGCACAGAGGTGAAGCAATTTGTCCAAGGTTACCCAGCAAGATTACCTTCTATTGGGTGCATCCTGCAGCAAAAAAAAAAAAAAACAAAAAACTTCAGGACCAGACTCCCAAGAGAAACGGCTGAGCTTCAGTTCATTTGCAACTTTGAAACTATCAGCTCAGGATTAAACAAAGTCTACGAATGGCTAGCCAACTACAAAAGCAGTTTCTTCTCCCTTGGTGTTCACACCTCAACTGCTAGAAGAGGGCATCATCCTCCCTGATTGAACCAACCTTGTTATCTCTAGACTGATTCTTGCCTGCATATTTATACCTGCCTCTGGAAATTTCCACCACGTGTCTGATGAAGTGGGTATTCACCCATGAAAGCTTATGCTCCAATACGTCTGTTAGTCTATAAGCTGCCACAGGACTCTGCCGCTTTTTACAGATCCAAAGTAACACGGCTACCTCTCTGATACTTGAAAATTTTAAGCGATTATGTACTTAGCAAATATACATCACATTGCAAGATGCCCATGACACTTCATCACACCTGTAGCAGAACCTTGCTGATAACCCAGAGATTTGGGGACATGACATGGATTCAGATTTCTCTGCATCTGCCAACTCAGAGCTACTGGGAATCACACTCCAGCTTGCTAGACCAAAAAAAGATTGATCACATCATCTCTGTGATAGTAGCCAGCAGAACAGGAGCCCCTTTTGCAAGTCACAGAATATTACCACCATCGGCTAAGAAGAGAAACAGCTTGGATTTAGCAAAAATTCACGGACTCTTCCAGAAAAAAAAAATTGTAAACTTCAAAAGGACCAACGCTAGGGACACTTTTGGCCCCTATCCTAACACACACAGTCATCTAAACACCTCTCCCCAGAGTGAGGTAGATTAGGGGAAGTATGAGGATGACATAGTGGAGAGCACATAACAAGAGCCGATTCTAAAAGCCCAGGGAGATTTTCCACAAATACCTCACCAAGCTAGAGTGGGGGTACAAAGGACCAATCCTCTTCTTCCACACAGTAATACACTCAGCTACTGGGTCAGTGACCTACTGCTCTTCGAGTTGCACCTAAAATCCCTCACTGAAAGACAGGTGAGATCTAGTGGTCAATTAATGGGATTGAAAGGCAGGACTCCTGAAACATAGTCCTGGCTCTGATGCTGACTTGTTCATGGACACAGAGTGGGTCAATTTAATTCCTTATCTCAACTTCCCTGTTGTAAAATGAGAATATTATGTTTAAAACAGTCATAACATTACTTAGACCCTAATTTAAAGTATTTAAGCATATACTTAACTTTAATGCTTTATTAAAATGACTTTAGGTGTCCATTGATTTCAATGGGCTTCAGATCAAACCCTTAGATCAAAAATTTGAAGTTAAGACTTCTACTTTGTAGACAGATTGGATTGACAAATATGGAAGTGAACATAGTACTTTAGAAATGCAGAGTCTGGGAATTTCAGGTCCACATCTGCAATTTTGAAATCCATTACCTTAATTTACAGTTAGAATCCACTGCTTTAAAAAAAAAGCATTAAAGATGTGACATCACATTACATTTCTAGATCCTTCAGTTCAGAATATCTTATTTGGCTGGTATAGCTCATCACCAGCTTTGACAAGAAACTAAAAAGGGCATTAAAGCACTGCTGCTGCTTGAAGTGTGGTTCTATGCCAACTCCCCTCCTTTAAATTGATTTATGAACCAACTACTGACAGAAAGTCAGTTCTCCCACTCCATTGAACAGACAGAATGATTCAGTGGGCTACTATCATTCCAAATTAACACTGAACTAGCAGTGTTGTTTGCAGATCTTTGAGCACATATTTTGTTCTAATCCATGTGGTTTGTGCTGTGAAGTAAATGAGTGAAAATGTGGGTCTATTTGTTGAAAGACATCTTAGAGACAGGATTTTCCAAGCCCTGGGGAAAAAAAAAATGTTGCAAATCAAAGCCTCTCTCTCTTACAGATACTATATATTAAAAAGAGCAAAATCAACTTTTAAATCTAACTAATGATAAAGGACACAGTAATTGGTAATGTAAATGCTGGATTTCATTGCCTCACAGCCTAATAAGTTTCACAACTAACTGCAAATTGAGTCCAAAAAGCAATAGGAGCTCTGACTGTTTCAGTTTAAATGGCCATTTTCCAAGAACAAGACACAGCAGCTTAAAAAATATCAAAATATAGGGATGCAAAACATGCCTCTTATCAACATTCTGAGAATTGTCTGTCTTGATGACAGTTTCTTCTGAGTTTTATTCAGAAAAATAATACACTTTAGTCACATATGCTTTCTATACTATTATAATAGGGCCAGCTTTTCTGACCTCATTTACACTAAGTGTGAAACTGAAATAATGCCACTGCTTTCAACAGAATTACTGTGGATTTACACTGGTGTTGCAGATCAGAGTTTGCCCCAGTGTTTATTGTATTACCTTTTAACAGTCTGGTATATTAAAGCTTTCATATGTTTAAGTTATACACTCTGTTCTAAATGGCTGTAAATTAGAAGAAAATGATTTTTATCCCCAAACCATTAGAAAAAGTGAATATTTTTGTGTTTCCTTCCCTAGAAATTTTCTATTTCTAAAATAGATAATGAAGTTTACTTTTATTTAGCACATGGCAATTCTTGAATGAGTTTTAAAAGGAGCTTCCCACACTGATTATATGTTTCTTTGAAACTGATCAGATTTATATTCTTAATACATCAGAACATTTGTACCTGTGTGGTTTGTACATCAAATGGCTAAAAGGAGCTTGTCATTTTCCTTGAAAGCAGGAAACTAGAGCATTTGTTAGGACTCTGCAGTGGAAATAAAGGGATAACAGATGACTGTGCGGAGAGGTCGGGGCCTCAATGAACACCTACTTCTTTTCTAACAACAATTCCAGTGGACAACAAAGAGGGATCAATTTTGAAATGTGACAACCCCATGAACTGCACACAGTTAAGTTTTATGATGCTAAGTCTCAGACAAGCATAATCCCCCATCTTCTTCCCATTTCCTAAGGAAGCCTGGAGTCAGAGTCTCAAGCTGACAACTCAATCCACACTAAATCTTCATAAATCATGAGCTGTTATCAGAGCTGGCAGGAACCCAATATTGAACCAAGAGCTGCTTTCAGATTAGCATCTCTACTTGGAAAGATTAACATTCATTTTATACTTCAAAATCGAGTTTAGGCTGTAAGAGGCAGAGAAGCTGAGAGTTCCCCACCTATTCTGCCATCTGCTAGATCAGCTCTAATAGGATTTTACCACCTGTGCAATGGAGGAAAGATGTGAGCGAACGTGTGTGTGGTGTGGGGGGGTAAATCGGGGGATTCATTAAACTGCAATAGTGACACACAGTTATCTCTACTTTCCAGCCTGGTGCTCTGTATCAACAATCTCCTCAACAGAAGAATTTTGGTCATCAGAGTGATGAACCTTATATATGCAAACAACAAGAAAGCAGTAGAGCTCTGATTACTTTTGTTCTTTTCTAAATACAGTGGGGGATGGGAGAAGTAATGTTGCCAATTTCAAAACACAGTTTTAAAAAGTTATGCACCAAGAACATAACTTTGGTACAATTCTCTAGGTAGACCAATTTATTTCCTTTTTACTTATAAACAGCCCCTTTCTGATTTGACCACTGTTGATTCAATGCAGCCCCAATTTTCAAACACAGGTGTCTAAGATTTAGGACCCTAACTTTGGTCTAGGATAGGCTTTCACTCACCACAACAGCATCCCTTAGCATGAAGGCAGCATTGCAGAAGTCTTCATCTCCAGCACCCTCTTTGGCCCTGAGATAACCTGTTTCTTGCTACATCTTCCACGGCCCAGCTCTCCAGCTAAGCCATCTTTAAAGAACAGTCCTCTTTTAGGGAAAAGAAAGTCTAACTGAAAATCCAAACAAACATCCAGACACACAGTTCTTCTGCCCTTCTGGGGTAACACTGACATTTACTACTCTTTGCCCCTACTCCTAGGCTCAGCGGAGTTTTTCTGTACTTCTAGAGCCAAGGGCTGCCTGGCAGGATTTTTCCCCTCCAAGACCTTCTTCCCAGCATTTCCACCCCCCAACAACTACAGCAGCTTCTTTCACAAACCTCCCTGCTCTAGGAACCTAACCTGATTCCAGGAGTTCTTCTCTAACTTACCTTCATTAGGCTTTTACTAAACCTTTGTTATAGATCCCTTTCCCAGACTGAATTCTCCTCTGTGACCCTGACCCTTTCACAGCTGGGCTGACTAATGGTAATTAACGCACCAGATCAGGATCAGCTGGGGAATAATTGCTATCTCACAGGAAAGGCTAAGCCTGAGTCCCCTCAAAAGGGCTAACCAGCCTGTGACATCTGATTCAAGTTTCAAAAGTGCCTAAGAGAATCAGGCACCTAAATTCTCATTCATTAGCCTACCTGAAAATCCCAGCCTCTGTCCACAGTGAGCTATTAGATGACAACACTAATATCAGTGTAAAAGGATCCATCATTACTTCCATCAGAAATCCTCTTTGGCAGGCTCTATCGCTTACATTCAAAACTCCCTTCAGGTTGGAAATATGATCTAGTAAGTAAAGCAGAGCATAGGCACTTTGACTCCTGCATGCTTTCCCTAGCTTTGCCACTGACTGCTTACTTGAGTTTACTTTTCTTAAAAGGAAAAAACCCTTCTCAGGAGAGCTGTGAGTCAATAATCAAGGCCTCTAAAGTGCTTTGAGATCCTTAGATAGAAACTGCTTTAGTGGAACAATGTAGGTATTGTAGCAATATAGGTTGCCAGTTTTTTAGCCCATTTATACCCTCCCCCAGTATTGAGATGAATGAGTTCAGAAGTTTGCCAAGATTATACAGACATAAAACAATATTTGTCCCTGTGCTGAAGTGTATATTACTGTTTTGTTTGGGTTTTTTTAATCTTGTTTTCCTTTCTACCCCTCCCTCACAGCTGTCTCTCTCAGGTGAAAGATCTTCGGCTGTGGTCAATCAATGTAGTTCTACTCAAGTGAATAGGGCTATGCTGATTTACACCAACTGAGAATCCAGCCCTCTAATTCTACAGCAGTTAAGGTATCCTTCAGACAGAAATTTAGTGTGTACTGTGAAGAGTCAGCACAAGAGTCACATTTTTGTGACAGATTTTAAATCAAATTAGTGTGGATGCTCTGTGAGAGGATGAAAATAGTATTGAGGTTAGTTTGCCTCTAGCACCTACTAATATTAGTAGGAAAAGGAAAAAGACTCAAACAGTTGTGCCCGGAAACACAGTGGGAGCATTTGCTGCTTTGTTTTCTGTTGCCCCAGCCCAGTAAAGCACTTGAGCATGTGGTTAACTTTGAGCATGTGATCAATTCCAAGTTACAAGAGGATCTCCTGTGCTCTTAAAGCAAACCACATGCCTAAATTCAAGTACTGCAGTGCTACACCTTTTACAGGATAAGCATCCTTGTATGTGAGTTTCTTGTAGCCTGGAAAGTTTAGAGGATTCTTTCAGGCTGTTGAGAGAGTTGAAGGGAGGGGCAGGAGAAATGATGGAACATCTCATAAGGTTGGTTTGTTTAGACACTGAAATGTTCAGATGCTACTCTCAACCACCAAAACAAAAACAACAACCCTGAAATCTGCCAAATTAGGATGGAAGTTGCATAAGAAAAAACTTTGAGAAATTTTTGGTGCTCTTTGGTTTTAGAAGAATTGGAAACACCAATGAAACAAACCATAAATGCAGATATGCAAAATTAAAATAATTGGGTGTGGGATTTTTCTGATTCGCAAATCCTGCACCCCTAACACCCTTCCCCACCCCCAAAAAACAAAACCAAAAAAAAAAACCCCTTCCTGTGATTGGTGCTGACAGCACAGGGTTTTCTAGCTACTTTATTGTTATTGTCACAGTTTCAGGCTTCACTGAACTTTTGACTACCCTCCTGATCCTCCTGGAGGCCACCCATTTAAAGGTTTCAGAATAGGGCAGGAGTCAGGGAGGGGGGGAAGAATAGATAGGAGGTGAGGGCCAGGCCACAACCTCCTCCCCTAACCAGCCCTCCATACAATTTCCAAAACCTGATGCAGCCCTCAGGCCAAAAAGTTTGCCCGCCCCTCCTCTAAAGTTTTACAATGTTTTATTTTTGAATACAGCTATTTTTTGTAAATAATTCCACATTTGTAAGTTCAACTCTCATGATAAAGAGACTGCACTATGGTAGTTCTATTAGGTGAATTGAAAAATATTATTTCTTTTGTTTTTTTACAGTGCAAATATTTGAAATAAAAATAATATAGAGTGAGCACTGTACACTTTGTATCCTGTGTTGTAATTGAAATCAATATATTTGAAAATGTAGAAAACACCCAAAAATATTTAAATAAATAGTATTCTATTATTGTTTAATCATGTGATTAATCTTTTTAATCGCTTGACAGCCCTAATTATGATTTTTTTACATAGATCAGCAAGGCATTACATATATGCTTTAAAGCAGAGCTGGCCCCTAGCTGAAAAATTCCAATCCTATTTTGAATTTCAAATCTTCCCTCCCCCTCCAAATTTGGGAGCATTTGGATCTGGGGTTGTGGTTCAGTCTATTACAAAGAAAGTGACCATTTAATAAAATCAAGTCTGAATCCAGTTTTACATTTTGAAATGCCACGAAGTTTGGGGATCTTCGTTGTCAGAGTCAGGGGCACATTTCTACTTTAGGTTTGGCTCAGTCTTTAGTATACGATAAAGCTGACAAAGTAAAAGAGAGATTATAATTATATACATTAAGACCTCCAATCCAACTGTGACTGAGGAAAGTGTGATGCGAGGGAGGCAGCTAAATGTCACCAGTCTCCCATGCAGCATAAGAGCCATCACGCTTTGAGAGTTCATGTACCAAACATGACAGAAAGCTCATATTGCTGCCTGTCTGAGCAGGATCAACATGTACACCACATCTGCTGGTGGCCAGCATGAATGTTGATGGCAGCATATGTGCTGGCTTGCCCAGACCTACCCACATCTTTTTTCCTACAAATCATATCTAAGTACCCTTGCTATGAAGTACACCTTTGTATACCATAGTAGGATATATTCCACCCTTCCTTGATCCTTATGCATAGGCAAGAGCCATATGTATCTACTACAGTGAATGGATCTACACTCTATAAGCTGATCCAAAATCCATTAAAGTTAATAGAAAGCATCACATTAACTCCAGTGGGCCAATTGAATCAGGCCCAGTGTGAGGTTTCATATTGATCCTATTTTAAGATTGTGCAGCACATTTTTTATAATGGTCTGCTTTCAGCTGCCTATAATTTTGCCAAACTAACTGTTTGGATGGAAATTTTCCATCCTGTGTCCCTGGCTCAGGTTGAATTTTTCTAGAAAGTTTCAGCAAAACACAATGCAGTCATTTTAAAGAATTCCATTTTAATGAAAAACACGAAGTTTTGTCAGAACTAACACTTTTTTTTTTTTTAATGGAGTGTTAGTTCCTGAGGAGCTTGCAGCTGGAATTTAACATTTAGTATTGTCTCTGATGAAAGAGCTCCCACAGCTATATCCTTAGGTAAGCCATCTGTAAAACTGGGCTGTTCCTGCATAAATAATACATTGTTGCAGGACTGGACCACACAGTGTAACAGTCTGCTTCTACTGCCAGTTACTGTAATTAATCATTTACCTCAAATGGTAGAGGTCTGAGTACTGATCCTATTAATAACTTACATATGAGTCATAGGAGGGGTCATACATTGTCCTTTTTTGTTTATTTCTCTTTTAATAGAAAATTGCATTAAAAGATATTATTAATAAACTATAGGTCAAAAGTTAGCAAATGCAAGATTTAAAGTGCCCCATACAACCTTTATTTTCCTCACCCTTATGCATAAGTATTATAATACTGTTGTTAATTACATGGCGCTTTTTTCTACAGGATCCATGTGTCATTCTGTTCTGTTAGAAGCTACTTAATATTAAATTCTTAATCTGTCCTGGAATAGAGTAACATTTCTTTGGATTTACAAACAGGATCCATCTCTTTCCACAGGGTAAGTTTTACCCTACAATATAGAAAGCAGTGCATTTGGTTTTTTTTTTTTTAGTTTACACTCCTACACTTTCTCCAGTAATTCACAATTACTATAGTTTGTTCTCCTAGAATTATATATCTTCCTGTATAACACTAATAATGTAAAATAAAAGACAGAGGGAATCTGAAAAAAATAACTCTCACAAAAGAGAAACAAATGTACTAATCTGACCATGAGAAACTCCCACTCACAAAAAATAAATAAATCCCAATCTAATAAATTTCACATACTATTTTAAATTCATACTCATTACTCAAAAACACAATAAGGTTCATTTCCATATACATTCATGGATAAGAACCCTGGATCCCATTCAACTCTCTGAATTGCAAGTGGATTTCATTTTGTAACACTAAGCTCCAAAGGAAGAAGAATACCCAAAAGAGAGGGGATTATTCTGGAGGCACTGAAGTCAACCATCACCCTGCCCAAATTGCAGAGCTGAATTAGCCTTTTACATACTTCATTCTAATAACTTTTACTTATCCCTGAGGGTGTTAAACTGTTAGTACTTTAGCACTCATTTGAATTTTAAAATATGCTGACGAAGCCTGAGAATGTCTCCATGGGGTGGGGAGGTATTAAATAAGGAAAAAAACACAACTCTCCCTCTTTCCTATTCACGAGTGCCGTCTTCTGTACAAAGAATTTTAATGGATACTTTGCAATTGTATAGCTAACTTTATAAGTAAAAAGAGATTCAGAAAGCTAACTGTACAGAAATTTCAGTCTGGAAGCAAGTTAAAGGAAATATGTGGAAACCATTTAAAATACAGTATGTTGTAATCTAGATACATAGGGCCAAATTCTCTGTCATGTTTCCTTTGCATAGACAGATGTACCTAGCTACCTGCTCCTGCATTAAAGTACGGGAGAGTGCATGGAGGTCCTGAGAGGCAATGATGTCCAGCCCAGGGGCATGTGTGCAGTTGTTGCTCTCTCTCTTTCTCCAGTGTGGTCTCTATTCTATGTATAATGTTTGAGGCTCACAATTTTCTGAGAAACCGTGTATGTAGACTCCTGTACACCCCTGTGACTCTTTAGTTCAATTAGTCTTTGGTTTGGCTTTTTACATAATTAACGTAACACAGAGGTCCATTTAGATAAAAGAGAAATCCAAGCATTGTCTGGAAAAGCACAGATTCAGGCACCCAAACAACTATAACTCTACCCTATAGCACGTAGTATGACATCCCAATGATTCACTTTGGTTTTTGTGGTTCCAGATTAGATGAAACCAACTTTTGAAATACTTTTTAAAATTCATTTTTATCTTTTCACTTCTGATACCAGGCACTTCAGGACCAGGAATATGTTTGGGAACGGTTAAGAAAATTATGGACATCCAGGTAGTACAACCTGCTTGGTTACATAAAACTTTGTAGCAGTCTGACCTGAAGAAAAGCTCTCTGTGGCTCAAAAGCTTGTCTCTTTCATCAACAGAAGTTGGTCCAATAAGAGATCTTACATCACCCATCCAGTCTCTCTAGTATCCTAGGATCAACATGGCTACAACAACACTGCATAAAATTTTGTAAACCCTTAATCCAAGCTATGGTTGGCAGCTGGATTTGATAGTTTCAGTAGTTTAGTGGTTCAAGTGTTTAGCTTCCACCGATTGAAGAATTCACTGTCTCACGCTTGTCCACTCCAAATGGCTCACCACAAGAGGCACTTAAAGAATTTATCCTAAGCTATTATTTCTGAGTTCTTGAGTTCTTATTGAAGAGAAACCTGATGGTTTGTCACAGCTTCTGCAGCTCTCGCTGATTAAGACCAATATGCTCAACCTTATTCTTCAGACAGTTTGCCAGGTTTAGGTGATATCTATGTCCAACTTTCTCAAAGATGGAGTGAAGTACAAGAGAAGTCTCCCCTATTTTACAGTCCCTAGCAAGAGTGGATGCAATGTGATGCATGTGTCGTACTCACTCAATGGGAGAAGATAACACTTAGCCTTGCAAAAGGAGAGCATGGGCACAGTTAAATACAGTCTGCAGCAAGCTGTCTTCCCAAAGTAATACAGAAAATGTGATCAAGAAGTGAGCAATTATAAATAGCCAAGACAAGTTCGAACTGTTTCCCTTTCCTCCTTGCACAAGAATGAAGCCTGTTCTGGCAACTACCATGTCAAATGAGTAATCACTACTACAAATCTTTGTCCCATAGGGGACAATGTATACTTATGGGATAGACCAATGATCAAATAGAACAACAAAATTTTCTTTCTGGAGATATGTATGTCTTAATGACTTTATATTGCCAATAGGTGTTTAATACTAAATAAACCAACTAATAATTATAATAATTTGAAGTTTTCCCTTTGTCATCCAAGCACCTCGGAATCCTTTAACATTAATTAATTTTCAACCTTGCATAGCAAGAACAAACTATTAATTTTACAGATGGAAAACTGCAGCTTAGAGTGGCTGGGTCACGAAGTGAGCCAGTAGCCCTTTTGGCTCCTACGCCTGTGCTCTGTCTACAGCTGGTTCTTCCTGGGTGGAAATTATTTATTTATTAAGCTGTGTGTTGTTAGGTATTTGGTTTACATTACTGAGTGTAGAAGTACTATGTCCCTGACAAATTCATCTCTCAGCGTATCAGATGACGGTAGGGATACCAATATTGTTCCTATTTGTTGCATGTATGATACAATAGTCATCATTAATAACCAGAATTTGCCACATATTACAACATAGTGATGAGAGGGACTGCATTTTTCTCTATACTTGAAAATGGTAATGGTGTCATATTCTCTCCCAAACACTGATTATATCTTTGATACAATCTACCCAAATGTTGCTTTCCCCAGCATATCATTAGAGAGCTGCCAGGCACTGAGAATATCGTTAGAGAGCTGCCAGGCATGGGGTGTATCCTGTACAAATGAAATCTTAGAATCTCATACTATTAATGCCTTAGAAAACATATTTCCATCATTGAATATGTGCTGAACATTATGGACCCATCCTTGGAGTAAGTACATTGACTTAAATGGTCATTGATTTCATGTTCCTATGGGCCAAATTCATTTTTGAGTAAGTCCACTGAAACCAAGTTTCACCAGAAATTAATTAAATTGGAGGGAGTCTTTGATATCCTAATAAATTTGCCTATACTCCCTATCTCTATATGTCATAGGTAAAGGAACGAATCAGCCTTAGTTTTATTTCAAGACAATTCTATCCAGATATTTAACAGGCTAATCACTGTGGTAACGAGTGTCAGTATTATTAAACACATATATTAAGTGTCTTTGACTTTCACTATAACAACCACCTTTGCTCTTATTTTTGTATTCATTCTTTGGTTTGTTGTCCCCATGTTTGACACTTTTCCCCCTTTGTATCTGATGACTGCAATGTAAAAGGGTTTGGAGCCCCCTGGTTAAGAATGCAGGGTCATCTAACAAATGCAGGAGAAGTGAATAGTTCCACTTCTATCCAATTTACAGGAAAAATTGAACAGTCACATTTCCCCATCTTTTTTCTATTTTCTCATCTATTGAGTAAATTCTGTTCTGCAGTAATTCTTCAGGGGCATTAAGAGGAGAAAATTACTGGATTAGCTCCAGGTCTAGCTACAATTTGTTCCATGGGTTGCACAGGCCATCATGTCATGCTGGCAGAGTTTGCCACATTTCTGAATTGCTATCTTTTCCTTTTGAAACATGGACTGTAACTCCTAGATTCCCAGGTAAGTGCGCTCCAGGCACCGAAGAGGATGTAAGGGCTACAGTATAGATGGCACTGGGAAAGCTGATTGTATGACAGAAGCCAGCAAATTCTGGCACAGCAACAGGCCTTCAGTTTGGGTTTTGTTCAAGGAGATTGTTTATGAGGTTTTTTTTAATTGCACCCCATTATCATCAGCTTATTGACTAGTTTTAAATCCACTCTACCCTTTTATGGGGGACTATTTGAGTATGTAATGATAAATACAATATAAACAACTCTCAAAAACAAATGAAACTGTGTTCTTTAATCATGAAGCAGCTTTTTAAGAGTACTCATTGCAAAAAGTAACTGCTTGCATATTTGTATTTCTGTCAAGCTCTCCACTGAATTTAAGATTATGAACAAGGGTCACCTGGCCCTGCCTTTTAAAAACCATTTCTTGTGCCCTTCATAGATCATCATGATATACATCATATATCCTCAGCATCACATGTACATTATAGCCTGGGAAATTGTAATTAGGTCCAAAACACTGTTGTCAATAATTGTACTACAGGATAAATAATTTTATTCATTCTAGGATTAGGCAACAGTTTAAACTAGTTGCCACATGAAAGTTACATTTCATTGTTTAATGCTTCACGTGTGAAGTATTAAATATTAGAGATTCAGTGATTCAATAAAAGAATCACACCCATCACTCTAATCCTCACAAAAAGGACAGTGAAGAGTTGAGAAGCAAGAGAGAGGAGATAGTGAGGAAGTCCCTTCCACAGCATCAAATTACTTGCTTGTTATTATCAATTAATTTGCATTATTTTAAGTTAAAAAGTAGATACCAATTTATCTGCATCTTGGATATGTAGCACCTGGGTATGTATTTTTAAAAGCAGATAGTAAAGAAAACTTATAATGCTGTACAGCAAACTCAGTTTAAATGATTGGGTTTTGTAAATGATTCATATGTCTAAAATGGGGAAGATTTTCAAAGGTATAAAAGGCCCGTAGGCACCTAAGTCCCACTAAAAGTCTGAGATTTAGGTGATTAAATAGCCTTTGAAAACCTACCCTATTTAAATATATGTTTAATTCACAAAACCCAATCATTTAATGTCAGATCCAGACTGTGGCTGGCCTGCCATGTGTATGCATGGAGGAGAGAGCCTGTCCCCTCTTGTGCCCCTCATTGTCATAATTTAGCCTATCAGGCCTAGCCTGGTTTTGAACTTATCTGGTGGCAAGTGGGTAAAGGTTTATTCATTGTTATAACAACATTTTTTTAAAGATATGAAAAAGAGACAAAGACCAAATCAATTTTAACAAAGACGTCTACTGATACTACCCAATGACTCTTTCAAGATCACATTTAGTAAACAAGAAGACAAAGGGACCAAAAATGAAACCTAACTGATGGACAAAATAACAAGAAGATTGGCTATTCTTCCTGTCCTCTCTTTTTGGAACCTTCAGAAGAGATTTTGAAGGGGGAAAGGGAAAGGACTTCTACCACTACTGCAGCCACAGTGGAAAGGTTTTTCATCATGACTTGGATCTTGGCACTGCAGTGGGGACAACTGACCACCACTATGGCAACAAGAGGTCCCCTGCCTGATAAATGTGAGATCATTGCTACCCGTATCGGCGGGTAGCAATCAATTGCTTGGGGATCAATATGTCGCGTCTCATCTAGACGCAATATATCGATCTCCAAACGTGCTTATATCGATTCCGGAACTCCACCAACCCGAACGGAGTTACAGAATTGACAGGGGGAGCCGCGGACATCAATCCCGCGCCGTGAGGATGTTGAGTAATTTGATCTTAGATACTTCAACTTCAGCTACATTATTCACGTAGCTGAAGTTGCGTATCTAAGATCGATTTTCCCCCATAGTATAGACCAGCCCTCATACGTGAAAGGCACTGAACAGCACCAGCATGGAGAATGAGATGGCCCATCTAGCACTGCTCAGCCTCAAAAAGGTCAGTGAAGAAGGACCCAACCAGGCCAAACAGATGATGCCCTGACCAGGAAGGTTTGCTTAGGGTTGCCAACTTTCTAATCACACAAAACTGAACACCCTAGCCCCGCCCATTCCCAGAGGCCTCACTCTCTTCCAAGAGGCCCTACCCCAGCTCACTACATTCCCCCTCCCTTGATGGATCACTCTCCCCTCCCCTCACTCACTTTCACTGGGCTGGAGCAGAGGGTTGGGGTGTGGGAGGGGGTGAGGGCTCCAGGGTGGAACCAGAAATGAGGGGTTCAGGGTGTGAGAGGGGGCTCCTGGCTGGGGCAGGGTGTTGGGAAGTGGGAGGGGGTATGGGCTCTGGGATGAGGGTGCAGGCTCTGGGGTGGGTCTGGCAATGAGCAGTTCGGGTTGCAGGAGGGGATACCAGGCTGGGGGTTGGGGCCGAGGGATTTGGTGTGTGGGAGGGGGCTGTAGGTTGAGGCAGGGGGTTGGGGTTACAGGAGGAGGCTCCAGGCAGGGGGGTGTGGCCGAAGGAGGGAGGGGGCTGTGGGTTGAGGCAGGGTATTGGGGTGTTGGAGGGGGTGCAGGCTCTGGGGTGGGGCCAGGGATGAGGGGTTTGGAATGCAGGAAAGGGCTCTGGGTTTGAGTGGTTTCAGGGTTGGGACAGGGGTTGCAGCTTGGGCTTACCTTGGGCAGCTCCCCGTGAGTGGTGGAGCAGGGCTAAGGCAGGCCAGTCCCAACCTGTCCTGGCACCGTGCTGCACTCCAGAAGTGGCCAACAGGTCCAGTTCCTGGGCGGAGAGGCCAGAAGGCTCCGCACGCTGCTCTCACCCACAGGCACTGCCCCTCCAGATCCCATCGCCGCAGTTCCCGGACAATGGGAGTGTGGAGCCAGTGCTCAGGGTGGGGGCAGCGTGTGGAACCCCATGCCCCCTCCCACCTAGGAGACGGACCTGCTGGTCATTTCCGAGGCATGACATGGTGCCAGGATGGGTCGGGACTACCTTGTCTTAGCCCTGCAGCTCTGCCAACTGCACTTTTAATGGCCCAGTCAGTGGTGGTAACCAGAGCCACCAGGTTTTTTGCAAACCAGACACTTGGTAACCCTAGGTGAGCTGGGGGCTAGAGCAAAACTGCTATGGCAACCTGCAAACCTAAAGCATCCAACTGTTACATATTTCCCCCATCGTTTACTATCCTATGTCCTCTCCCCCTCTTGTGCCTGTCTGTTTTGTCTAAAGCTGGAAATGACTATCATTCCCAATTCAAAATTGGCTTTGAGCGAGGGGTTGGACTAGATGTCCTCCTGAGGTCTCTTCCGACTCTAATCGTCTATGATTCTATGAAAAGAACCAACTCTTTCTTCCCCACTAACAAGGGCTGCTTAACAGAGGAAGAGATGCTAAGCAATGCTCTCTCTTTCTGTGAAGAGACTTTGTTCTGTTTGATTAAGTTTGTTTTGCATAGTCACTCAATTTCTGTTCCAATGTTTTTTCACTTCTTTTGATCCCTTTCCTGTTGTGTCTCTCAATCAATAAATATTTAACCTCTGGCATAAATTTTCTAGTGTTTGCGCTATGGTACTAAGCAGGCTGAGGTTTCTGTACTTGGAACCCCAAACCTTGTTTAAAATTGTTAATTGTGTACACTGACATGGTCATGTTAACACTTTTGACTTGGGCCCATATAGTCCATCTAAATTAATACAATACCCCTATGCACAGTTTGGGAACAAATTCAACCACTATGATCTTCTGCACAGAGGGACTGTTCCCCACTTGTGTCAGTTGCATGGATGTATGCTACATTTTTGGAGTCTCATCCAAAAACCAAAGAAGTCAATGGGAGTCCTTGCATTGACTTAAATGTATTTTAAATTAGGACCTTAATGTGTAGCAGCAGACATGTTCCCTCTGCAGGGCCAGCTTTATGACCTGTAGGGCCCAGTTGGAATACTCGGCGGTGGTCCAGGGCTTCGGCAGCACTTCGGTGGTGGAGAGTCCACTCCAGGTTTTCCACGGCATCGAAGGACCCCCCGCCACCAAAGTGCTGCCGAAGACCCCTGGAGCGGGGCCCCCTTAGGTGCAGATGCAGGGCCCTCTTCGGGGCAGGGCCCAGTTCTGGGGAATCTGGTGAATCAGCTTAAGGCTGGCCTTGTCCCTCTGCAGACCAGGAAGCTACAAGAGGCACTATGGCTCTGCTTTTCAGGATATCTGAGCACTAACATCTCCAGCTGAAATCAAAAGGGAGTTATGGGTATTTAGCACCTCTGAATTTCATGTCTTCTTTGGATAGAGCCTACTGATTTTCTCACTAGGCTTCTGCAGACCTCTGCTATCCTCAGTAAAGCTGTATGGCTAAGTCCTAAGGTATATACCTTAATCTCTGCCAGTCTTATTTACTTTGAGCAACTGATTACTGGTGGTTTATAGTTCAGTAAGACCTGCGACTTACCTAGTCAAGAATTCATGATGCCAGATGATGCTAGGGGCTATACATGGACTTGAATAAATGAATGACATAATATATTTGGAACTCTGCCACAAGAGTCAAAGAACATGAGCACCACTGCAGTGTACAGCTACAGTTGTAGTGCCTGTACTTTACACACCGTGGTAAGTGCAGACATACACTATTCCACCCAAATGTTGTCTAAGGCTATGTTATCCTGGAAATGTGGAAATGAGTGCATGTAACTGGCACTGAACAAAAGGAATATTCTTTAGTCAGAGTTGGAATGAAGATGTGATTTGCTGCTGGGCCATTAATTAGGTGATGTAAGTACTCCTATTTTAAAGGCTGGATGCTGAGAATGAAAGGATAAGACATTTGTCCAAGGCCGTGGAATGACTGTGATAGAACTGAGATTAGCACCCAGAAGTATAGCTCATCAGGAATTTTTCAATTAAAGCATTTTTTCATCTAAAAATGCCAGTTTGACAAAACCAAAACTTACTCAGGTCCAGGAAATAGATCACTTTTAGTATGTATATCTACCTAGCTCCTGGACCTGAATAAATTTTGGTTATGAGAAAAAGAGCAAGGAGATGCACAGAGCTCAGAATAGCCAATAGTCAGGGTACTCAACTGGGATAGAGGAAACCAAGGTTTAAATGCTAGCTCTTCCTGATTCAAACTAGAGTTAGTCTCTCAATCTCTCCTGTTGAAGCTGTTCCACTTCATATAAATAATTAAATATTCATTGTACCATATAGAGACAATAACTTTATAGCCTGGTGGTTCTGACACTCACCTGAGACGTGAGCAAATTAAGTAGAGGAGAAAAATTTTAATGTGGGTCTCCCACCATATTGCAGGTGAGAGTCCCACCCATAGTTTGGTGGTTATTCTGGGATGGGGGTTGGTCTCTTGTGTTTTTTCCATGAAAATTTTTGAAAGGTCTTGTTTTGAAAGGTCCACATCACAACAAAATGTTGTCTGGAATGGAATTCTCCTTTTCCAGCCTGCCCTACTCAGGGATCATGGCTCCCACTCAATCCACTAAATAATGCTTATGCTATAAAATATGACCAATTTCCAACTTAATCTATATATAAGGATGTGCACATCCCAAATGGATTCTCTTTTAAGCAGAGCAGCTGCTTCAAGTTTCTATCTGTACTTTATCATAAAAGCTTATTACAGCTGCTTTAAAAAACTAAAAGGAAGACTGATCACCTTTTTGGCATAAGTGAATAAGGAATTGTTTATTGCTAGGGAGTAAATTTGGAGGCATGCTCCTTGAGAAAAAAAATCAATAAAACGCCATAGCCTATGACTTCAGAGGTTATTTAATTGAAAGATATTTATGTTCTTTTCCATTCCCAGGAAATACAAGTAACAGGGTAATATATTCCCCACATAAAGAAGTTAAGAATAATTGGCTCAATAAATTCTGTTATTCTAAGGAACAGCAAAAATCAGGTTGAATATTCTCCTGGTGTTATGATCTACTTGCCATTGTAACCTCGAGCAGTAATCCATATTTTTTGACATCACTTGTAAAAATTGTACAATAATAAAAAACTTTCCTGAGCTATCTGATAAATGTCCCAACTTTACAAATGACCGGTTTTTTACTATTCACTTTTTAACTGCCAGTTTCTCTAGTCCCTTTGTTTGAATAGATTGTCATTTGTATGAAGCGTTACCATTGATCTCCAGTACTGGGCATTAACTGTTTCTGCACAGTGCTGAAAACTGATATGACAGAATTAATTGCTTTCAATTTGTTTTGAGAATAGAAATTTGGACTTACAGTTCTTCCTAGTGGCAAACAAGACATGGGTAAGCTTCAAAGGCATTGACATCACTGATTCTGTGATTAATTATAAAGACTGATATATTATTTTGTAATTTCATTATGACCATTTAGAACACATAACTTATTGATCATACCATTATCAATAGCTGACAGAACTATGTTGGGGGATATTACATAAGGTGAGATAAGGTTGCTGTATGAAAGAAATAATAACTACTCAGTCCCCACATCCCGGCATGCAGGTTATTCATTCACTTAATTTCACTTCAGTTAATGTCGAGGAGAGGCAGGAACCAGCCATACATTTGTGGTGTTATAACTTCATGCAGGAAGGGGGCAATAAAATCAAATGGAATGAAATAATTATAATTGTATGAAGTGGTAATACAGCACTTTCATTTAATGGGATCCCAAAGTGATTGTCAAGTTTATACATAATACATGCATATATATATATATATATGCAAAGACACTGAATATTGTGTAGCTTTTTGCATATATATATATAAAAAAAAAAATTCCCCTCTCACCCCTATGGGTGGTATGTGTCTTCCTCAACCTCGGGTCCTCTACCAGAGGCCTGGGAGTTTGAGGGTTCTGCGCAGTATCTTAGCTGTTCCTAGCACTGCACTCTTCTGGACAGAGAGCTCTGATGTGATTCTGGGACTGTTGGAGTTCACTTCACCCAGCTTGGAGGTCAAGGCCCCGAGGGTCTCTACCACCTACTGTTGATCCACTTTGGCCTCTTCTACTTTCCCCCACATCCTTTTATGTTCCTCGTTTCAGGCCCTGGTATACTTCTCAGTTCTCATATTCTCTTCCTGTGTTGCTGTCACTTGGCACTGCTCCTCTGTATCCATTTATCACCACCGCTTGTCTCTCTCGCTCCTTGATCTCACATTCCACCGACTCGGTTGGTTGATTTGGCCAGCTCCTGCCCTGTTCCTGTTGGCATCTGGAGAGTCCACAAGAATCTTGACCTTGCTATTCTCACACACCCTTCTGGGCATATCTCGATTCTGTTCTTGCGCGGGTCTACCCATACGCTGTGCGCAGGAATGTTCCTGTACCTACCAATCGCCAGCCTACTTGGTCTTGTGTCCGCTTCGAGTGTTATGCGTTCCCTTGCCTGCAATCTTACATCCTGCACACTGTTGTTGGACTGCGTCTCTGAGGCCTTCTCTGCGTGAGTCCTGCTACCTGGGGTCCTCTCTAGTGTGGCTAGACCCCTGCTTCAATTGGATCTTCGGGTGCGCTAGTGC
>NC_133770.1:102830816-102920587 GCF_003597395.2 Chelonoidis abingdonii | reverse complement strand
GGGCTGTGACTCCTAAGCTGGGTGAGTGGCTCCAACAGATCCCAGGAACAACATCAGAGCTCTCTGTCCAGAAGAGTGCAGTGCTAGGAACAGCTAAGATACTGCACAGAACCCTCAAACTTCCAGGCCTCTGGTAGAGGACCCAAGGTTGAGGAAGACACATATCACCCATAGGGGTGAGAGGGGAATTTTTTTTCTTTTATGAAAGTTCTGCAAAGACCCTGACTGCAAAGACATATAGATATGCAAAAAGCTACTCAGTATGCAGTGTCTTTGCAGAACTTTCATTCATAAAGAGATCCACATATAGTAAACTACATGGTATGCAAATCATTTACATCAGAAGATTGAAAGGATAGGGATTTGAGGCAATAGCTCTAGGGCCCCCAGGAATTTCAAACCTGATTCTTACACTAGGCTACTCCCCCTTCCGGCACCAACAGCTGTTACTGAAGGACCAAACTTCAAATGTATTTAGGTGCTTAGGGATACAGACAGGTCCCTAGTGGAATTTACAAAAGCTCTTGAGCAGGTTAAGTTCCTAACTCCCCTGAAAGTCAATGGGAGATACGCACCTAACCTGCTCAAGTGCTTCTGTGCATGCCATTAGGTATGTGTTTGTATCTTTAGGTAGCTAAACACTTTTAAAAATCTGGCCCACAATCTGTAGCAGTCTTTTATGTTTTTAGGTAGAATGCTGGCACCAGACTGCAACCTCCTGGAGCCAATAGTTCTGAGCCCTTCTCAGTATGAGCTATACAAGAGAAGTAAGTACTTTTCTTTCACAAGAATGCAGCTGAATTTCTCAGCACACAGAATTCTGGCAAAACTCCAATAATAATGAAAAAAATAAAATAAATGGATGGAAATAAAGCCACCCTCACATCTCTTGTCCAAAGAAAAATGAATTTTGTAATTGATCCCTTGGATACTAAATGTCTGGCTCTAAGTTATCCCATAGACCTCCCCACTGTAAATAAACAACATTAAAAATAAATAAAGGTGAAACTAGGTATTACTGTTACCTTCAAATTTCCTGCAGTCTTTTGCTCATGGTTTCTAGCCGCTGCTTGAACCATTCCCCACAAATCATCCTCACTGTTGGATGGCACATCCCAAATCTAGTTATTATTTAAAATTTACAGAGTACCATAAAAGATCACATGGTTTAAAGAGATGTAGTTTGTGTCATTCTGTAAGGGAACTATAATTTTAAAATATCATAATGAGAAAGAAGACAAAGCAAAAAATGTCATGGTTCATCCTGCTATGTAAATATGAGGCTCACAAGTTGGGGTTTTGTGTGTGTGGGCACGCATGCATGCACAGACACATATGTAAAGGGAACTGCACGTCTGTGTAGTTGCATTTGTATTGTCTGAAACTTTCACTAATTAATCACTCTCTTAAATTCACTAAATTAATTTTATCACGGATGTAATAGTGGGGGGCTCCTCACAGTGGTCAGCATACTCAGGATTCCTTTCCTCACAACTGTTTGTGACAAGAAGACGGAGGTGACAAGAAGACTGGAGCTCTCCTGACAAGTTATCTGTCAATTTTACATTGAAGCTCCTTAACATCAGATTCACCTTCCATTCCCAGGAGAATTTGAGATTGATACTGAAGACATCAGATATCTCCTGATACACGTATAATGGTGGTGGCACTTGATAGCTAGCTAACACATAGTCATCCTCACAAAAATGTCCTTTCATGACAGACAAGTAGCCTGCTAATGGATGCATATGTCCTCCTTTCCTCTTCTTTAGATAGTCATAGTTTCCATGAAACTTGCAACATGACTTCCAGTAGGATTTGGGGCTCATCTTAAGGCTCCATCAAAGTGGATACATTTTGGTCATTATATACCTCTCAAAAAGCTTTTTGCAATGGAACACTATGTCCAGGAGACTTAACACACATTCCCAACCAGACTAGTACCTGAAAGATTCCTTACATAAAGCCACACACATACACACATCATGCACTGAGAGGTCAAGACAATACATCTACAGGACGACATAAGATTGTAAACATTGATTACCAAAGATATTTCTACTGAGCACAACACCTTTGCTTCCTCCTGTGCACTAAGCAACTTCACTCTTTTTTTTTTTTTAAATCCCATTGATCCACTGAGGATATAGGCATGAGTAAACACTACTCACACAAGGAACTGGCCCTGCAAAGCATTGTGAAAATCTATGCCACTGTTTAAATAATCACAGTGAAAGTCAGAAATTGCTGTGATGCAGGATTTCTATATTGAATTATCAAATGTGCTTTCAAAAAGGTTTTGATAATAATAGCAGATATAATAGAGATCAGACTGGCGTCCTTTTAGGGCTGTTGACTTTAAGTCGATGCAAGTTAATAACACACAAGCTCCAAATTCCAGTTTCTTTTGTGCACAGATCAGTTATATCTATTAAAATAATTCTATATAATATGCTATTTCATTCTCGTTTTATGTAGCCACATATAGAGGGCATATGTTTTAAAAAGCTTGAGTTATTAAAGATGTTGGAGGTGAAGGTGACATCTTTTGTAACTACGTTTTGCTGAGCAATCTGAACTTTTCTGATTAAGGAAGGAAAGACTTAACTAAACTTCCAATACACTTAGGGTCCGATTTGCAGCAGCAGCTCTGAAAAATCAGGCGTGGGTTTTTCAAAAACACTCAACATTGGCCCAGTGACATCAATAGGAATATCACCATTAACTTCACTGGGAGAAGAGTTAGGTCAATGGTGAGTGTTTTAGAAAATCCCACCTCAAGTCCTCAGCTCTGTACTTAGTAATGCTGGCTCTTACTGTAGATTATGTTTGCTGGTTTGATTTTAAGAGTTTGTATTTGATCTTCAGGCTCTCTTTTAAACATGCAAATAGGACAAACTTATTGTAGTTGAATAAATGCTTTAAATATAGGGTAGGAACAGGGTCACCCAGAAGGGGGGGCCAATTGGGGCAATTTGTCCCAGGCCCTGAGCCCCGCAGGGGCCCCCATGAGTTTTTCGGGGGTCCTGGAGTGGGGTCCTTAACTCGCTCAGGGGGCCCCAGAAAACTCTCACGGGGCCTCGGCCCCTGGAGCTTCTTCTGCTCCAGGTCTTTGCCGGTGGGGGGTCCTTCCGCTCTGGGGTGGAAGGACCCCCCACCGCCGAATTACCGCCAAAGCGGAGCCCACCACCAAACTGCATCCTGGTCTTCAGCAGTAATTCGGCGGCGGGGGGTCCTTCCGTTCTGGGACCCGCTGCCAAAGTGCCCCAAAGACCACTTCGGCAGTGGGTCCCACTTCTGCGGTAATTCAGCAGTGGGGGGCCCCCGCCACAGGTCTTCAGGGCACTTCGGTGACGGGTCCCAGAGCGGAAGGATCCCCCACCACCGAACTACAGCCAAAGCGGGGGCCCCCAGCCGCTGAAGACCCCAGGCCCCCAGAATCCTCTGGGCAGCCCTGGGTAGAAGTGAACAAATCTAGTAAACTATTAACATCTAGTAAAAGAAAGAAGTGTAAAAGCATATAAGAAATGAGTCTAATATTTTATTTAATCATTTTCTTACATCCACTCACTGTTCTGGTATTGGAGCAATTTAAAGTAATTTTAATTTAAAAAGGGAATACACTATTACAATCAAGTCTATTAGTAAGGATCCCTTAGATTTTACCATGAAACATATTTACAATTCTTATTATGAAAGACATTTGCCAACTACTCCAACAAGTAGTATTTTGAGATGTTATCATAATACTTTCCTTTATTTTGAATAGGAAGTAAATGCAGCATCCAAATTTCTGTGCTGTTGTAACACTCGGTAAGCATTAATTTCTAATGGTGACAACTTTTAATATACTGTTTTCTGCCAACTAGTGCTAAAACATTAGAGAAAACTGACAGCAGACAACAGTAGTTTTGTGTGTTTTGTCCATCCTATACATTACCATAGCCGAAACTTCAAATTGAGACCCTTGCAGTCTTTGAGATCAAAGCCTTTTAGCCGAGTCAAAAAAGATCCTTTACTGAGCCAGACAACAGAGTTGTTAGCTGTACTAAACTTCTCTCTCTGCTTAGTTAGTTACTTGCTGCATAGCCCGTAGCTTTATAAGCATCACCTTGATGCACTTCAAACTGCTTTCATAAATTAGATTTCCTGGAGTAAAGAATTATTGAGACAGAGGTGAATATGATAGCATCAAGAACAAGACCTTGACTTTTGAGGAAAGTATACGGTGTTAAGTCAGAAAGAGTGCAGAGTTCTTCAAAGATGTTTCATATATCTACGTATATTTTTAAATAGCTTTTGTATGGATTTACTTGCACTTGGAAGAACAGTATCAGAATATGCAAAAAAAAAATTTAATTCTGTGCCACGTATAAGGGTGATTATTTGGTACAGATTTTAAATGACAATAGCCTAAATGGAGTAATGTGGTACTCCGCCTCTAATGAAACAGTAGATCAGGCTCATTACTCTATTTAAAATTCCTCTGCTTTTGATGCAAATCTTGAATAATATTTTAAAGCTCTAGCACAGGGCACTAAAAGGTTGAAATTTGTTAATACTGTATAGTTGTTTGCTCCAAAAGTGCTCTCAAGACCAAGAATAGCTATGAATAGTTCAACTTGATCAAAAAGCAGAGAAGGCTTTATGTTATGACTTGCCAGCATAGCTTTAATAGAATACAGTAGTTCATTATGCTGTAATATTCACAGATTTGAGTATGGATGGCACATTCCATTGTTTGAGTTGAAGGCAGGACAACAAACTGGGTAGGATTATCAGATTTTCAACTTTTATATGGGGGGAAGGTCAGTTTAGCTATTTCTCTAATATTTTAGAACACTTATTTTTTATTATTTTATTTTTAGAAATAATTAAATTAATTGTAATGCAATATACTGTGATAAAACTATGAAGTTTTGCATTGAGATGGTGGAGTATGATGGATTTATCACCTTCATTTTCCTCAAATCAATTAATATATTCACAAATAAGAAATCCTCCAAACGATTAATTAGATTTCTGCATGGAATAATGAAAGTAATGCAGCTGGAACAGAAGGAGAAATAACTAATTAGCCTTTAGGAAAAAATATTGATGTACAGACATATATTTAAGACAAGCACAATTTCGATCCATTGTTCGTCCCATACTATTCAGATTTCTACTTAAAATTCAAGAGTTATGCTTTTGAGAATTCATCTTTCTTGTAACTGACAAGTTTTATATGAGATAATTCTAAAATAATTGAAAGACAACAGATGGCCAACACTATCTTCTTGTTCAACTTTGCCCACCTGATATGCCAGACTCGTAGGGTGACCAGATGTCCCAATTTTATATGGATAGTCCCGATTTTGGGGTCTTTTTCTTATATAGGCTCCTATTACCCTCCCCCTCCACTTCCATCCTGACTTTTTCACACTTGCTACCTGGTCACCCTATGCCAGAGCTGCTGCTGTTTCTTTGGAGGATCCAGCAATACAGAGCAGACTAGTAGCAAAATATAGTCCCTTCAGAAGAAACCATACTGGATACAAACTTTATCTGTTGTGTAAATGAAACCCATTTAAAGCATCATTTAACTGTAAAGAAGCACTTTGTAAGGGTGCAAGGAGTCTGAGATTCTATTATAGAAAACCTTATCATAGGTTATTAGAGGCTTCGCTCATTCAATACATTGTTTTCATCATACGGTGTATTCTTGAGGATTACAGTTGACCAAAAAAATCCTTCTCCCTGAGTCCAAAAAGGACACTGTATCTAGAGTCTTATGTAAAGAGAGCATATGCGTGAGTAATATGTTATCATTTTTACATAGCCACTTTTCTACCTCATAGAGCTAGAAGGGACCCTGAAAGGTCATTGAGTCCAGCCCCCTGCCTTCACTAGCAGGACCAAGTACTGATTTTCTCTCCTAAGTGGCCCCCTCAAGGATTGAACTCATAAGCCTGCGTTTAGCAGGCCAGCACTCAAACCACTGAACTATCCCTCCCCTGTGGTTTAGATGCTTGTTACACAAGTTGTAGCTAGTTTAGTTAGTCCCTCGTTTATTAATGTAAGTGAAGTGTTCTTCTCTGAGCCTCATTTGACCCATCTCCTTTTTCTTTCACATTCTCAGATCTCTCCTTGAATGGTTTAATTTTATAGTGCACACTAGGTATATACCCAATATTAAATTTTCTTCAGTCAGCAAAGTTTTTTATGACTTTTTTGCCTACATTAGGAAAAGAGTGGTGGTGAAGAAAGCATACCTCCATGGGGCCGTCAGTCTAGTCAAAACAGAGCCCTTAAAATGCAAACACATACTCCTACTCAAACAAAAGGCTGAGAAATATTCCAGAGACGAAACAGCAACAAAAAAGGAATATGTCTGAGATAAAAATACAGAAAACGTTGTTTCATTCTATTCAAAAGGATTCATTCATTTGGCTTGGTGTTCTGAAGCCAGTGTTACATCCACATTGTAAATGGATTTAAAGAAACCTATAGAACATCCCACTATAGGAACAAATGCAGATCTGACAAGAATCAACTGAAAGAAAAGTAGAACATGGAGGGAGTGTAAGTGCCAAGACAGTTACAGAAAACAATATCAAATCTATCAAACTATCAGTAGGGAGACTGTCAGAATCCAGAAAAATGAAAAGCAAAATGTTACAATGCTTAAGACTCCCATACAGATTTATGATACTGTTATAAGATTTTAAGGCTTAAGTATAATCTGAACAGGTAAATCATTTTATGTTCTACACTAGCGTCTATATGTGGCCTATGACAGCATGACATATGCAAACCCAGCAGCTGGAGTAAATATTTGAATTCTCCTTCCTCTACTCTTGCCCAACGGGAGGAAGAGGGAAGCTTTGAAGCCACTCTAAGTGGGGGGAGGGGCAGAACCACAGCTTAGGAGCAGAACCCTGAGCTGGAGCAATGGGGAATCTCTTGGGTGCAGTGGGTCTATCCCACACTGTATCACTGAGGTGGCAAGCGGTTGGGCAAATCTGCTTCAGCCTTCAGCAGAAGAGAAAGAGAACTAGCCAGATCACCCCACACAACTGCTGGTGACTTCCTTGTGGATCTTAACCCACAGGTGGGCCTCCCAATGGCTAAGAAGAATGGGGCAGACCACTTACATAGTTCATACTGTAAATTAAGCAACACATTTCAAGAAGCAAAGAGGAACGGCACAAAACTGTAAATATAGAATACAATTAATACATTTACCAATGTATTGCTCTTAACTGTGTTGGGACCCCCCCCGCCACCATTCTGACCTCTATTATTTCAATGTATCACTATAGTAACTCCATTGATTTCAGTACAATAATTTTGGCTGCAAACAAGTATAAAATCATAATTTTGTCCAATTGCTACAATTGTCTTTATCAGTACCTAATTGCCTCTGGAATGTATGTTGTTAGTATTTCACCATAATTACTAACTAGATTGCAATTAACACTTGTTCACTTTTAAGAAGGATTTTTAAAACTATCCGATTGTGGAATACTCTTTCACTCTCAGAATTACAGCAATGTTATTTGCAGATCAATCTGTGATTTACTGCTTACAGCTAATGCAATTGTGCTGCTGCCCTTTATATAAAACTAATAATAAATCTCTTGGCAATCAGATTGTACTGTTGATCTTTGAACACTAAAACAGAAACACAGGCTGAAATTGCAGCATACCCTGGATAAAAGTAGAGCAGGTAAACAGGCCATCTCATTTTCTGTCTTCAAATTCAAAGCAATATTAAGCATTCTAGTAACAGGAAATATAGAAAATATATTTTTATTACATATTCCAATTTCACCATTCCAAAGTCACATTGTTGGTCTTAGTAATATGAGCCTGCTATATTGTTGACAGTGACAATGTAGCATGATTGGTAGGCAAAACACATGAAGAATGAGATTTTTTTTTTTTCAGATTGAATTCTAAGCAGGTCACATGCAAAGCAACCAAACAATTCTAATGTATAAGCTTGTTTTCTATATCTAATTAGCTTAAGTTATCAGTTTCCGTATAAAAATCTTATATATCACACATTTATCCAATCTTTTAGTGCAAATTATAGAACCAAAATAGTATATTTAGATATTGGCAATAAAATAGAGTTATTTACTAAGTTTAATATTTGGAACTTCTCTATAAACCCATTAAAATAAATAGAGAATTGTGTAATTCTTTAATTTGGAAATAGAGATTTCCCCACATGCTGGGCAGAGGGTCAAAAATAACCCAGAGATTGTGGGTCCTTGTGACGGGGAATATGGTGGTGTTATCAACAGT
This sequence comes from Chelonoidis abingdonii, assembly GCF_003597395.2. Classification (NCBI taxonomy): domain Eukaryota; kingdom Metazoa; phylum Chordata; order Testudines; family Testudinidae; genus Chelonoidis; species Chelonoidis abingdonii. The sequence goes on along the minus strand of NC_133770.1, from coordinate 102,912,292 downwards.
GACACAGAAGGGAGGAAAGCACAGAAGGTTTGGAGGGAAAATAAGTTCTGTTTTGGCACCGTTAAGCATTGTAAAAGTAGGTTTGTGAGTCATCGCCATCTGTAGCTATGACAGCTCAAGCTATTTGAGCTGATGAGATTACCAGAGATAGGGTGTAAAATGGGAAGAGCAGAGGGCCATGAGCAGAGCTCTTGGGAATCTCCACAGCATATGGTAGTGAAAGAGGACAATGAAAGAATGGTGAGAGAAGAAGGAGGAGAACTAGAAGGGTACAGTATCATGAAAGCTCAGTCAGAGGATGATACCTCATGAAGATGATCAATAGTGTCAAAAGCAGCAGGCAGGTTGACAAAGATGGTGATGATTAATACATTTGGCCAGGAAGAGCCCAGTTAAAGGGGGCTGGGGGCTAAGGGCTGAGGGAACTTTTACTGAGGATAAATGAGATCAGAAGCAGCCACCAGAGGAAAGTGAAACAAAGAAGAAGGTGACTGTGTGGGGGCAATCCATCCGCATTCAGTGTGAAGTGGAGATGGATTGCTCCCACACAGTCACTTTGGTGGTGGCTGGGTGACAGAGAGGTTGATGAGTTTGCCATAGCCAAACTCATCAACCTCTATATGTGGCCCAGTCACCACGAGAGAAGGACAGAGTGCCACACTGGGTGGTGTGGCTTACACACTCCTTCTGGCCAGGGAAGGTAATCCAATGTATCAGAGGTCCATCCAGCTCAAATCCAAGTGATGTCAGAATGGATTGGATCACTTGAGCAGGTGGGAGGTGGAAAGAAGATAGGTGACCTCACAACTGGTGATGAGGGGAAAAGGTGGGGGAGGAGTTAGTTGTGGAGCATAGAAGGGAAGAAATGATGGGTGAAAGTAAGCAGGAGAATGAAAATTCTGGTGGGCTTAGTTGATTTTCTCTTGGACGAAGTATTCAGGATACTGTGTAAAAGAAAGAAGGGAAGAGGGTTTAAGGAGGGAGTCAAAGATTGCAGATAAGTGACATGGACTGTGGGCTATAATTCAATGGAGAAAAACTATTGTTCTTTGGCCACAGAGATGGCAGACTTCTTTTTAAATAGAGGGCATTACTGCACTTTGGAATGGTATAGATCTATATTGTTCCAAAAGTGGCACATTGAGTAACATCTTGACTTGATGCAAGGGATATGAGGGGTAACTGCTCATATCACATAGAATCAATAAAAGACAAGATCACATTCATGCATCATTTACAGTATTTCTTTGTATCTCCTGCATTCAGAATAATTACACTTATTATGCTCTTTAGTTTCAAGAAAATTCACATCTTTTCTCCAAGGGAAAATGACTTTCCAAATTGATAACTGATTTCTGAACTAAACATTAAATTCTGGACAGCATATTAAGGAATGCATTTATTTCGCACTTGGATAATCACCAAACTAATTTTTAAAAGCAGTATAATAGATCTAATATTATTTGTTGAACAGTACTGACGGACTTTCAGCCTACTAATGTAGAGAGTACAGTCACTTAGGTCCACCACATTCCACCAAATTAAATAGATTTATATAAATAGATACTCTACGTTCATACACTTCCAACTCACAAAACTGTGAATTTCCAACCTTTAAAACAATTCTTGTTGACAACTCTTACCGTCTGAGAAGACGATAGATTGTATCTCTCTTTAGCTAAGACAAAGCATGGACAAAAGCATTTATTCCTCATTAGAGTGTGCAAACCAAGACAATGAAGTGCCATAATCTCTTCCCCCATCCTGCACATTTTGATTTTGTTGCAAGTGAAGCCACTGATCAGTCCACAATTTTTGTTAGTTCTTAGGCAAACACATTTTGTAGTTCTCCTCTGTGATGTATTATTGTCGGTGTAACAGATTATATTTACAATGTGGTAATTTATGATATTATCAAAAGACTAATGCCTCATTGCAGGCAGCTTTCAGTTGGTCATAACATCAATCTTGCAGTTTTCTAAGTCACATTTTCTTACCTGTCCATCTTAGTGGGACAGCACCCCTACCATTTGTGAATAATAAAAGCTTTCAAGATGCTATTGTTTCCAATGTCAACAAGCTTGTTTCACAGTTTTAAAAACAGTGCCTTAAGTTATCTGTAGTCTTTTAAAAAAACTATAAATAGTTATGCATGACAAGAGAACATGCTTTCTAACAAAGAAATGTCCAAATAGGCAAGCCACACATGCAAACTAAGTAACTGGAACTGGTTGAAATATGATGAGCTTGTTTGAAATTATATAAAAGTTCATTTTTTTCTGAAAAAAGTTTAACCAGAAAATCTCCCCATCTTTTCCATCTCCCTTTTCTTTTGCTGTGGCAAAATGGAAAAAACAAAAGAGGGACAAAAAACAAAAACAGAAAAATATTGGGTTTTTTGGTCATTTGTTGAGAAATTAGGAAATTAAAAAAAAATCCATATAAAATGTTAAGTATCAGGGGTAGCCGTGTTAATCTGGATCTGTAAAAAGCAACAAAGAGTCCTGTGGCACCTTATAGACTAATAGACGTACTGGACCATAAGCTTTCATGGGTGAATACCCACTTCGTCACGTAAAATGTTGTTTTTGAAGATGTCCAGTTTGCATTTTTAAAAAATGCAAAACTAGAACTGCCTAAAACTTCAAATTCCCAATTTGTAGGAAATGTCAACATTCTGGCATTAGGTTTCAGTCCAATTTTGACCAAAACAGTCTTTTTAAATCTCTCATATGAAGTGGAGACTCTTTAAAAAAAAACTTTCAGGAAATGCTGAAATATGGTGTTTCTGAAACAAATTCTGCTCCCTGGGACCCTTGGCAGCTGCTCAGTGACTCCAACACTGTTCTGGTGAGTTTCACCATTCCACACCACTGAACACTCTGTGCAAACTGTCATTTTTAAGTGCTTATCAACTTGGACAATTTGAGTGGATTCTCACAGGGACGACAAAAGCACATTTCTGACACAAAAAACAGCCTCCAAAGCATAGAGGTTGTTCAAAGAAAAGATTACCAGAATTTTTAAACATGGGAAAAACAATGTATTTTTTCCAAAGGCTCATTTTTATATTATATATATTATCATATTATATATATATAATTTCAGCCAAGAATGAGCCATATATATATAATATGGGAAGTATCAGACAATCATAATAGGTGATGTTACCAGCCCTGACTGTAATAGTGAGCTCTATTGCCCTCTTTTATGGTACTAAAGCAATAAAGGAATAAGTAAACACAAAATATTACATTTATTTTAGTTCCTGTATTCTTATCTATTTCAAGGAACCATCAAGAGCCTTCCTTTTAAAATCACAGACTATTAGTATATTACACTGTGAAATGTGCATTGTCTTTATATATTAAAGAGGGGACGAAAATGCAAATTTCAACCCATTCCTATACTCCATATGTCCAGTCACACACACCCTTCCAAGCTGGTGCTGTGGGTCTGTGTCTTTCTAGCAGGCAGTCACTCAGTCCTCTGACCTTTAAACCCTTCTGGCTGTTTTCTTCCCCTGTTGGGGTTACAGATGAACAACAAAACAGCCTAGTCAGCAAATGAAGTTAAATAAAGGAAGTAAAAGAAAAGAAGGTAAATAAACCTGGAGGCAGCACCCATCAGGATATGGGTCTCTCTTAATTTAGAGGACTCTGGGAGTATCATATCCCACTGGATCTTCCGTGCAAGTCTCTATCTTTTCCTCCTTTTAAGCTCAGGGGATCCACACCCTCTTTGTACGAGGGCAGATGCTCTGCTGTCTGTCAGCCCTCTCTTTGAGGCTGGAGAAGCTGAGACACCTTGTTCCCTTCCAAGGGTTGCCTCCATCTGAGTGGAGTTTCCTCTTTTTAACTCCTCCCCAAGTCCTGACAAAATTTGCAAGCATGGAGGGTTGGGACTACTCTAGCCCAAAGCAGCTCCTTAGCCTTGTGTCGCATCACAGTGTGGCCCAGTGGTCCAAACATAACCTAGATTCCAGGTCTAGTCTGACAAAGACTCCCTTTGTGGACTTATAACTTTACAGTAACTCCTCACTTAATGTTGTAGTTATATTCCTGAAAAATGCTACTTTAAGTGAAACCATGTTAAGCAAATCCAATTTCCCGATAAGAATTAATGCAAATAGAGGGGGTGGGTGTTAGGTTCCAGGGAAATTTTTTTCACCAAAACGAAAGACTATATTTTTATATATATACATACACATATACACAGTGTAAGTTGTAAACAAACAATTTAATACTGTACACAGCAATGATCATTGTGAAGCTTGGTTGAGGTGGTGAAGTCAGAGGGTGGAAGAGGGAGGGATATTTCCTAGGGAATGCCTTACTGCTAAATGATGAACTAGTACTTGGCTGAGCCCTCAGGAGTTAACACATTGTTATGTAGCCTCACACTCTACAAGGCAGTGGGACTGGAGGGAGGAGACACAGCATGGCAGACAGAGACAGAAATACATACCGTGTCTGTGTATGTGTGCATGAGAGAGAGACATCATGTATGAGAGATGCACATTGCCCCTTTAAGTACGCTGACACCACTCTAAGTACACTGCCTTTTAAACTAGATCAGCAAGTTGAAACAGCAGCTGCTGTTATGTCCCTCCCCAGCTCTGTGGAGATGGGGTACAGAAGGGGAGGAGGAGCAGGGAGGGGACACTCTGACATTAGCACCCCTCTTCACTTCTTCACCCCCTGCACAGAAAGCAGGACATTCTTGGGAGCAGCTCCAAGGCAGAGGGCAGGAGCAGCACAGGACAGTGGGGGGAGGGACAGGTGAACTTCCCAGCAACTGATAGCCTGCTAGGCAGCTGTCGCACAGAGAACTTAGGGGAGCTGATAGCAGGGCTGCCAGTCCACCTTGGTTCCAAGCCCCCACCAGCTAGCTCCAATGGGCTGCTCTTTCTGCAAGCCGTAGACAAAGCAGGCGGCTGCCAAACAAATTTATACGGGGGCATTGCGCAACTTTAAACAAGCATGTTCTCTAATTGATCAGGAATGTAACAATGAAACAACATTAACTGGGATGACATTAAGTGAGGAGTTACTGTATTGGTCTCCATTAGTATCCTCTTCTGTAAAACGTCATTCGATATTTACCTTCTTCATAGGAATGTTGAAAAGATTAATGATAAATATTTGAACAGATGCTTTGGAAAATGAAAATCTAAGGGAGCCTATAATGGCTAAATGTGAATATATGTTGGTGACAAGACAGTTGCTACTTACTTCTGACATTAAAAGTATTTTCTTCTATACTTCTGTTAGTTACAATTTAAGTTGAAAGCATAGTCATACATAGTTTCCTTGCAAAGCAGATTCTAGCCACCACTATAAAAACAAATATACAGCAACTGTTCAAAGCACTGGCTGCTTTGAAAATCTGTATAAGAAAATACTTCCTCAGGAATGCTTTTGTATTCCCTGATTTGCATTAGTTCTTCCCAAATGGAATAACCTCATTTATAAAGGGTCTGAATGAAAGCTTTACCACAGTGGTACATAAGTATAGCATACAATGTATTGCAATCTGTAATCTGTATTAAAACTCTACAAGTTAGTCGTGCTGGGAGGCGGAAGTAGGAACATCACTCATGCAAGGACTCCGGAGGCTATATGCCCCTGGAAGCCAAAAGTAGGCACAGTGCTTGCAGGGATGTTAGGGGAGCATGACTTCTGTTGGCACGTGCTACACCAGTCCTGCAGGCAACGTTATGTATTGCACCCAGTGAGGACCTGTATCTGCCAGCCCATGCATGTTGGTTTGGGGCTGGGGATGTCACTATGCCACTGCAATGCCCCAATTAGCACACACACACCGACACAGAAGGCAGCCATTATTTGGCAGTCTGTGTCCTTTTATCAGCACACCTCTTTTATATCAAAGAAAGTGGGGTTGAACAAACTGAAAAAAAAAAACAAAAAACCTTGCATGACAAAAAAATACACCACCCCAAACAGTAATTATCTCAGCCTAAATGAAAATCTTTAGAACCACCAAGAGCTTTGGGAAATAGCTGGAATCCTATGTTTTTTCTTCTGCAAAAATGTACATTTTTATAGAACATAACGTGCATTTTAGTTCAGCCCTTTGACATGATGGTAACCTTAGGGCTATACCAGCACTATCATCAGTCTCCATGTGCACATCCTCCATTCATATGAAAGGGAACTCTGAGTGTGGATCGCAGATGGCATATGGCCCTTAGCTTGGATTTACAATTTGAAACTCAGCAGTCTGATTGTCTGCTTTATTTCCCAAAGAAACATAGAAAGCAATGTGCTGAGAAATGAATGAGAGAAAATAGCTCGTAGTTTGTACTTCTCAGCAATTTCAGGAAAGAATTAAAAAAATACTTCTGTGGTTATTTAAATTGGGGAAGCACTTTTCTTTAAATTACCCTAATTATTTCCCATGCAACTTATTGAACAGGCAACTCAAATAGATGGATGGATATTCATGAAAAGACGTATAGCGATCAATTGAAATGAGAACCACATTTAACATTATCAAGAATTACCTGAAAAACCATTTACCACAGTCATCTTTTGCATCTGGCTGTCTAATGGTGCTTTTAATGAAAGAGACAAGCATAACTTAACTAATTACTTTGAGATATCGAAATCTGTCATGTCAGCGACTCCTTCGTGCACGTTTTCTTGGACCTTCAGTTTTGTTTCCTTTAAAGAGGAAAAAATTAAAATCAGGCAGCTTTCAATGTTATGAAGAATGAGGTCATATTGTGACAAATTACACCGCTCACATATGAAAGCAATTCTAATTAAAAATCCATCTAATTTGAGAGAGCAACTTTCTAGCGCATCATAAATTGGAAATTTCAGTGAGCACTGTTTTGGTTAGTTGAGTTATGAAGAGTTAGTCAGTGCATTAAACGGTTCTACTTGTAAAATGGATGCTGATTTTTCTATAAGATCATTCATGTAATTAGAACAGAAGTATTCAGAAGTAGAGCCTGTGCATCTTCAGGTTCAAGAATGGAATCTTTCCCTACTTCAAGAAGCCCTTCATGTCTTTCTGAGAATGCTGTTTGGCTCCCTCCTCTCTTCCAGTGGAAAGACCAAGAAGCCTCCTGGCTGGTCCACATTACAAATATATTTTTAGCCAAATTTCCCTGAACCTTCTCCTTGGATCTTGCATCCAAGAATGTGTCATGTGCTTCGGAAAACAGCTATTTAATCTAATTTGCTCAGGAGCTTCAGAAGCACATGAACACCCAAAAACCTCCAAAATACAGCTAACTATATATAGAAGAGCTACAATGGGAACAACTCCTGGAGGTAAATGAGGAGCTAGACTCCACCACATTCACCTCCAAGACTAGGGTTGCCACCTGTCGTATTTTTGTTTGTTTGTTAGTTTTTTCTTTTTGAGGTAGCTTTCCTGGGAAATCTGCAAGGGTACTGCGTACACACTGCCTGCTATCTGGTTTTATGGTCTCAGGATCATCTTGGATATCCAGTTATTTTGTATAGAGGTGGCAACCCTATCCAAGACACAAAGGGTCAGATTCACTTTCACTGTCATTTATACCAATGCAAAGAGTGTGCAAAGTGGATATAAAGGGCCCACCAAAAAGAGCAGTGAAAGAGCAATGTTTCACTTCTTTTTGAGCACAAAAGTCCCAATTCTCATTTAATTCATAATGATGTAAGTCCACTGTCTTCACCTGAGTTATTCCTGGTTTATACTGATATAAATCCATGCCCAGGGTCTACCATTAGAAGTAAATCAAGAGGGATTGTGTCAGGACATATGGAACCTTGTGAGCCTAATAGCCAACCAAAACTTTTCTCAGTCCACTATTCTGTATTTCGTTCTTATATCTTCCTAGCTGAGGAATCTATAGCCCTCTTATAGGGTGGGTCTGCATTCATTACGCTGTGTTGTATACTGGTTAAACTACCGTACCATCTGTGCGGGAAGCTGTGAGAATTGCACCACTCTCCTAGCTCCCCAGTGCACACATTGTACCATTCCTTTAGAAAATGCAGCCTGCTCACTCAGCATATCTGGCAGGATCTATAAGTTAGCCTAAAAAGTGGAGAGAAGGCAAAGAAAATGACCACGTGTGGCCCTCCACACACTCTTTGGGGTGTTGTGCACTCGCCAAGGTTACTTCTAAAGGGCAGATCTTAGGCTTCGACCCATATAGACTCATTTACGATCTAACTATGTTTGAGTAGCATCAGCCAAAATTATGTGTGTGGATGAGTAGTTCAGAGGTAGTTTTATTAGGAAAAATAATACTAGAAATGCAGATAATCATAAAATAAAAGTTTTCCTTGTGTCAACGGATAAGAAGGTTTGAGAGTATGTTTAATAAAAATGGGTGATTTTTCTTTCAAACAGCCCAAATACAAGCAAAAATGCTATTGATTTAACAAAGAAAAGGCAAAGTGATTTCTATCAAACTGGTTTATAATATTTGCTCAAATCACTTTGAATTGATTTGATTCCAAATTTTTATTTCACAAGCAGTTCTAGGTGCAAAGAAAATCTGAGATAACAATAAAAAAATACTGTTTGCAGAAAAGGAACAAAAGTAAAATTCACCCTCCGTTGAGAAATTTGTTATTTAAACCTCAACATTACAAAAGCAACAGACCACAATTAATAACTTAAATTAATATAATGACAAGGGTATTTCTCTTTCTCTCTGTTGTAGTAGTGAGAACATCAAAGACATGAGAGGGAAAAAAAACATTTTTCAGCTTCCTTAAAATTCTCTGTCTCTGGAAAATAAACTTCAAATATCCTTCTTTAAAGTCCTATTCTACAGTATATGCTGAGTACCCTCAGCTCTCATTGACTTCAGCAGGAGCTGAAGATGCTCATTGTCTTGCAGGCACCCAGCTGTTTGCAGTACTGTCATTTTACTGTAGTGCTCGCCATCTAGACCTCATTCTTTAGGATTAACAACTCTTACCCCTCATTTTTACTGTGATCTAGAGGTATATTCATGTTTTCATTAGTTGTAAATGGAGCAACAAGGTTTTAAATAATCAATATGCATATTTTCTAAGCCAGCTTCCCTTTTCTTAAAATACATGGTTTAAATAGAGTGGGGGTGTAGAGGTTCGCCGCCCCCCACCCTCCCACCCCGGGGCGGCAGGGAACCAGGCCACCTCACTACTTAGGTCCAGTGAATCAGGGGAATTAGCCTGGCTGGGCGGCAAACAGTCAGCATCTCAGGCCCTCAGGTAGGGGCTGGGCGAACAGTTTAATAATAGGCCCAGGTCCTGGCTCTAAAGGGCCTGGGAGAGGGTGGCACGTTGGGTGGCAGGGGGGACACAGGCCCTCTCACTCCACTGCATCCCAGCCCGGGGCTCTAGCAGTGGTAGATAACCCGCTGCTGCATCAGTGGGGGGTCCTGACCGCAACACACCGACATCAGCTCTGGGTGTGCTGCAGCCAGACTAGGGTCGGCTGCCCCCAGGGCTACTTCCCACCTCCCCTTCCACAGGTACCTGCGTCTGGACGGAGTCTTCCAATGATTCAAGCGCCATGGACTCCTCTGGGTACTCGGCGGGCAGTAAGCTTGGCAGATCCTCTGGGTAACTTGCCAGCGGCAGGTTTACCAGCTTCTCATCGGGCTTCTCGGATCGGCTGCAAGCTGCAGGAGTCTCCGAACCAGGAGCTAAGCCACAGGCGTCTGGCTTCTCTGGTGGCCGGGCCTCTAGTGAGCTCTGGGTTTGGGCTTTTGTACCTCCTGTCCTGTGCCTTGACTTCTGGGGGGTGGGCACAAGCTCCAATGGCTCCGCCCACTTTGGCACTTGGAAGGGCTCCCCCAACTCCGAGGCAGCTGGGAACCATACTGCCTCATTACAGGGGGTAACAAATTTTTGACTGAAACATCTTCATCTTTTTTACCTCCATTCAAAAGGACTTTTCATTTCAAAATTACCTTTAATTTACTTTTAAAAAATTACAAAGGGAACAGAGCTCAAAATCTAAACAAAATATTTTTGACTCAAAATCAATTTTGATTTGCTGAAAATGCCACACTATTCAGTTTTATGGTTGACCCAAAACAATTTTTTTTCCATTTTATGGAATTGGCAGTGAACCAAAAAGTCCATGATAAACACAGCTCTAGTTGTAAAGCTTGGAGATAAAAAGAAACATCAGTGCACTGAAAAAATTAGTCCTACCCCTGAAGAGATATTGTGGAGAGGAACTATACTCTGTTGACCTGCTACTTAAGGTAAAAGGAGCATGGTAATCTGATCAGCATGTTTATAGACATCTCTTCCCACATCTTGGTGAGGGGGTAGGGATGACAGAGAAGGAAGAGTATAATTCATTTTTCTTATCAGAACTCTCAACATGAAAACAGTGCTACTAAGAAATGCTCATTCTTATTCAGTACTTTTCTTCTAGCAAGAGAAGATAAATTGAGTCAGGACATAAACTAAGGTGGCAAGTTAACTGATGAATCCACATCCTCAAATAAAATTGCTTTCTGGTATTTAGGGAGTAAATGGATTGTTGTGCTTCTGGGAAGGACTAGTTGGAGAAGTAACAATGTATGTAGGTGTCCATAAATGTCTGGACTAGTGCAGTGATGCTCAAATAAATGCTAGATTTGTGTCTAGAGGTTAATTGAAAATTACCAGACTTAATGCAAAAGAAATGATTATACATAATTCTAATTAAGGTAAGAACAATTAAAACCGACTGGAAGTGGACTAGTGTAAAATAAACACGGTAAACAATCAGGTTGATTAAATATCTAGAACACAAAATACATACAATGAAATTAAGTTAAAATGAAGGCGTTCACACAGAAATTAACACTGTACAGTGCCTGCCACAACAGGGACTGGGAGTGGCTGGCTCACTACAAAAGCAATTTTCCCTCTCTTGGTATTGACACCTACTCATCAATTATTGGGAGTGGACTACTTCCATCCTGACTAAATTGGCATTCAACACTGATTCTCCACTTGTACGGTAACTCCTTTCTCTTCATGTGCCAATACATATTTATGCCCGTATCTGTAATTTTCACTCCATGCACCTGAAGAAGTGGCTTTTTACCCACAAAACCTTATGCCCAAATAAATCTGTTAGTCTTTAAGATCTGGACTCCTCGTTGCTTTTGTGGATACAGTCTATCCCTCTGATACTTAATAAGAGACAGTCCTAAAGAGTTTAAAATCAATCTGCAGAGAGCTTTGTGTAGATGGACCCCACTGAAGTCATCTATGGAGAGCTTGCTACACAATCAGAGCTTAAACATCCAAGACAGACAAACGTTGGAAGAAAATAATTATCTCACAAGTGTAGCTGTGTTACATCTCATCAAGTGCAAGATATAGGAGATACATGTTGAACAATGCAAAATGAGTTGCACTTTTCTCAGGCAACTTTACAAATATATAAATCTTTGAATATCTATTCCCTTCACTGATGAAGCTCGTAACAAATTTGTGAATTGATGTTTCCAAAAACTACGAATCTGAATACTTCACTTAATACTTGAGTACAAAATACATACAATGAAATTAAGTTAAAATGAAGGCGTTCACACAGAAATTAACACTGTACAGTGCCTGCCACAATAGGGACTGGGAGTGGCTGGCTCACTACAAAAGCAATTTTCTCTCTCTTGATATTGACCAAGGTGTACAGGAAAGATGTAAATAGCCAGTGAGATGACATCAAAGGGTATAACTTAATAGAAGCTCAGTACAAAGCGCTAGGGGATGCAAAACTCCAACAGCTGTCCTTCAAGCTATTAACTGGCAACACTGGACATGACAAAGATTATAATGTACAAAACAGTATTCAAGGATAGTGAGAATTATTGGAAATGTGAGGAAATTAGGTTATTATAGACCTGATCTAATACTGCCCATATATTTAAGAATATTGTCACCTATCTGAGATAATTCATAATGGTAACCACACAGAATAGCAATAGACTCTATACTTTTTTAAATGACATTTTGATATTGAAGAAGGTTACATCAGCAATATAAATGTTGTATACCATCAGTGTCATGGTGAGGCATGAGTAGTAGAGTTGATTGAAGTATGAGTAGACAGTGACGCATATGAAAACTATGTACACATGGAATAATTTAGAAAGTGAAGAGAACACATGAAAACCATTTATGTATCACAATAGGAAATAGAACTATATGCCATCTATTATTCCTCCTAGGGGTGCTCTAAAAACTTCCCTAAATGTAGATGGGAGAAAGTAGTTAAGGACATTGAGGTCAATGGTAATTGGGATGAATTGCAACATGGATTTACTAAAGGTAGATCGTGCCAAACCAACCTGATCTCCTTCTTTGAGAAGGTGACGGATTACTTAGACAAAGGAAATGCGGTAGATCTAATTTACCTCGATTTCAGTAAGGCGTTTGACACGGTTCCGCATGGGGAACTGTTAGTTAAATTGGAAAAGATGGGGATGAATATGAAAGTTGTAAGGTGGATAAGGAACTGGTTAAAGGGGAGACTCCAGCGGGTCGTACTGAAGGGTGAACTGTCAGGCTGGAAGGAGGTTACTAGCGGAGTCCCTCAAGGATCGGTTTTGGGACCGATCTTATTTAACCTATTTATTACTGACCTTGGCACAAAGAGCGGGAATGTGTTAATAAAGTTTGCGGATGACACGAAGCTGGGGGGTATTGCTAACACGGAGAAGGACCGGGATACTATTCAGGAAGATCTGGACCACCTTGTAAACTGGAGTAATAGTAATAGGATGAAATATAATAGTGAAAAGTGCAAGGTCATGCACTTAGGGATTAATAATAAGAATTTTAGATATACGTTGGGGACGCATCAGTTGGAAACGACGGAGGAGGAGAAGGACCTTGGGGTATTGGTTGATAGCAGGATGACTATGAGCCGCCAATGTGATATGGCTGTTAAAAAAGCAAATGCGGTTTTAGGATGCATCAGGCGAGGTATTTCCAGCAAGGAGAAGGAGGTGTTAGTGCCGTTATATACGGCGCTGGTGAGACCCCACCTGGAATATTGTGTGCAGTTCTGGTGTCCCATGTTTAAGAAGGATGAATTCAAACTGGAACAGGTTCAGAGACGGGCTACTAGGATGATCCGAGGAATGGAAAATCTGCCTTATGAAAGGAGACTCAAAGAGCTTGGCTTGTTTAGCCTGGCCAAAAGAAGGCTCCGGGGGGATATGCTTGCTCTATATAGATATATCAGGGGGATTAACGTTAGGGAGGGAGAGGAATTATTTAAGTTTAGTACTAATGTAGGCACGAGGACGAATGGGTACAAACTGGATATTAGGAAGTTTAGACTTGAAATTAGACGAAGGTTTCTAACCATTAGGGGAGTGAAGTTCTGGAACGGCCTTCCGATGGAAGTAGTGGGGGCAAAAGACTTATCGGGCTTTAAGACTAAGCTTGATAAGTATATGGAGGGGATGTTATGATGGGATAGTTTAATTTGGGCAATTGATTTTGGATTATCGGCAGATAAGTCTGCTCAATGGTCTGTGAGGGGATGTTGGATGGGATGGGAACTGAGTTACTGCAGAGAATTCTTTCTTGGGTGCTGGCTGGTGAGTCTTGCCCACATGCTCAGGGTTTAGCTGATCGCCATATTTGGGGTCGGGAAGGAATTTTCCTCCAGGGCGGATTGGCAGAGGCCCTGGAGGTTTTTCGCCTTCCTCTGTAGCGTGGGGCATGGGTCGCTTGCTGGTGGATTCTCTGCAGCTTGAGGTCTTCAAATCACAATTTTGAGGATTTCAATAACTCAGTCATGGTTAGGGGTTGTCATAAATGTGTATGGGTAGGGTTTTGTGGCCTGCCTTGTGCAGGAGGTCAGACTAGATGATCATATTGGTCCCTTCTGACCTATGAGTCTATGAGTCTACTTTTAGTGAGTTAGTGGGAGTACAGAAAGTGTGGGTATGTCTACATGAGCTGCCATGCAAACCCATGTCTACAGCATAGCTGTGCCCCCAAACAGAGTGAACAGAGTTTCCCCAGCAGTTCCTTTTCCCAGCTAATAGAAACCAGCACAATTATGGCTGAGAAGGCAAATAAGTCTTACTCCTCTTCCCAATTCCCAGAGCTCTATCTGCTGCCCACTTCTTCGCAGTGCCTCTCAGTGGGGACGACAAGCACACTCTGGAGAGGAGGTAGTTGTCAACACTGACTACCTCACACTTGTAAGCCCCATGGCCTGAGAAATAGCAGTAGCCCAATCCCTACTGGGAGGATGCTATAGCATTGGGAGAAAGAGGGACAGATTGCGGGCAAAGAAAGACAATGGGATAAAAATTCCAATATATGTTATGCAATGATACTAAAATTTATATGCTTCTTCCCTCTCCCCTGCTTCTCAATAGAGACTGTCTCCTGTACCCTCATCTCAGTTAACATTTCAGTGGACTCGCACCTGCTTATGTTGAATTTATTCCACATTTTCCATGTATTTTTAAAGTACATTTAGTGTTAATGAGAGATGATGTCCTGACAGCAACTCCAGAGACAGAAATTCTCTCTTCATCCCCACAACAAATGCAATATGGGCAGTAACAATGAAAACTTCTCTGCCAAAATATCACTCACTTCTGATCTGCGTGACCCACTTCCGACAGGGAGAAGATAATGTAGCTTCCATTCCCATTTAATTTTTGATCCCCCTGAAGAGGCTGAACTGATTAACTAAATTTATTTTTGGCAAACTGTAATTGCATTTTTGTTTGGTTGGGGTTTTTGGGGGTGGGTGGGCAGGAGGTATGGGATGGGAGGTGTGTGGACATTTGGTCTGAGAGGAGCTTTATCAAGACCAGTAACTTGTTTCTTAAAGTTCATCAGATAGCTGTCACAGATAGCACCGACTTTCAGTCACTATCCATCTGGCCTAGATTTAAGTAGGCTGAAAGACTCCATATTAATCCTCTGAGCCACCCAATCCATCATAGTGGGCAAGATGAATTGTCTTCTTTGTGGAAGACAAGTAATGTCCGAAAAAGAAACACTACTGACCACATTTTCATGCATCATTTATAGAAACATATTTTAGTATTTTTCCCAATGGTCAATGAAAGAGAAGTAAGAAAAGCTAAACATATATCATGTGTCCTTGAAGGAATTCATTCAAAAGTGTTTTGCTTTAAAATAACTATAATGAATAGTTGATACTATTTTGATTTGTTTTGACACTACAAAACAAGTTATTAATGTAAATCTTTAGCTATAGAAATAAATCTTGACTGATGAAATGTCAAGCCATTAGTTTTATGCATCCTTAAACTTCCTTGATCTAATTATACTATGCACCAGCTTCTAAAGGAATGATATTGCCTTTCTTATTCCATTAATACACGCATTACTTTCATTTCAGATCACAGCAATGGTTGAACATATAAAAATTGTCTTGAACATTATTTATATATGTTCACTCTAGCAGCTGTCATTAGTGTACTTATTTACAATAATGTCTCAACATTACACTTATTAAATGATAAATGACCACTTTAGATACTATGAAATTAAGCAATGTGTTTTTGAATTAACGTCTGACTTTTAAAATATACTTTAAACCTCAGAAACCAAATGAGAAACAGTTCTTAAATGCCAGCAAAATAAATTTAAGACCCAAGACCCAATTTTCACTACAGATTTTCTTTATTCTTCTCTATAAATTAGCCTACATTATGAAAAAAAAGCAGCAAAGTACCTAGACAGTATTTTTTTCCCCAGCCATGGCTATAACCATTTTCTATGCAGAGTAGTATTTTTCTAGTTATAGCAACATTACATTCAGCTAGTTACTCTCAGTTAGTTCATTCATTTTTTGCTTGTTACAGGCTTGCTCTTGCTCAGCAAGCTGCCCCCATCCAGCAAAGCACTTATGCACATACTTAACTTTCAATGTGAGTAGTTCCACTGATTACTCACTAGTACAAATTACATAATGTTACCGTTAAGTTGATAGGACAATGCATGTGCTTTAAGTTAGTGTGTGCTTAGATGCTTTGATAGATTAGGACCAGAGTGCTGAGCAATTTAAAGGACTGAGCCCCAACTGTACAATCAATATAGTCTGCCAGTTTTAAATTTTACACCCTAAAAAAATGTAGGAAAACCAGTTTGTAGTCTATACAGGAAATACACCAAAATGACATTTTGAGGGTCTGTGGTCTCATGTCTAGGAATGATGGGCAGGAGACCAAGGTTCTGCTTCCAGCTCTGCACCAGACTTCCTGGTCAAGTAACTTAACCGCTCCAAGTCTCCTCCTCTGTAAAATGGCAGTAACAACACTTCCTCATCTCCCGGGGGCGGTGTGCTATGGTTAAATTCCCAAGGCTGAGATCAAAAGAGCCTAAGGGAGTTGGACACTCAGTTCTCATTGAAATTTGATGAGTGTTGGGCACCTAATTTCCTTAGGCTCCTTTGAAAACCTCAGCTTGGATATTTGTCAAGCACTTTGCATATCTGGAGCTGATTTCATTTGATGACCTATAAGGAATATTGGTATTCGATGATGTAAAACAAAGGGAAGAATTATGGGTGTTCTTCCTCTTCCCCACCCATGCTCAGCCATTTATATGAGGATCAATGAAATAAGAAACATCAAATGATTTTAGCTTGGAAATAACAGGATATTAAATATCGTTCTTTACTGAGTATTTCCCTTATCCAGCATGTGCATTCCCTCACTGTGTTTTTTGTAATTCATCTTTCTCTTACTACTGAGTTTAAAAATATGGTCTTTAAATATTAAGCAGTCCTATCCTATCAAATTATTTCAGGTATGTAAGTTCAGACAAATTCTCCAAAGTAACTGCATTAAAAATGTACACATTATCTCTGATTCTACCTTCCATATTTTTTTCTTCTCAGATCTCCATTAATGACTTCTCACCGTTAACCTGACTTGGTAATAGCAAATGAAAGCAGGTAAACTAATTTTTTAGGGCCAGATTCAAACACCATTATTCCATGTTGAGTTATGCCATAGTCTGCAAATAGCCTCATTGAAAACAATGGGACAACTCAGGGAATATTGCTCAATGTGAAAAAGATAATAGCACTGGTCTTTAATAAGGAGATAGATTATTCCTGCAAGAATATCAGGTAGTCTTCACATCACCGTAAACTGTAAACTATAAGTAGATTCAGATATACATGTCAAAAGACTTTCACAAGCAAATAGGCTGTACGTTACAACTGATTGTAATATGTAATAAAGAGGGTTTCAAATCACTGAATACTATCTAAAATAATGCATACTATACACTTAGGTAAATTGAGACTATATTGTATGTTGTTGAGGACTGTAATTTGTGTCTACATGTACTTTATGGCACTGATGATTAACCCAGGTAAATTGTACTTCATTGTTCAATCAAGTGTGTTGACTATAATACAGCAGACTCGACATCATTCATTGTTGACTGTAATCAGGTAGGCTGTACATCCCTGTCCAAATGTCATCGGGTAGATTGTATATCTCTGCCATACTTATTCACTCAGGTACACTGTACATGACCACTGAATGAATAAGTTTTGTAGCTTATATGTTAGGGCTGATTGTGCTCTGTAATCAGATTGCTTTTATATTAATGCCAACTAGAATAAGACTAAAAGATCATCATGTAACTTTCCCTAAACTATTGGTCGACAGAATCCATTGCTCATACACTGTGTGTTTCAGTTCTCTCCTAGGCTCCTTTTGAGATGCGCAGACTTCTCCCAGGCAAATTTTGCATAGATTTCAAGGAGTTGGCTTTATGCTTTTTCAAATACATAGCAAATGAAGCATCATAAATTAGCATTTAGCACACACATATAAAGAGTAGATTAAATCAGAAATTAGGAGGCTTTCATGAACCAGCACATGCTTCTGTTTTACCATGGCCCAAACTGAATCAAATAGTCTGCCTAAACAAACAGACAGTCACCAATACCCGAAAAAGACCAAAATCTCTCATCTACTATGTTCATGTGCCAACACATTTTATTAATAGAAGTTTATTCCTACCGAAAACCTTTTACATAAGATTTGTTATGAAAAGTTCTAAGAAACTGGCTGATGTCTTTAATAACTATTAGTTAAGGTCAAATCCTGAAGTCCTTATATTGGTGAAAATCCCATTGTAGTTGTCTGAGTAAGGACTGCAGGATTTTGCTCTTTATGCATTATTCTTTAGCTATCAGCCAAAGGGGTTTGAACACTGATGGAGGAGGATCTGTTCATTCACCTCTCTAGTATAGAAATCCGGGGCCCAACCCTTCAAAGACTGAATCACATGCATAACTTTGCACATGTGACTAGACCCTTTGACTTCTCAATGATAAATTACATGTATGCACATGTCTCTTCAGAATCAGGTCCTAACTGTTGTGACAGTAACAGACAGATATTTAAAAGAATCATTGTCAAGAACTCATATTGGGAATCAATGAAGAGAAGAGAGGATAAAAACACCATGTAGAAAATAATTCATTGCTAGCCCATGTGATAAAGAGCCAAGTATGTGGTATATTATTTCCAAAATAATAAATAACTTATTAAAGATCTTGGGTTTCCACATTTGTAACTCTTTAAATAACTATTCCTTAGATTATTGTAATTTCAAATATTGTGTGGTCTCACCATTCAAAAACGAATTTAAAGCACAGACTTCAATGAGGCATGAAAACCTCTCTCATTTAATTTGCAATGTAAGACGCCTATGTTTTATGACAGCACTATAGAATAAAAAAATAAATATTCTGGGGATGAGAGCATCAGAGTTTGTTTCATGCCCTTAATGGATCAACAGATTCATAAGCATGCTACTAACTGACTGAGAAGGGAAAATTTCCTCTAAAAATAAATAGGATTCATGATGTAGAGGCAAGAACAACAACAACAATCCATGCCCTTGTAAGACTTTCTTGTGCAAAGCCAAGTGCTCTTATCACATCTAAACTTCCAGGATGCAAACGACTTGCTCCATGTTTTAATAAGAACCTACTATTTTATGTGGCTATTAAAAGATATTTTTTTATGCACTGGAGGTTCAGTTCTTAATGGAACAGTGCAGCACCACACTTTTCCAATTAAGCAATGAGAGTTAATGACAGAAAACAGTACTCAGCAAACTGTTAAAAATACTTTAATGCAGCGATTTGTCCCAAAAGTTAAAGAAAATCATAAATCATACTGAAGTGTATGATTTATTATGGTGTTAGTTGCTAAAGATTTGAAGTGTTTTCTATTATAATTTTACTTTAAAATATATATTTAAACCCACTACTGTTTACACAGCCTAGTGGATACAAGTCAAACAAAATAATAGCAGTTGTGATTTGTAATGAGTTAGAACTATGAAGTTCCTGAATTGCTTGGAATTAAGTAAGCATTACAACCAATGCATATTCTTTGGACACTTCTAACTTAAGTTTGATTCCTGTTGTAAAGGAATGCTTGTTACAAATAACAGAACAGTTCTGATTCCATTCAGTAGAGGGCAGTATTATGTAAACAGAGGTTGCATTATTTCATCTAACAGTTAGTCCATCCTAGTTTCAAAGTCCCAAACAGTGGTTCCCTTAGCAAAATGGAAAGCTTAAAGATGTATTCAAATCTTAAATACCAAGATGAAGAACATTATTTGAGCAACTTGTGGTGTAATTATGACTAATGAGATGAAATTAAGCAAATGAAAATTTAGGGTGAATATCAAGATAAGATAAACTTTCTGTGATTACAATACAGCAACAGTTCTCAAACTGTGGGTTGTGACCCCATTTTAGTGGGGTTGCCATGGCTGGCATTAGATTTGGTGGGGCCTGGGACTGAATGGCCCTGGGTGATAGGGCTCAGGTTATAGGGCCCCCATCCTGGACGCAACAGACACAGTAAGGATGTCACTAAGTACATTACAAAGCTGAAGATACTGAAATCCCGTTGTTTGTGATTCAAAAATAGCTTGGGCAAAGTGCTAAATTCATAGATTCCAAAGTCAGAAGGGATAATTGTGATCATGTAGTCTGACTTCCTGTGTAACACAGGTCATAGAACTTCCCCAAGATAATGCCTATCTTTTAGAAAAGTATCCAGTCTCGATTCAGTGATGAAGATTCCAGCATGACCCTTTATAAACTATATCAATGGTTAATTATCCTTCATGTGAAAAATGTACACTTATTTCTAGTCTGCATTTGTCTAGCTTCATCTTCCAGCCATTGGGTTGTTTTATACCCTTCTCTGCTAGACTGAAGAGGACATTATTAGAATATGTTCCCCAGGTAGATACTTATAGACTGAAATCAAGTCACCCCTTAACCTTCTCTTTGTTAAGATAAATAGAGTAAGCTCCTGTAGTTTATCAGTCTAAGTAAGGTATGTTTTCCAATCATTTAATCATTCTCATGCTTCTTCTCTGAACCCTCTCCAATTTATCAACATCCTTCTTGAATATACTGTAAACGAACTGCCCAGTGCATATGAATATCATTGCCCTCTATGGGATGAAATCAAAACCACTCAACTGTTGGTGACTAAATGCCTCTTGAGGTTAAGTGGCAGGGACCTATGGTAATTTTTTCATAAGCACTGTCACTTTGGAGTGACAGTCCTTTTGTACCAAGGGTATAGAGTTCTATCCTCAGCTTTCTCCATGACATTCTAATCAGCCATTCTGTGCAGTGCTGTGACAAAGATGAAACGCCTAAGCGACCACTGTGTGTTTCAGCACTCCAGTAAACAATTCCCCTGCCTTGACGGGGGAAAGAGACTAGAAAAGAAATTAGTTTCTGAACAGAGGTGTTCAAAATATTCATGACAAAATGCTAAACTATTCAAACTTCTAGATTTCTCATAATTTCACTGAACATGTTCACTAAGCAGGCCTTTTTTGGGTAAAAGTGGTTTGGGCATTGAAAATAAACATTTTCAATGAGAATATAGCCATTGCAGCAAAACTCGGCATAAAGCAAAAATTCAGAGAGGGAAGTATCAAACATTTTCAAGCAGAATTTCACCAAAACAAAAACATATGAATTATAGACACACAATTCTGAACACTGGATCCTTGGCAGGAGGTATATCAGCATTTGGACCTGTTAAATACCGGAGCTATAAAATCCTTTCTCCAAGATTCCACAGCTTCACTCTGAATTTCTCTCCTACTGATTAACTGCTCGTTTTCACATGCTCAGTAGTCCCTGATCTCTCCCCCTTAGATGTACTGCAGCCACTGCATTTAGATGAGCTTGTTTTGCCTGTTTTCAAATCCATTCAGCCATCATAGGTTCAAGAGTTTGATCTGGATGTTGGGTTCATATTCTGTTTGGAGAAACCATGTAAAAAGCAGTGACAAAGACAAATATTCTTATGAAACAAAATGTTAAGCAGGCCAGATTCTGTTCCAAACACGGCTGTACCTGCAGAATCACTCCACTATATTGCACAGGTGTAGCTGAGAGCAAGGTTTGGGATAAGGAGTAAAAAATACTTCCAAAGATGCCTATGTTCTGCCCACTCAAGAATAATTTTCCCTTTTTTAAAATTTGAGTATGGGTGTAAATTAAGAGCTGATGAAAGCACGGAAAAAACAGCTCTGCCATATCACATCATTCCTGAATAATAATGCCCCTGCTAACCTTAATCATTGGCACTGCCTAATTAGAGACTGAAAATGGTATCCATACCATATGGTAATTCTGTGATTTGAACAAATTAAACGAAGGTGCAACCACCTAACTTGATTTTATTTGTGACCTAACAACGTTTGAGTTGAGGTGTCCAACTGTGCGAGTTTTAATCTACTAAAACACCTTTTCCCCTGATTGAGAACACTATACCTAAGTAGTACAAAGCATAAAACCTCTCAACTCAATTTAGGTTATGTATCCTGATGGGCATCACTGTCCATGAAAATTATTCTTCTTAGCTGAAACCTGATTTAAGTGGTTTAAGGATTACAAAGTTGAAATCCTGAGTCAATGCAAGTTTTGCCATTGGCTTCAATGGAGCCACACTTTCCCTTCCCCTTCCACTCTATTTAGATAAACAAAGTTCTACTGCTATTTGTTTTTAAAACAAATTAACTCGGAGCTGCAAGAAGCCTGGTTACATTTGGAATGCTGAAAACTATTGTAAAATATCACTTGTTCTAATCTGCAGCTCTTGATGTATAACTCTTCTCCAATTCACATCAACAGTCTGATTCCTTGCATTTTGATGCATAACAAATGAATGCATTGTACGCCATGGAAAATTATAAAGAATTGTCATTCTCAACATCAAACAGTAACAACTAAATGGGCTGATCCAAAAAATGAACTCAATAATTGATGTTTCATAGCCACAGTTGATATCATCAACCGTGAAAGCAAATCCAACAGGTTGGATATTTCTCTTTCTTGATACGCTTTGAACAGTAAAAAGGCAAATGAATTATTTAAACATGACTGGAAAAAGATCATAAGTTTCCTCTTCATCTTTCAAACTTTGGAATGTGAGGTAGAAACACCATCAAATTTAAACAGCTTCATCACTTTGCTAGTGGCAAATCTGCCTTTAGAAAAAATATTACATCTACATGTCAGATCAATTAATTCACTAAGTAAGAGCTATCACACCTGCCTTCTTTAATAGATTACATATTATTGTATTAGACTTGTTACTCATTACCTTTAGGTGCCTATATTCTAAGATACTGGTCTCGGTACCAAGAGAGCATCTAGTTTTCCCATGCAATTTTGAAACATTGGTATAAAAGTTTTATTTAGCTACAAGCCATACAGCGTGTTACATTACAGTGTTAGAAAACATTAATATATCATAATGAATTCAAAAGTCTTCTGCCTAAAAGCAGTGATCATACAGTAATGGTTTCAAACACTAAGGACCTGATGCTCTTCTCCCATCACATGCTGAAATGGGAGCAGAAGCTAGAGAACACTGGGGCAGAAGATGAGAGAAAGGAAAAGCAGTGAGCAGCAGCTCCACAGCATATTCTTTATCTGCTGGAGTTTATAGACTCGACAACATGGGATTCCTGTCCAGGGCTTTGAGGGAGGAAAGAACAAGGGAAAAAATATTATATTTGATTGAACTGGAAACCAATTTGACTATCACTGAGATCTCTATTGATAATATGTTCAATCCCCACAGCTGTGGCTCCTTAGAGGATTTTAAGGGTGAAGGTTTACATCAGCAGAGAGTGTGACCAAGGTCATAGGTTCCACTTATATCCTGTGCTAAAGGCGTAAGTAGGACTTAATGATATATAAGTCTTGCAGAGGACACTAAAGCATTGGGATAGAGAGAACTAAAATTCACTACTATTCAGAGGATTCATACAAAACTTAAGTAGTTCACAGGCTTTGCACAGGTCTAGTGCACAGCAGTGAATTTCACTTTGGAATGAAATTTATCCTCAAGGAGTATCTTTTCCCTGTCATTCTAGGGGCCTAGATGATGTCTATTAGGTGTGGATGTGCACATTAGTAGCTGAGGTAGTATCTTTTATTGGACCAACTTCTGTTGGTGAAAGAGACAAGCTTTCAAGTTTACACACAAAGCTCTTCTATGTAAAGCTTGAAAGCTTGTCTCTTTCACCAACAGAAGTTGGTCCAATAAAAGATATTACCTCACTCACCTTGTGTCTTTAATATCCTGGGACTGACACGTCTACAACACTGAATCAATTCTGATTCTTCTTATGCAAGTTTTACAGGGCTAACACTACGGATGTCAGTAGAGTTACAAAATTTATTTACACTGACATGAGGAAAAGAATCAGGTGTATTGGCAGAGATTTTCAAAATAGTTTACACCCTCCATTAGTTTTATAGAAGATTTATCTATATCCTCTAGACTGTTTTGAAAATCTCAAGTATTGTGTTTGTAAGCCAAGTATTCTGTGAAGTGCTATTTACATTATGTAATTTAGAACATAAGAATAGCCATACTAGGTCAAACCAAACGTCCATCTAGCCCAGTATCCTGTCTTCCAACAGTAGCCAATGCCAGGTGTCTCAGAGGGAATGAGCAGAACAGATAATCATCAAGGATCCATCCCATCGCCCATTCCCAGCTTCTGGAAAACAGAGACTAGGGACATCCATCCTGGCTAATCACCACTGATGGACCTTTCCTCCACAAATTTATCTGTTCTTTTTTGAACCCTGTTATAGTCTTGTCCTACACAACATCCTCCAGCAAGACGTTCCACAGGTTGACTGCATTGTGTGAAAAAAATACTTCCTTTTGTTTGTTTTAAACCTGATGCCTATTAATTTCATTTGGTGACCCCTAATTCTTGTATTATGAGTACGCAAGACAAATCAGACTCCAGAAAGGGGTACAGTAGTCTGGAACGGTTGAGAACTATTGGGATAGAAGATTGGGAGCAGTAATGTGGACTATGGGGGTGTGATGTCTAAATCAAGATCACATGTTTTTCTAAAAGATCGGCTCTAGAAATTACTTTAGGAAAGTTCTATGTACTGTGCTATACAGGAGGTCATTACAACCTAACTGTTCATTTCCTCTTTTGAAGCACACACTTTATTTTAATATTATGATGTTTTGGCATGGTATACATTATTTATTGAACAGTATACTAAAACAGGTGAACAGTATATTTGGGATGGGTTTTAAAGGCTGGAATCTAGTGATGAGAAAATATTCATTGATAGGATAGATCCCCGCTAAAAAAAAAATCTTGAATTCCTACTTTTCTTCATAAATACATTAAAAAAAATGTATTCCAATACTGAAACTACTACTTAAGGCTGAGGAATTCTACAATATATATAAGTCAAACTATTTCTTCTAAAGGTTATCTATTGTAATTATTATATATTATCAGTGGCGCATATAGTCTAATTCTATAATTAGCCCTTGTAAAACAAAAGCTATTACATAATCTCAGAAGTTATGTGGGCACTATCATTAAACATTTTTATCTATACTGAATAATGTTTCTTATCAGCTATTACTTTTCATGGCCCATAGCCAAATAGGCAGAAGAAATCACAGTTCTTATAAATTAAAGTAGACAGAGAAATTAAAGGCCGGTCATATTTGCATGATTTTCTATATGAAACAATAAATTTATACATATTTTAGTAGCCTAACCTAGTTTTTTCCCCAAAAGGTTATCTGGCAGCATGCACATTAAGGGAGCCGTTGTTGTCAGGAAGAAATGGCAAATAGATTGTTATTAGATCAGCAAGGGAAATATGTTTCAAGTGGGCTCCTTTATACAATGGGTTTGTATCTTTTTATGGGCACTAATGCATTAGGCTTGGCTACTGACTACCATGCTGGTACATTATAAAAGTAATTGCAATGTCTGGCTCTGTAATATTTTTGAGGAACAGTATCTTCAATCTCTAATAGGTTGTTGGTATCTATACCCACATCAGTTGGTATTATTCATACAACTAGAATTTCATTACAGGCAACTTTATGTCATTGCAGTGGATCCCTGCCAATGCAAGCTATTGATACTGCAGTGGGCATCCACATCCAGGGATGGCTCCAGGCACCAGCGCAGCAAGCAGGTGCTTGGGGCGGCCAAGGGGAAGGGGCAGCATGTCCGGCTCTTCAGTGGCAAGTCCCTCAGTCCCTCTCAGAGGGAAGGACCTGCTGCCGAAGAATGAAGCAGCAGTAAAGCTGAAGTGCTGCCAATCGCAATTGCGGCTTTTTTAATTCCCCCCCCATCACTTGGGGCAGCAAAAACCCTGGAGCCGGCCCTGTCTACAACATGCTTTGGTGTTGCTATTAAAATTTCTTCCTTGTAGTTTTCTTTTATGCAGTGGAATGCTAGCCACTCCTCACAAAACAGCCAGCGTTACTATGTTGGCTGTACAGGTGAACACATGGGTTCTGTTTATCCAGCCCAATTCACTGTAAAAAACTGAAGTTTTACAAAATATTATATCAATGGAGATCATACAGGTGAACTTATACAGACCTTCAGGCTGGCATGGCCATCATGTGATTTATCATCCCACATAGAAAAGTAGCCAACTAGTGTATAAAAAGAAGTCCCTTTGAAAATTCAGTTTTCAGTATTATGTTTCTCCAGGAGTCTTGGTAGATTTGTGATATTTGGAATCTGATTTAAAAAAATTCTTCAACATGTAGCATGGACCTTTTTTCATACAATAGCCTCTCCTTTTGAAAATATATATGTCCGTACACATGAAGGTCCTGATTCTGCAAAGTCACATAGATGCATATTTCTGCATGCTATGAGTACTCCCACTAGTACAGTATTAAACACATCTTAGACTTTTCAGCACTAGGGCTGTTCCACGTTGGTTTTCAATCTTGTGATGGCTCAATAACTGACAATCTGTCTCCCCTCCCCCCAATCACTCCTACTAGGTTCTGGTGCATTTTGTGCATCATCTGTTTTCTCTATGTTCCCATAAGTTGCCTACCTGTCTGTCTTTCATTTTTTGACTTCTTCTTATTTTCCCCCTACTTTCTATTTTTCATTCTGTTTTTTACTCTTAATTCTTTCCTCTACAACCTCCTGTTCCATCCTTCCAGTTCTCTCTCTTTTTTAACATTTATATTACAGTGGTTTCCAAAGGCCGCCATTAGAACAGGGACCCCATTGTCCTGGACACTATGCAAACGCAGCTAGACAGTCTCTACCCTGAAGGGCTTACAATCAATACCCTTTCTCTGTGTTTCTTGCCTCCTCGCTCCATCCTTTCCCTAGTGCTGCTGATTATTCTCTTGCAGCCCATGTAAACCCAATGCATACACTCATAGTCTGTTGCTGTGGCGACAGTGAAGGGGGAGTAGAACTCTGCAAATACCATATAGGTGAGGGGAAGGAAAATGAGAATGAGCTGAAAAGAACATACAGTTTGTAGCATCAGGAGAGACAGGGAGCCCCTGCAAAGCCAGTAACCTCCCATAAGCAGCTATATGAATGAATGTGGTTCCATGGAGGAGACAGGTAGAGAAGATCTTGTACATATATATGAATTTGGGCTAGTAGAGGGGAATTGTCTTAGCATCTTCCCATCATCCAATCACACACAGATGGACACATATACACGTTGCTCTTTGTAGCTTTACCTATAACCTATCTGAGACAAGTCTGATGCAATAGATCCCTCACAAATTCAGCTCCCGCCAAGAAGAATATGCAAAGAAGTGGGGATGTGCTAAGGTACTACGGCTTGGCATATATATCTGCACATGTTCATGCATGTTATACCCCTTTGCAGTTCCCTATCTATAAAAATTACTATTGTAATTCTCAAGAATCTCCAAGTCATTTCCAAATCAGAACTGTTTGAAACATTTTCATCAAAAGTTCAAAATGTAGGACCATGTACAACCATTAATTAATTGTCGCTATTTATTCTACAACCTACGGCCATAGAACTTGCTGTGGGATCCACCCTATGTGGCAGAATTATGTTTCAAGCTTTCTGAAGAAAGTCTGAAGGTGAACTGAGTGAAACCAATTCAGTAAAGTCAAGTCAGCAGACAGTCTGAAACAATAACTCTAAAAGAGGTGCAATTGCCCCATTTATTTATTTCAATAGATTTTTAAACCGAACTTAACAACTGACATGTCAGCATTGTTAACCATTTCATTGCTGATCATCTTAACAGAATCATTGAGTTAGCATGTTTACCCTGAAATGCCAGACTGTGTCATGTCTCCCCAATACTGAAAGCTCCAATCTATCCTCCTAAGCTGCAAATGGGCTCCAGTTTCCCCCTAAACAGCCCCTAAAATGCAGTCATACATAGTCAGTACAAAAATCATTTCCATATCTGATTAATTTTAAAGCTCCTATTTTTAGAATTAAACGAAGCTGACACAGAATTCCCTGTCTACTGCAGCAGAATGCCACAGAATCCAGGAACAAGACACTAAGTGTCTTTGGGAAAGGGTGTCTTGCAAATTTGTGTTTACTGTGACAAGAGCAGTAAATACTATTGCACAGTAAAACAATTAATAATGCATTAAGTATAGCAACAATGATAATTACAAAATTATAACAATAGTAAATCAAGTGGGATTAAGGACTTTGCTCCTAAATCACTTAGTTGTTTCTGAAATTCTACTTAATAATCATAACCATGTCAAAAAAAATCTCACCTAAGTTTAGTGATTAAACTAGTTTGACAGAATTTTGCCCACTGTTTGTCAGTCACATAAGAAACAAGATAAAAAATATTTATAAAGGAGTTGGAAAATGGACCAGTGCTCATGTAGAATGTGTTGGTTCTTTTCAAAGTCTCAGTATGGTAATTTCAGAGATTGATTTGACAAGGGAGGGAGATGGGTGTGCAGGAAATCTTGATTCACTGTTTTGTTAGCTCATCCTCAACAGCCCTGATGTGTGACTGAATAAATGACTATTCTGGACCACTTTTTTTTTTTTTTTTTTAATAAACATCCCCATAGAGTGTTGAAAACTACTTTTCTGCTCTATAGTGAAATTGTCAAAACACTAGCAAGGAAGTTGTCAGATTTTTCACCCGCTATCAAGATGAGTGAGAAGTCATGCTCTAGAGAGTGTTGAAGGCAGGCGCAAAATTTTTCAGAGCATTCATGCAGGTTAGTGTGTTAGTACGTGACATTGTAACAAATTAATGGCTACTTACAATTGCATTGTCGTCACTATTTTGGACTGTATGCACACTCAAATGTCTGAAACAAGGAGCATAAATCTCAAGTCTTCCTGTCTTAGAACCACAGGCTTCTCATCCTTGAGGTAAGTAACAATCTCTGTCAGCTGCTATATATATATATATATATATATACATACATACACACATACACACACATATTTTTAGACTGACACTTAAAAAAAAAAAAAGACTGACCATACAAAGCCATCGGTACCCTGACAATTCAACTTTCACTAATCACCGTGCGGCATACACTGAAACCCATTAGCACCATCAGCACATTGTCTTCAAAAATCAAAAGTAGCTAACATTTTGCCTCAGCAACTATTTGCCAGATCTTCCCTCAAAACCCTATCAAACAAATAACTTTTTGTAATATGCCCACACTACTAGATTCATACAGAACTTGAACCTTTTTCACTCTATTTCTCTCATTGACCACCTTAGATACATTTCAGAATTCAGTACTCCATGGGAAATAAAGAAACCTTCTTGTATTACTCTATGTTTATTTTACCATTATGTCAGTCTACTCATTGTAAAGGACAATATTTTTTTTTGACATCAGTAAACAGAGGGGCAGATCCTGGTCTCTGTTATGGTCCCTTTGCTCTTCTTCACTTATATAAACGAAGGCATAAAGCAGCCTTAAGTAAAGTGGGATTTAAGTGATTCCAAGTAGTAACAGACAGAATAAAGTAAATTACCAAGCAAAATAAAACAAAACATGCAGGTCTATGCCTAATACAGTAAGAAACTGAATACAAATAAGATTTCACCCTTATATATGTTTCAATACATTTCTTTCACAGACTGGATACCTTCCTAGTCTGGGCACAACTCTTTCCCCTGGTACAGCCCTTGTTCCAGCTCAGGTGGTAGCTGGGGGATTCCTCAAGATGGCTGCTCCCTTTGTTCTGTTCCACCTATTTATTTATCTTCTGCATCAGGTGGAAATTCTTTGTCCCTCTGAGTTCCTACCCCCTCCTCCTTCTCAATGGAAAGACACCAGGTTAAAGATGGATTCCAGTTCAGGTGACATGATCACATATCACTGTAAGACTTCATTACCCACTTGTCAGCACACACGTATAGAGGAAAACGTACAGGTAAAACAGAGCCATCTGCAGTCAGTTGTCCTGGTTAATGGGAATCAACAAGATTCCAAACCACCATTAATTGCCCACACTTTGCATAATTACAATAGGCCCTCAGAGTTATATTTCATATTTCTAGTTTCAGATACAAGAGTGGTACATTTATACAAATAGGATGATCACACTCAGTAGAGTATAAGCTTTGTAATGATACTTTACAGGAGACCTTTTGTATGAAGCATATTCCAGTTACATTAGCACGTTTTTATAAAATCATATAGAGTGCAGCGTCACAATGTATTATGTATACCAATGGTTCTCACCTTACAAAAGCTGGAGAGCTACTTCAAAGGTAGCTACAAAGAGCTACAAGTAATCTTGGTTCAGTGTCTTTATGTTGCTTTCCTATATTTGCTTTATGTCAATATGGGTGATGACACTATTTTGTTCCAAGTAAACAGTGTACTGATGTAACAGCTCCCCTAAATTGTCCTCTGATTACTGTGTGGATCTTTATAACTCCATTTGATTTTATCTCCTCTGTCCCTTTCATCCCGTCAGCCCAAGCTTTTAGCTGTTTTGGCTCTCTGTCTCTCCTGCTTTCACAGGAAGGAAGATTATCATTTTCCTGTTCACCTCACCTATTCACTGCTGGGAAGCATCAAACTGAGCATCAAAATGTAAAATGAGTTCCTCTAATTTAGGTTCCAGCATTTGGGAACTAGTCACATGGTATTCTTATTGGTAATTATACTGTTCTAAATGTTTCACACAGGCTAATATAAACACACATTACCACAGATACAGTAAAAGGGAGTTTTCAAGATTCTCAGTTTCTCTCTTACTAATCTGAGCTATTTGCAAGATAGTATGAGCCATAACTATGTGGGGTAATGGGCTGTAGATATTCAAGGGGAGGGTATTAGTTTAGGGACAGATTCTGATACTGTTACACTTGCACTGAGCAGCACATTTGTCCAATAGTCCCTTTGACTTCCCTGGTATTACTGAACTAAGGTACTATTCAGTGTGAACAATGGTGGCAGAATCTGGCACTTAGAATACAGAAAATGGGTTTCCCCAGTGGATAGGAATTAAAAAAAACAAAAACAAATAACAAAAGGAAGCTTACCACATGTGCAGAAAGTAGCAAAGCAACATCTGAAGTTAACTAGAGATTTCTTCACATCCGATGAAGCGGGTATTCACCCACGAAAGCTCATGCTCCAAAACGTCTGTTAGTCTATAAGGTGTTACAGGACTCTTTGCTGCTTTTACAGATCCAGACTAACATGGCTACCCCTCTGATCCTTCACAAGATGATTATGACAAATATGAACAATATGATATATCAACATTTTTCTAGGACCTAAGAAACCCTGAACCATTATGTCTTTAGGGTTACATCACAGAAACCCTCTTGGGAGCTGCCACCTGATGTGCCAAGACTACTTTTACCTTTGCTTTCCTTGCCAGCTGGGGACCCCAACACCTTGTTTTGCTGAGCCAGACATGCCTGTCTGCTCCAACATAGACCCAGGGTCTGAATTACTTGTCCCACAACTGCAGGCTTAACCTGAAAGCAACTTACAGAAGTGTAACTGGCTTTAATACTTCGATGCCCAACTTCCAATGGGGTCTAAACCCAAATTAATCCATTTTACAGGGTAAACTCATAAATTGTTCACCCTCTATAATACTGATAGAGAGATATGCACAGCTATTTGCTCCCCTCTCTCTCTGCAGGTATTAATACATACTCTGGGTTAATTAATAAGTAAAAAGTGATTTTATTAAATACAGGAAGTAGGATTTAAGTGGTTCCAAGTAGTAACAGACAGAACAAAGTGAATTACCAAGTAAAATAAAATAAAACACGACAGTCTATGTCTAATCCAACTGAATACAGAGAAAATCCTCACCAATTCCAGAATGCTTCCTTTTACAGACTAAACTTTTTTTAGTCTGGGTCCAGCGATCACTCACACCCCTTGCAGTCACTGTCCTTTGATCCAGTTTCTTTTAGGTATCTTTGGGGGTGGAGAGGCTCTCCCTTTAGGCAGCTGAAGACCAAATGGAGGGGTCTCCCACGGGCTTAAATAGACTTCCTCTTGTGGGTGGAGACCTCCTCCTCCCTCCCATGCAAAGTCCAGCTACAAAATAGAGTTTTGGAGTCACCTGGGCAAATCATATGTCCAGACATGACTGAGTTCCTTACCAGCCAAGCCACATTCCTGGGACAGCCCAGATGTGGACTGGTGTCTCCAAGTTCATTGTTGGCTTAAGTGTTTCTTGACTGGGCACTTACTGAGAACAGGAACAAAGAGTCCTGTGGCATCTTTAAGACTAACAGATGTATTGGAGCATAAACTTTCGTGGGTGAATACCCAAATACACCTGTTAGTCTTAAAGGTGCCACAGGACTCTCTGTTGTTTTTTTACAGATCCAGACCGGCTACCCCTCTGTCACTGGGAATAGTCTTTTCTCAGGAAGCTGACCAACTGCTTCACTACAGCCTACTTAGAATCAAACAAGTATGCAGCCGATATTCATAACTTCGAATACAAAAATGATACATGCGTACAAATAGGATTAATGGACTCAGTAGATCATAATCTTTACAGAGATGTTACATGGCATATGTATCATACAACAGATTCTAGTTATGTTATATATATACACACATACATAAGCATATTTCCATAAAGCCTTACGGGGGGGCTGACCATCACAGTAACAAGAAAAAAACATCAGGGAAACAGGTGACTTAATATTAGCATAAAAAATGTTTAAGTTAACTGACAAAAGAAATGTACAAAGACAACAGTGAACAGCTGAACAATATTTTTATGAAAATGTCCATTCCATTAAATGTCATACTGTATTGCTATTCCACTGTCATCATGCTAAGTGTTTTCATTACCTCTTTTGGATTTTTAAATTGGATGTCAAATAGAATTTGGACAAGAGAGAAATAAAACAGCAAGAGCATTTAGGGAGAGAACTTAATAGCTCTATTTTTGCATTACACATTAACATTTGCTGAATGCTAAACTGGATTAGTCTTTATTTATTACATTGCGTCAACATTCAAAAACTACAAATATTTGTTTTTCCAACATAAACATTGATCTTTTTTTCTTTCCAACCAATTTGAAGAGCCCAAGAACTACAGTGGTTATGGGACAAAACTATTTCTGGGTTTCTAGGTTCTACTTGCGTCATCAGTGTCAGCAGTGGTAGTGACCCAAGGAATGGCAGATACAATGAAGATGACTGGATGAGGAAGCTGCGGGATGTACATTATCCTGGAGCAGGTACCCCAAAACAGCTTCATTTGTATGAAGTGACACCTGATAGAGTTGACGGAAGACAAGATCTGAGATGCAGATGGAAACTATGGTTGAGTTTCAAAGGTGATTCAAGCAGATGATGGGAAGGCAGAGGAGGTGAAAGGAAAAAAGTCAAGACTTGCAGAGGCAAGCTGGACTGGAGGACTGTGAGGGTAGACTGCTGGATGAGGAAAGAGGCCAGCGGAAGCACGTGACTATGAGAACCAGGCAGACGAAAAAGCAAGTTAAGGAGAAACAGAGCTCAGGACCAGGTTTGTCAAGTTGGAAAACGAAGGAGGAGCACAGCAGGCAGTAACAGAAGGAGGGAGGGCAATGAAGTAGAGAAAAGTCCTACAAGAAGATGGGAAGAGTCAAGGGAGAGAGCCAGAGTTCAGAGCCCCAGGAGGATAGAGGATGACATGCAGAAGAGGACATGCAGCCAGAAAGAACAGGAGCAAGGCTAGAAAAACACCAAGGAGAGGCATGTCTATGTGATTGGTACCTCTCTACTAAGAAAAGCAGACAGGCCTGTCACCAGAGCTGACCCAGACAACAGAAGTGTGTGAGGTCTCCCAGGAGCTAAAATATAGGAAGTAGAACTCAGGCTGAAGAGGATCCCAGTGGGAGCAGGAAAGAATCCACTGGCTGTTCTTCATGTGGAAACAAATGATACAGCTAGATTTTCACTGGAACACATCACGGGAGACTATGCCAGGCTAGGGAAGACACTTAAAGAAATAGAGGCTCATGTGATCTTTAGTGGGATTCTAATTTCCCTAGAGGAAGGAACTAAAGTGGGACCCGATTATGATGTTCAACAGATGGATCAGGCAGTGGTGCTAGAATGAGGGCTTTTGGCTATTTAACACTGGGAGGCATTCACGGACAGACAGTTGTTCCCGTGATTCCACCTGAGTAGGGAGGGAAATAGACTTCTAGGATGGAGGCTAGCACAACAGATTAAAAGAGCTTTAAATTAGGAACTCGGGGGAGATGGTTGAGAGATGCTCATGTAATCTCCACACCCGATTCTAATATTGACCCGGAGGAAAATCAAAAAAAGAGAGAATACAGCAATGGAGAACAGAATAGCAGTGGGTATAGTGCCAATGAAAATAAGCTCACGATCAGGCAGGTGCCACTGTCAGTAAAATTACTGTACCTCATTTGGTGAGAAACCTGGACAAAGCCAAGCAGAAACAATTAAGATGTTTGTAAGGAAACTGTGTAACAAAATGGAGGAACTAGAATTAATGGTGCAGGAATGACACCAGATATTACAGAAATGACAGACACATGGTTGAATAGTAGTCATGGCTGGAGTACATGGGATTGAAGGGTATGTGCTATTCAGGAAAGACAGAAATAAAGGAAAAGGTGGTGGAGTAGCAATGCATATTAACGATAAGATAGACTATAAAGAAATTAGAAGTGATGGAATGGATAAAACAGAGTCTGATTGGGTCAAAATAACTTTGGGGAAGAAGGCTACCAGAGGTTCCTGTGAGATAGTGCTTGGGGTATGCTAAAGAGACCCCCAGAGCCGATCTATATATGGACAGGGACCTCTTATATTTTTAATTAAATAAATTCTCTGGGAATTGTGTAATTATGGGAGACTATAACTTCCCACATATATACTGGAGTACAAGTGCTATTAATAATAGTAGGGCCCAGATTTTCCTGGATGTGATAACTGTCAGATTTCTTCACCAAACAGTTACTGAAACTACAAGAGGTGATGCCATTTTAGATTTGTTATTGGTGAGTAATGACAACCTCACAGAAGAACAGGTTGTAGGGAACAAACTTGGTTCAAGTGATCATGACCTAATTCACCTTAAACTAAATAGAAAGAAACAAATATAGATCTGGAATTAGGGTCACTGCTTTTCAAAGGGCAAACTTTAAAACATTAAAGAAATTAGTTAGGGAAGTGGACTGGACAGAAGAACTCAAGGATTTGGAGGAAGCTTGGTATTATTTTATGTCAAAGTTGCAGAACCTATCTGAAGTCTGCATCCCAAGCAAAAGGGGAAAAAATTGCAGGTAAGGGTAGCAGACAAAGCTGGATGAGCAAGCATCTCAAATAGATTATTAAGAGAAAGCAGAAAGCCTGCAAGGAATGGAAGATGGGAAAAATCAGCAAGAAAAGCTACCTCTTGCAGATCAGAAAGTGTAAGGAAAGACAATTGCCAAAAGTCAAGCAGAGTTGGACCTTGAAAAGGAAATTAAAAACAATGTAAGAGATTCTATAGCTTTATAAACAGAAAGAAAACAAAGAACGAAGAAGTGGGACCAATAAGTACTGAGGATGGGATGGACATCAAATATAATATAGGCATGGTCCAATACCTAAACAAATATTTTGCCTCAGTTTTTAATGAGGGTCATGAGGAGCTTTGGGGTAGTGACAGTGTGGCAAATGGAAATGAGGCTATGGAAGTAGAAATTACCACCTCAGAGGTGGATGTCAAACTCAAACTTCTTAATGGTACTAAATCAGGGGAAGGAGGGAGGGAGCTGAATAATCTCCATCCAAGAATATTAAAAGAACTGGCACAGGAAATTGCAAGCCCAACAGCAAGGATTTTTAATGAATCTGTAAACTAAGGGAGTCATACCCTATGACTGGAGGGTTGCTAATATAGTTATTTTAAGAAAAAGAGAAAAAAGTGATCTGCTAAACTACAGGCCCGTTAGTTTGACCTCCATTGTATTCAAGGTCTTGGAACCAATTTTGAAAGAGAAACGTAGTTAAGGACATAGAGGTAAATGGGAATTGGGATAAAATAGAACATGATTTTACAAAAAGTAGATCATGCCAGACCAACCTGATCTCTTTGAGAGGGAAACTAATTTTGAAGACCAAGGAAAAGCAGTAGGATCTAATGCATCTGGATTTCAATAATGCATTTGATATAATTCCACATGGGAAACTATTAGTTAAATTGGAGAAGATGGGGATTAATGCAAGAACTGAAAGGTGGATAAGGAACTAGTTAAAGCAGTGGTTCCCAAACTGGTCACACACACCCCCCGCCTCTCCCAGGAGCCATGAGATTCGGGAGTCAGGGCCCATGGCTGGGAATGGGCGTGTGGCTGGGAAGAGGCCTAAGGTCAGGGCTGGTATCCAGAGGCCATAGATGGGAGTGGGCCCGCAGTCAGGACTGAGAGCAGCCTTGTGGTCAGGGCTGGGAGCTGGGCCAGAAGCAGGCCCACGGTTGGGGCCAGGAGCCAGGGGCCAGAGGCAGGAGTGCAGCTCTAGCCACAGCCAGGAATGGGGCCAAGAGCCCGTGGCTTGGAGTGGGGCCGGACCTGCGACCCCATCATCATTGGCTCAGCAAACTGCTTTACCACATCACTCCAGGCAGAAGTCACAGCAGAAGTTTCTAGTCTATTCTGTCCCAACCCCACTGAGTCTAAGCACGCTGGGAAATGGTAGCCAAGAGCTTTTTCTGTTGTCATTTCTGTGGTAGTCCATAGTATAGAATCTCCTAGAGGCTCAGTTCAGGGTTCCAGAAACTGGCAAACTGCAATTGGGGGTTCCATTTTACAGAGAAGGAAATTGAGTATAGAAAAAAAGTGATTTCTAGTTTGTTCAGAGCCAAAATATCTTTAGACAAAATCTGATGAAAAACAGGAAATTGTAACCAAAGTCCTTCATAGGCAAGCAGAGCTAATAATGAACTTGTAGTCCAAGCTTCAGGACATAGAACAATTCCCTTAGCACTGCATTTCATAGACCTCTTTTGAAGCCAAACGCATGAAACGATCCCACTAGAAGTGAAGAATAAAGAACGAAAAAAATCACATAAAAGTAAAAAGTACTCAGAGGTACTTTACAGATTAGTGAGGCCATTATTGGTATACTGTGTCCAGTTCTGGTGTTTACATTTCAAAAAGGATTAAAACATTGGAAGGTCTGGAAGAGCTGTAAGAATGCTTAGAGGACTGGAAACTTGGCTTACAGTAATAGACTTGAGAAGTTCTATCTATTTAGTTTATCTGAGAGAAGATTAAGAGGTGACTTCCTCATTTTCTATAAGTACGTTCCTGGGGAGAAGATTTCTGATAGTAGAGGACTCTTTAATCTAGCAGAAAATGGTATTACAAGATCCAATTGCTGGAAGTTGAAGCTTAAATTCATACTTAAAATAAAAGGTTTTTGTTTGGTTGGTTGGTTTAAAAAAAAAACAGTGAGGGTAATTAACCATTGAAATTATTTACCAAGGGACACGATAGATTTTTCATCTCATGAAATCTTTATATCAAGACTGATGTGTTTCTAAATACTAGCTCAACCAAAAGTTGTAGCCTTGATGTAGTAATTACCAAGTGTCCCATGCTGTGGAGGTGGTCAGATTATATGAATATAGTGGTCTCTTTTGACCTCAGAATTTATGAATCTATTAATCTATTTCAATGAATATTTGTAATTGTTCCCTTACAGTGCTTTTCACACTGCAGGAAGAAAATAAATCTGAACTCTCAATTAAATGTGTTATGAACACCAGTAGTCTCCCCAGAAACTTCATTAAATAAGTGGGAAAATGTAAATGAATGTGGAGATATCAGAAATTTCTATGTTTAGGATATGTGGCTAGGCAGAATTTTAGGTGCGCAAGTCCAACCATTTTCACTGTGGGTGTAACAACCTCCTCTCCCAGTGTGTCTAATTACTTTTATAAAGACAGAAAACACACATTAAATCTGTGGTTAAATATCGATTACAATTTTTTTTTTTTGATTCACAGCCACTTTCCACCCTACCATTGGCAGATTCTTCCCCTAACCCATTACAACTAGCCATAGCAGAATCAATGTAGTATGGAAACTCAGTCGTAAACAGCAAATGTAGTAACTCTGCTCCTGGAATAGGGAGGATAGCTAAGAAAATGGGGACTGACCTGAGCGTATTTACACCCCACAGCTGCCATATCTGCCCCTAAGCTGCACTCTCTGCTCATTGGCAGTAGCTAAAGATACACGTTTGTATACAAATTCATACAGATTCCATGAATTTATCATTTAGATCATGCTGAGCTGTGTGGAGGAAAAACAATTGTCATTTTTCCCCCCAAGGAAAAATTCTAAAACCTAAACCCATTGATAGATTCTTAAAAGGCATTAAAACCCATAGGAACGCCCAGTCTTTCCAGTGAAAATTTAATTAGAAAACTAGCAAGGATGACAGATAACTGTTTAAACAAAACAAAACAACAACATACGGTCTGATCCCTATAGATGCTGATCATCTCAACTCTGTTCTAAGTCAATAGCAGGAGTGCACAGCTTCATTCCAAAAGCACTCAGCACCTCAGAAGTTCAGGCTCTTGGTCCATTCCTGAACAGCATTGTGCTATAGGAATTCATTGTGCTATGAGTAGGTGCCATGTGAGAGTTTCCCTCCCCATGCTTTTGCTGCTCTCCTGAATTATTAGTTTCGCCTTCTTCTTTTCTAGATGGATGGTATAGTGATTGCCCCGCAGTAAGTATTCCACACCAAGTTCCTCAGAAAGGTCTTGACTATTGGGCTGATTTATCACACTCAGGTAACGTGCTGCCTAAAAGCTAGCAGTGAAAATGAAAGCAATTACAACTATGTCCTGGCACTGCTTACAAAAGAAGATGCAGTTTTCTTAAGATGCTACTAAAAACAGTTTGAATTGCCCCCACGTTTCTTTCCACTCGCATATAAGGTGACTTAACAAAAGTGACCAGCACTATTAGAGCTATGGGCTGCATTATGCCTTTTACTCCAGCAGTGGGAATCCAGAAGGAATTTTCACCTGTTCAGAAGTCTTCTGGGTGAACACACTTCACAATGGGAGTTTTGCTTGGCTTTTTTTTTTTTTTTTTTTAAACCAGATGTGATATGCTCTTCCAATCTCCACTCTGGCTCACCTCATTTGAAGAGTCCAGAACCATTTGTAATGAGAGGCCTGGACCTGACATGACTCACAGCCATCTTGTATATGGACTTAGCATAACCCATAGTCATCCTGTACACTCAGTCACCATACGTTCAATACAAAAACTAGGGAGTCAGGAGAATTCAGCCTTGGCATAGGCAGACAGATAGGGAAGTACAGGCTGCAGCTGCAGCATTACTATCAGAGACAGATATATGTTCACAAAATTATGAGAATGGACAAGCTAGCCTTGAGTTCCTGCAGCTTCTTCCTGACAGTAAAAAGTAAAATGTTTTGCTGTTGCAAATGCATTCCACTAACAAAGTATAAACATAAATGCACCTAAGAAATTTTTACTAACTTAGAAAGACACAAAAGTTAATGAGTAGGCAGTCTTAGGCATGTGAACCCCTGGATGGAAAAAATGATTGGTTAGTGCTTTTTGCATAGAAATACTTTCAGTGAAATAATTAGTTAAGGTATTGATAAGAAAATTCTCATTTTAACTATATAATGAGGGTCAGGAAACAAGCTCATTGGAACTTAACTCTGGGATACAGCTCAAGACCAAAGCTGCTAGGATTTTTAACCACGGCACAACTAGACTACATGGAAGATGGAGCCCTGAGTGAGACTGGAGCCTGACTGGCCATTGGGAGACATCCGTCTGCTTTATTGGGAGTGGTGAGCATTAGATGTTGGTGTGCGTATTCTGATTAATTGTTGATTGTTAATAAATATATGTACAAGTTTAAGAATATTTAATGTGTGATAAAGTCTCCTTTACTGAGACAAGGTCCCATTAACCCGTAGGGAGCCACTGTGTGGGTAACACATCGGCAATACTAGCTCAATGCAATCCTTGAAGAAAGCTACCTTGGGAATTACTCATGGTTTCCAAATCACCATCATGTTGGAGAAAAGATGCTTGCTGGCTTGCAGAAGTAGTAGAGGGGATAGATGCTCTGTTATGATGCACACTCACCACCAGAGTATCCTCCCCTCCTCCCTGCACGTCAGGGTACATCATTGCTGGGACTCTCATCTCCATCATCCCCTGCAAGACATCTGCCTCTTGTACAATACAGCCCTCAGGCTGAGAATCATTGAGTCCAGAGCCCTTTCAGAACAACAAAAAGCTCAAACTAGTATCTAGTATCTCAACAAATCAGCCCCTTGCTGAGGAGTTTTACCATACTGGGTGGCTATTCCTAAACCACCACTCCTCTCCATAAGTCAGTGTTTGCAAGGAAGGATTTCAGTTATTCTGGCTTTGGGGAAGAAAATGATGCTTTGTCCACTCATTCCCCCTTTCCCCTCCTCCACCCTGAACTGATCTACCTTCTCCTAGCTGGCAGATTACAACTTTTTCCTTTGTTAAAAAAAATATCTAAAGGAAGGCTGACTAGAAAAGGAACTCTGGCTGTGGATGGGAGAAGCAGGAAAGAGCAAGGGTGGGGTAGGTGACAGAGTAAAGGATGTGCAGTATGAAATTATTAGCCTGGTGGGAGTGAGTGGGGTTTAGGCACTCATCAAAGCTCCAGTTTGGGGAAGAGAGGAGAGACTGAAGGTAAGTTTTTGTCTTTGGTGCTGTAAGAATTAAAGTAACTCTATAGAAAGCATTACTTGTGTTTCAGATCAAGCTTATACATTTTATCTATTTATTGATTTAGAAAATACAGTTCCAAAGAACTATGTATTCTCAGTTCAGATTTCTTCTCTCTCTCTCAATTTAGTTAGAAGCCAATTAAAGTTAAAAAAGAATCTACAAAGACTTCAACCAGCCAAGATACTATATAATTGGGACAGATCCAACTTTACATTAACCTCCAGGATCCATAACAGACGTGTAAGTAACAGTTTCCAAAAATGGAGAGTGGTGAACATTCTACTCTGCACTTGAAACATCTTCTAATCCCTTTATTATAAATAATACCTTACATCTCTATTAAACTTTTCATCTAGGGATCTCCAAGCATGTAATGAATGTTAAGTCACTCACAATACCTATATGTATTATATCCATTTTATGGAGGGCTAAACTGAAATGAGATGAAATTAAAATCACTTTCCCTCCAGGATCACATTCACTTCACCATGTTTAGATGAAGGCCATAATATAGATTTTGACTACATATGTGACATCATGCAATTCTATTTCTATAGAAGTAGAATTTTTCTATACTACAAATATATATTCTCTCAAATTCCTTATGAAGTTTCTACCTTAAAGTTATAAATATTTGTACAAATGCCTAGAATACACAGAAGTAATCTAATCTAATTTACAAAGATCAGTTCATCCAAACCAACCCACAAAATATACATCCTGCAAATAACAATGTTTTTCATCCTGCAATCTCTTATCACGTCACCGGAAAACAGAGGAACATTGCAGTATTCT
Organism: Chelonoidis abingdonii; assembly: GCF_003597395.2. Lineage (NCBI taxonomy): Eukaryota > Metazoa > Chordata > Testudines > Testudinidae > Chelonoidis > Chelonoidis abingdonii. The sequence continues at coordinate 102,870,892 of NC_133770.1, read as the reverse complement.
CTGAAATTCAACACATTTGTATTCTGCCATACCAAATCTCAGAATACAACACCAGTATAATGACTGTTTATATCTAGAAGATATATACAAAATATTACTAAAAGAAATATCCCAGTTCTAGAAATTATCAAATGTGAATCTACATAACATAGAAATTCCATCTGGGGGTTCTAGCGACAAGTCACTGAATCAGTTGATGGCTGGAAGATGGTGACTTGTCATGGGTAAAGCACTGGGCTGGAAACAGGGTAAGCTGGGTTATACTTTTACTTTGTCATGGAGTAGCTATGTGATATTGGCTTTGTGCTTCAGTTTCCTCATCTATAAAAGGGATAACAACTTCATAAAACACTTTGAGACATTCAGATTTAGGGTAAATAGATGCACAATTTTATCACTAATGTGCTATATGATTGTACACATTATAGAATTGCTCTAATATTTTATTATATTACACCGACATGTAATGCACTTGACTGTATAGAACTGTGATTAGATAAAGTGTAGAACTAGCTCACGAGAAGGCTGAAGGTTTGTATTTAGTGTGTTATGTACTCAAGTCTCTACTGCAGACAAATGGATAGATATAACAATCACTGGCTTTATCCATTTAACAGTTTATTAATTTTAAGTATAATAACCATAACATTTTACCATTAAGTATATTGGGTGTTTTATTAACATAGCAGATGTGCAGCAATTCACTATCAGGTGTTCACCTACAATAAAAAGGGAATAGCTACAGTTTGGTGCAGGGCTTAGTCCAATATTGGCCACTTGCTCATGTGGGCAATCACTATGGTTTGCCTTTCAATGGGACCAAACTCTACTCTAATCAAACAAATCTTAGGCACAGTAGATAAACCTCCATCAGGATGCACTGGTCATTTATAGTAGCCAGTAGAGGGCTAGGATTCTAGGCATCTTATCTTCATCATAGTACACTACAGGAAGCCTGGGAGCAAGGCAGCATTCAGCACTATAACTAGAAGGGTCTGCTTGTCTTAGGACAGAGAGGGAACAATGGTATGACTAAAGTCTCCACCAGTAAGGAGAAAAGGCATAGAAGGAAGATAGTTATGAAACTATTGTAAGTCACTGCACTAATAATGGTTAGCAACCATGTTAGCGTCTCTTAGAAAAAAAACAAAACACAGCATCTGAGTCACACTGACCTGCAAGTGTCTTGTACCTGGCTAAGGCAGGAAGTTGAGGCAGTTAGTTAAAAATGACCTTGATATAACGTTCAAAATAGCCCTTTATGTGCTCGGAAAAGAAGTAAATTCGGGCATATTACATTTTAAACTATCACACTAAAGATGAGAATAAACTAGCTTCTTTTTCAAATGGACACATTATGACAACCTTGAAAGAAGGCATTCGCACTAAATGGGCTTTTTTATTATATAATTTAATTTTTTATCTAGTGTCCTTCATACGCTGTATTAAAAAAAAATCCTTGCAGAGAGTCAACAATAATCTAAAGCAAAGACTCAGTGAATAAGCGTAAGGATGGAAAGTTTTTAACCTTGCTAGTCTGCTCATCAGAAAGGCTATCAATTATGAAGGTGGTTTTCAATGATCATTTACTAGATTGCTGACTGCTCCCACTGTGCTCAGTGTTGTTCATGTGTCGTTGGAACTGGACTTATATTTAACCTTACAAAGAATTCCTTTTTGTTTAAGGGCAGTTTTATTCTAACATCTCATATGACAGCAAAACAAGAGAGAAGCTGTTTTCTTATGTGCTGGTTGTGAAGAAATATGGAGCAAAACAGACATATTTCTACGAAGTCTTTCATGTACTGAACACAGTATAGTTAGAGCTGACATCGGTTAAGGAAAGCACTTTGAAACCCATAGCACTTATTTTAAAACAAGTTCAATTCACTTTTTTGGTCAATAATGTTTGTTTTTAGTCCTTTAGGTGTGTCCCCCTAGTGTCAGTTTTCATAGCATACAACTATGTTGAGCTTTAAAACAAGCTAAAGAGAGACTAATGATCAGAGTCTAATAAATCAAAGAGTTAAAAGATTGTGGGTATGCTTTGTGCTATGGGGACTGTGTTTTCATGAAAAATATGGGGGCAGATTTTGCCCTGATATCCTGCATTTACTAGTGCAACACCATTTAATGCAGAATTATGCTACTGAAAAGCAGGCATAAATGAAAGCATAATCTGGTCCATTTATGGAGTTTGGGCTTTTTGATATTTTATTAGTGAATCTACTTGCTTAATTACTTTCCAAACCGACAAGAAATAAAAAAAGGTAACATCTGATCAAAATGCCTATTGACAAATTCTGTTCTCAGCTAGAACTGTGTCTATGCAAAAACACTTAAGTCAGTGGAGTAGCTCCAACCTTCCAGTTTGAAAAATAAAATGGTGCAGATGGGGGACAATTAATCGGGTGTTTATAGGCAGCACATTTTTATATTAAGGGCCTGCTTCTCCTCTCTTTTACACAAGCATACCTCTAGGAATTACTTCTGATTTACACTGATGTAAGTGAGAGGAAAATCAGGCCCCAGAGTAATAATAGCAAATTAGATTTAAGTAGTTAGTTGTGAACAGTGACTATACTTCATACAGAATTTCTGCTCAAGCCGGCGAGTTACACACAAGCAGTGACAGAATTGGATCCTATGTCATAATTACAGCAACTTAAATGTAGGGCCCGATTGCCTTGTAGCTTGTGTAATTATTTACACCAGTGCCAATGCTACCATCAGTATAAGTGAGTGGAGAAATCTGATGTGATAGGGATTTAAACCAGTACAGCAGGGATATACATCACTGCACAAGATGGAAGGCAGGAGAATTAGGCCTCTCAAGTTTATAAATCCCCCCTAGTCACCTCCGCTGCAACCACACTTGCACTAGAACTCAAGTGACACTGAAATCCTAAGATTTTCTTATTTATAATCACATAGCTTGATTCGTGTCCATGGTCATTGTAACAAATTATGCATGCCTTGGTTATATAATGCTGTTTAAAATGAAAGTTTCTGTACTAAGCCTGTAATAGCTTGTGCCAATTTTTCCCTTGATTTATAGTTATTTCCCTAACAAGTTATCTTTTTCACATCCTTTCTGACTCTAGACTGAGATGTAACAGTAATCTTTGTGCAATGCCACTTGTAAGCTCAATTTATGTAGCAGATTTGCATGTTAAGTGCTTTACTGGTAAGAGCAGCTCTCAAACAGCATGTTTATGCCTCCATTTGTTTAAATTTGAATGCTAAAGCGGATCCAAGTGAAAAAAACCCAGATGATTTTAGATCTTTGTTTTAAATAAAATATGGAGTACTTATTTTAATTGTTGACTTGTGCCACCCTCTTCTGTGAGAAAAGGCAGCTATTAGCACCAGCAGGATGCCAGTATACTTGCCACTTGTATTGCCTGCCCTGGGGCTGGTAATCCAGTTTACATATGCTTTTGAAGATCATAATTTCTAATGTAGTAATTGCTTTCCCTAAAAATTACCCCAGGTCATCCCGGAAGAGAGACTAACAAATGGCACATATTAGTCTTATATTACAATATATTCTGTTTAGAATACATGAGTTCCTGCTTCTAAGCACAAGGCAACATTTTTTTTTGTTTAAAAAAAAGAGAAAAAAGAGCCACCTATGAAAAAACGTCACGTATAAAATGATTGGAGTTTTGTTTAGTTTATATATACGCATACATACACACAAACATATACACACACACACACACACACACACACACAAATATATAGCTGTTCGTTTATTTAAGCATAATGACAAATATATTGTGTGTTTAGTCACAAAGCATCTATAAAATGCACTGGATTTTGCTGTTATGATAATGTCCATTATTATGGTAGAACCCAATGTTGCCAACTTTCCTTGATCACTCATCTCACAGTATTTAGTGTTTTCTTTAAAGCCCCATCTCCTTGAGTCCTGTAATTACTTGAGAAATTCAGCTCTCTTTCTAGTATATTTCTAGCGTCGATGGTTGAAGAGAAAAGCTTGAAAACAAGAATTCAAAAACCAAAAGGCAAGTCAAATATATCATATTTTCTAAAAAAATAATTAAATCAATGTTATGATTTAAGAATGACTGGGTATGGCAAAATGGAGCAATTAGAAGCTTCGGTTAGGAATGAGGGCTCCATGTATTAAACACTCTGTAAACACTTATGTAAACACCAGTCCTTGTAGCAAAAAAATTCTAATGTAGTTCAGTTTTGGTCCCTGTAATCCCTCTGATATATAGTGGGGTAAATCAAAGCAGAAGTCTGCTTTGCGCAGTGGCAGTTCTGGGCAGGAAACTATAGGCAGGTGTAATCATTTTCCTATTCCATCTCCTCCAGTCCCATAATATCAGAACTCTGTGTCCTAACTTTTACAAAGAAAAGCTTTATGAATTATCTTACGCCCTATACTCCCCCTCACCCCAGCCATTTAATGTTTGTAAAGCATCTTGAAATGTTTGAGTGGAAAGTATTTATATTGGTGCATGGTATTAAAATATGAGAGTAGGGACAGTTGTAATAGAGACTAAAAGAGAAAAATATGCAGAAATTTAGAGAGTCAGACAATCTCCTCTCCTTAAAGCTTTGAGTTGAGGTTTTCTTCAGAAAATCTTCAGTAGTATTGCAAAACCTCTCCCCAGATATCTGTTATCCATGTATGTACACTGTAGTCCTACTGAGCAAGAGAAGGCTGTTGTGGGAGCGGTAGATAACACTCACCCTTGGGATGTGGAAGGGAACTGTGGTTACCTTATGATTAAAGTAAAAGGTTGGCATAGGTAGGGAAAATGTACAGCAAATGACAATCAGAATGGCACAGAGGCACCTAGATCTTACGATAGGTTACAGAAATTATATCTGAAGTGTCTCAGAAAGGAAACATGATGGAAGAGCCAGCCTCACAGAAGTATACAATGTTCCACTGGAGTAAAAAACCACTGCAATGTGTGTTAAAGTGAAGAGGAAGGAACAAGAAGTCTGGCAAAAGAAAAGTTATTGTAACATGGAACTGCAGACTGAAAGCAAGGAATGTATTCTAATTGGTGTTTGTAGGATCACTACCTATTTGCAAAAGACTAAAGGCTACCAATTCACCAGCCTGCCTCTTTAGTTGAAACAATATTTACTTTTGGCAAGAGTACATTTCTAGAAAATAGTCTGTGTAGCTTGCCTTACTTATTTGGGCTCTGATAGTTTGACTATGGTTACACAGACAGAGAGATTCAGATCGTATTAGCTTGTACCCAGAAAAAAATCATGAGGTTGGTGGAACTGACAGCAGAAGCAGCATTACCTTCTCTTCACTTTCAACAGAGGCTGTTAACTGTCATGGTGGACACTCCTTGTCTCCAGGCTGACGAGTCTATGGGCATGTTCCTGCCTCAGTTTCCCCTATTGAGCTGTCATTGAGTTCTGTGGGACTTTTATGTAGTGAGCAGAACCCCTTCAGGGATCTAATTTATTCAGTGAAAGGTTCAGTGTAACACCCAAGCAAGTCTACATCTCAGCATCCTGGCTGTGTGGGAAGTGGGGAAGGAGGACAGTTAACCTTAGTCTGTCTGCTCCATCTGAGTCCACCCATCTCTTCTCTACAAGCTCCTTACTAGTGAGGCCTTCTTGACCTGCAGCCCACCTGTGGAATCAGGTCTCTTGCCATCACCAGGGGAAATGTTCCTCCTCTAGGCTTGCAATCCCCTACAGAGGTCAAAACATTACACCTCTTCTCCAGAGCAGTGTATAGCTCCTGCTGCTGACTGGTAAGATCTTTCCACTGGGACCAGGTCTCCCTAGGGCTTGGCTCTCGTAGTTATTCTCCTTCAGAACCTCTTCTTTCTAGGACCACCCTTCCAATGTTCCTTTTCCTAGTAAGCTCTCTAATGAGCTCCTCCTGAGAAGTCACTCTCCTCCATAGCTTCATGTCTTCTGGAACCTCCCGACTAAGCCTTCATAACCCTCTATTTGACCCTTTATTTATATTCCATAGGTAATTACCTGCTCCTGCTACCCAGCCACTCAGACAATTTACTCAATGGCCCATCTGGGTTGGCTCATCCTCCGTAGCAGAACCTGTCACAGACAGGTTGGATGCAGGGCCAGCTATCTCATGACCCTGGACAGTGAAATATAAATGCAGGCATACGTGAGCTGTGAAGCTGAGACCTAAAGCCCAATAATAAGGGATAGTGTCATATTTTAAGATATCAGAGGGGTAGCTGTGTTAGTCTGGATTTGTAAAAGCAGTAAAGAGTCCTGTGGCACCTTATAGACTAACAGAAGATATTGAGGCATGAGCTTTCGTGGGTGAATACCCACTTCGTCAGATGTCATGCATCTGACGAAGTGGGTATTCACCCACGAAAGCTCATGCCTCAATATCTTCTGTTAGTCTATAAGGTGCCACAGGACTCTTTGCTGCTTTACATATTTTAAGATATTGACTCTAAAACTTGATGGCCGGTTGGAACCTGCTTGATCGGAGGAGTCACCACTGCTTTTGCATTATGTTTTTTCTCCTTTCTTCCCCTGCTCCCCTCCCATGTTGTTCTCGTGTGACGTTTAGCTCACCCTTGAATTACGGGTAACACAATTAACAGAAGGGGAGTGGCAAACCGGCAGCTGTATATGACTATTATATATTGCAATGTGTGACTCCTAGTAGGTCACTTGATTACCACCAAAGTTGAAATGGCTATAATGTGGCTTTATGCCAGCATTTCCTCAACTTTGGAAAGGTCAAACCCCTTTCAGGAAAATGAAACCAATGGTATGACCCTGCAACTCCACCACCTGCTGTTAGAAGCCATATTCTGGAATTTTAATCAAATGAAGCTGAATCATGTCCTTTTAAATATTTTATCAAATGCTGGACATTCAACATTGATGTTAAATATCTTCCACATATGATGTGTTTTTTTTTTCATACGTCCTTTGAGCAGTGAAATTGTTAAAAATGTTGTCATCTATGAGTATCTGAGTTAGCAACACTCAGTGAGAGGGAATAGGGTAGCTAACACTGCAAAGCTACTGTTTCCGTATCTTTACAGACTCAGGCAGATTTTCTTCTTCAGTTACACTAAGGTCATTTAAGGCTTTTTTCACAATTGTTTCAACTTTTTAAAAAAAATGAAAGCTGAAGCTATGGAAAAAATTAAGCCCCTCCAGCCCTCCGAACTGGTTCTTCATGCCGCTCCATAAGGGGATATCCCACACACTGCAAACACGGCCTTATGCTATGGCTCATACTGGAGTGGGGGCACCTTTCCAGAAACTGAAGGAAGCTGGCACCTTTCACACTGCAATACTGGCACACATATGCTTTCTCAAAGAAAACATAATTGTCGTCCTTTTTTTTTTTTTTTACACACACACACACATTTTGGTTAGAAACTAATTGTAGCTTTTCATATTGTAAATTAACAGATTTGTTATGAAGCTGCTAAATGTCTGAAAGGAAAACCATCTTGAATTGAACAAAGAACATATTTTCTCTAAAACATGTGGTTGCTCTTTTTTGATTAAAAAATTCTGTCCGTCAGAGTGGCCTAGTTATACCAATAATTACAACCATACAGCTTTGATTTCTATTCCTCATCACTTCTGCAGAAGCTGGAAGTATTGGGTTCCAGCCCTGAAAGCTGTTTTTTGATGTGCTTCTCATCATTGTTCCTACAACTGATTATGACATAGCACTGACAGCTCCAAAGGGAGAGATGTTCAGTTCTTCTCAATGATAAGAATGGAGGATGGGATATTCAACACATAATGACAGTGAGATTAAAAACAGGCTGAAAAATGGGTGGATTAGTACAGTATATAGAAGGTCTTTCACAGGCATTAACCAGAGGCCAACACTGTCCTCAAAATGCAGAGAACTCACTTAGGCTATGTCTAACTAGAGAGATTACAGCAGCACATAATTAAACTACCCCCAATGAACAGCTGTAGCTATGTCAGTAGGAGAAGCTCTCCTGCCAACATAGCGCTGTACACACCATCACTGATGTCAGCAAAATTATGTCTCTCAGGAGGGTGTTTTTTTACACCCCAACATATGTTTTGCTGACATAAGTGGCAGTGTAGACATGGCCTTAGCCTTTTTTTGCAAATGGTTTTAATCATCAAAGAAGGGCAGGAAGAGACTGATTTTTCTTCCAGTTTTTCATGCTATACTGTCTTTATGATTGCAACACCACAAACATGACTAAGGCCTGGTCTACACTACACGTTTAAAATCGATTTAAAGAGCGTTAAATCGATTTAACGCTGTACCCATCCACACTACAACGCCCTCTATAGCGATATAAAGGACTCTTTAAATCGATTTCTGTACTCCTCCCTGACGAGAGGAGTAGTGCTAAATGGGATGTTAACATACGGATTACGCGTTAGTGTGGATGGAAATGCGTTATTGGCTCCGGTCGGCGTATCCACAGGTGCACCACTGACTGTCTGGACAGCCATCTGACTCAATGCAGCGGGCAGGTAAACAGGAAAAGCCCCCGACTGTTGCATTCACATTTTCCTGTTTGCCAGTGTGAGCTCTGATCAGATGGGTTGCGCTGCAGTCCCAGAAATACAACAGAGCTCCAGCATGGGCCCGTACGGATACTAGATCTGATGCTTATGGGGCCAAATCTGTCTATCAGAGCTCGTTACCGAACGACATGCCAAGCGTTTGGGAAAAAATCTCCAGCTACACAGCACTTGCATTGAAAGTGTAACGGAAACCAAAAATCAAATGGATGTCATAGGAGGGGGGACGGGGCACTGAGGCCTCCACGCTATCCCGCCATTCCACAGCAGTCTCTGAAAATATTTGCATGTCTTGGCTTGAGCTCCCAATTTGTAGTTCAAACACGGTCTGGGTGTTTGGAATAGCTCCGCAGTTTTCCCCCCCCCACACCACCATGTGACAGAAAAGAAAGAAATAATGTTTTGTACTTCTTTCATGTCACCTATGTGTACTGAATTGCTGTTGGTATACGGCAATGCTGCAAGCAGTGAGAGCTGTATCTGCTTCTCCCCTCCCCGGTGGTAGATGGTGCAATAGGACAGTACACGTCCTCAATGACCCCTGAGTGCTCAACTTTTAACTGAATATGGAGCGCCTGAGGAGAACAGAATGATTCCTGGTCACTCCAAGTAGAAGGACAGAACGGCTAGTAACCGTCTTCATCATGCAACTGGGCTGAGGCTTCAATCGGCCTCCCTTTCCTGTGTAAGAATTTCTGTTCTGCCTGGACTGTCATAGCAGCAGCATGCTGTGCTCCTCTCCCCCACCACGCTTAATGCCTGCCTTGGATATCTCGCGCCGGTGAGGCTGCCTCCCCCTCATTTTATGTCATAATCAGTGTTTCTTATTCCTGCATCTGTATTATTTTTGACACATTGCAGGACACTGCCACGGTAGCCAGGAAGGTTGGGGAGAAGGGAAACAACGGTGGGTTGTTGCAGGGCACCCCTGTGAATACTTGCCTGGAGCAGCTGTGCATCTCGGATTACGCTGGTCGTCAATACACTTGCCCCTTATTTCTAGCAGGACTGACTATTTTTTAGAAACCATAAGGGAGGGATTACCGGGAGTCAATCCCAATTTGGCGTTTTGCGTTGCAGCCCCGGCCGATTTCAGCCCGGCACTCATGATGCAGCGGCTACAGAGGGGAGGATAACCATCATTTCATTGCCATGTATCGCAGTAGCGGACAGAAAAACTGGTAACCATCTCGCGTATATGCCAAAAAAGTGATTGCTGCTGTGTAGCGCTGAGTATTGCCTCTCTGTTCAGCGGCATCCAGTACACATACAGTGCGGAAAAAAAAAAGCTGATAGGGCTCCATGGTTGCCGTGCTTATGGCATGCCAGGGCAATCCAGGGAAAACGTCACGAGGACTTGTAGCTTGAATTTTTCGCGGAGGAAGGAATGACTGACAACATTTACCCAGAACCACCCGTGACAATAATGATTCAACCCAGAATTCCAAGGGGCGGGGGAGACTGCAGGAACTGTGGGATAGCTACGGAAGAGCTACCTACAATGCAATGCTTCAGAAATCGACGTTAGCCTCGGACCATGGACGCACAACGTCGAATTACTGTGCCTAGTGTGGCCACATAAAATCGAATTTATAATATCAGTTTTATAAAACCGATTTTAGCTAATTCGATATTATCCCGTAGTGTAGACGTTGCCACATGAACTAGAATAGGATACAGTGTCTCTGGCATGTCTAAGTGTAGTCTAGCGACTGCATGATAAATGAGACCTGTAAGTACAGCTCCCTGGAAGTGATATTGCTGCAATTTAGAATGGTGGATTCTCATTTCTATTGCTGGTTAAGACTCTGCTTTGCATCAATTTAGGCAGCCTCCTCCAGGAAATGTATAAATACAATTAAAAAGTCAACCAATGAGAGAACAGTGAAAGAATTCTATAAAGAATCAAGTGGCTATTGACAGAGCTGGGGTTTGCCTATGAGGACAGCTAATATGCGGTTAATGTGGGATATAAATCTACAGTGCAGTAGCTGGCAACATATTAACTGGCCTTTTGGTCCCTGCAGCCATACACTGAAAATTCTGTAGCTTGCTTTGACCTACTCCTATTTCAAATGCACTTTTAGTATGGGGTAGCAGGGCCCCCATAACCAGTTAGTATGCGGCAGGCTAGAGTGCTATATATTTACCCTCTAGCTTATCACACACAAACTGTCCTTATAGACATGCCCCATTCTCTAAATGGCCACTTGGAACTTTTTATAGATTTTTTTTTTTATATTTTGTCCACATAAACTCTTGTAGTAGTTTGGTGAGACTAGCTGGTTATCTCAAGCAATCCAGTGCATCCTTAAGCGGAGAGAGAATTATAGTTTTGCCAGCCAAGTCTTTCTGAATTTACCCATCAGCTCACTTCACTGGGCATACAGCGTCTGCATCAATATTTCTTCAGTTTATTCTTCTGCTGGAAAGCACAATTGGACACATGGAAGCTTCTAAAAATTGTCAACTCTTCTGGAATACTGCCAGAAGTTTGGGCAAAACCTTGACATTTTTCAGTATGTTACAGTTCCTCTCTTTTTGTAAGAATTGGACTAATTACTACTTGTTTTATTTTTCTGAAGCAAATCCAGATTTTCAACAAAAAGTAGCAGTGTGACAGATCACTGGGCACAACACAGTGCTCACTGAGATCAATGGGTTAATTACAGCTCAATGTTCCCTACTTGTTGCACAAGTTATCTGGGAATGGGCTTGAAGAACATTTCCTTAGGAGACAGAACAGGAGAATGCCATGGGGAAGGTGGGGCTTTACGCCTAATATTATAGGACTGGAATCAAGTCCAACCTGGAGAGTTTTCCCTTTTACTCTTTTCCCTTACTCATTAATGATCAGATCTTGCTGACCAAACTTTGTCTTAATAAAAACAGTTTTCAGGTAAAGTAGAAGAACTGACTACAAGTGCAGCAATAGGCAGTCAATTTTTTTGTACTTTTAAACAATTAACTGTGGACAATTGAACAATTTCCTCTTTCTTCCCCCAGAGAAGAGAGAATGACTGAGTAATGTGACTTATCGGGCAATCCATTCCCCTATCCCTTTTAAGAAGAAAGTCCATCCTTCATCTTAAAGATATTTTAATGGTTAAAGTAAAATATTTTGGAAGTCTACACAGTTTTAGATCATAAAACAAAATAGCAGATGTTAAAGACTGAGTGCTGTATGTTATCTAAGATTTAAAAAGCATCAAGTAGTGACTGAGGTGTTCTACTATTATTAGAATTTAATTTCAATGGCTAGATTAAAAAACAATTGCACAGAGCCTGATACTGTATCACTGAAGTCAATGGGTATTTTGCCATTGACTTCAATCAGTGCAGTATCAAGTCATTAAGTCTGGTCTATAAAGGTAATAAGAGCTGTCAGTTGTTTACCATGCAGCTAGTACATGCACTCATCCAATCCAAATATTTTACGCCTTTGAGTATCAACAAAATAATCACTCCGTGACCCAGTTCTGCATCCTCACCTTTTTCTCATTGTAACAAAGCTTTTGAAACTACATGTTATATTTCTAGAATATCCCCCACAAAAGATTATTTTTCTGATGACTATAAACTATATCTTTAAATAGTATATCAATCTGTGTGAGCTGGGAATTTTATTCTGGCTCCATGGGAGTGATTTAGTGATCTTTCCCCAGGAACTAAAAGCAGTGGGAGAGGGGATGGGACTGACTGCACATCCCAGCATAGATGAACTAAACCACCACCCCTGCGGGAATGGCATATACCGATAGAGATCAGGTTCAAGAGGCCCAGCAGACAAGTAAAAACTTTTGCTTTAAAGGCTCAGCCTGAACGCTGTGTGACCCTTGTTTTGATAAAAAAAAATAATGACATAAACCTGTAATCAAGAAGACAAAACCCTACGAGAAGGGTTTGAAGGATTGGAAGCGAGCAACCCCTGCAGGTCCTCCCAGGGATTCAGTTATGGTGATGCTTGGCACTGCAGCATATAGGGTACTGATGAGACATCACACAACCTTTTTGCTTCCTCTCCTCCATCCTGCACAACAGAATTGCAACAGTTCTGCTATATTTTGTTCCTTCAACAGCTGTGTGGGTGAAGAAGGATTTACCCATAATCATCACATAGAGCAAATGCTGAGAACATCCATTAACTGGACTTGCTAAAACATCAATTTAAATCCATTTTAGGTCACTGTTGAACTTGTTCGACAGTAGCCACCAAAAGCATAACCCAATTCAGCAAAAAAATGTTAGAAATTTCTCAGAAAAGGTCAAAGACTGTCCTAGCAGGACAGTTATTATCCAAGTCTGAGACCATTTGTAAGATGCTAAACGGGTGTAAATTCAGCATAGCTCCATTTATTTCAGTGGGCCTGTGCGGAAGGTCTAGGCCGAGGAACCTCAGTATAAAAGTTTTTCAGAGTTAGTAGTCCTGGTCATTCATTCCACAACTGTTATAAAATACAAAAGCTGACTAACATTGGTACAAAGTCTTCTGCATTGCCACTAAATAGGAAAACTTGGAACTTTTTTATTATTTATAAAACTGAAATTGATAGTGGTCATTAAAAATGGGTATTTTTAATGATTATAAGACTTTTTGTTACATTGTCGTACATCATGTCAATATATAATAAAATGAAAGCCATGTAATATAACCTAGCAGATTAATTATGAAGGAGACCATTCCTATTTTTACACTCCTCAAACCTTATATGGATCATTATTTCACTTACTGCTTTCAGCCTTGGTATGGCAGCAGAAATGGTCAGTGTTGAATAAACGTGTCAGAAACATGCTATTGAAGTCAAGTTTGAACAAATGATACAATGTGCTAGGTTGAAATCTTTTAAACTATGTACAGTATGAGACAAAAGCAGCAACATATACCTCATTGTTAGTTCTGTGATACACTGCACCAGTGCAAGCACATCTTAGACACATCTGCAGAACCAATCAATTGGAAGCACCCTCTCCCTTGTAATCACTCCATTTGCCCCAACTCATTCTTAGAACTGAAATTTTAAGAGGCGATCCAGAGACAACCACTGACAGCGATGGCAACCAGATTGAAAGCATTCTATTCTATCTGAGATAAGTTTTTATACCATGGTTTGAGCGTCTTCCGGTAGTGCATTAACCAACATGACTATACATCTGTCATGAGTGGTTTGTTTTCTCTTCCTCTACATACACCTTGACTAGGAATGGAAAGCAGCGAGGTCTGTGATGTCCGTAGTTCCTGGGGGAGTTCATACCACAGTCTGGGACTAGTCCCCAGGGCAAGTTGCGTCTCCTGTACAAATAAGCTTTAGGCTTATTGCTGGGGTGGCATTATTCTTGGCAATGGCCAGTGAAACAGCCTCATTCAGGGGCAGCCTCAGCTGCCATCACAGCATCAGCAGCCACTACAGCAGCTCATAGGCCACAGCATCTGGTCCCTGAAACAGGAGACCTTGACATCAAATATACCCTCTTCGCCTACCCTTTAATCTATGAAAGAAATGCCGGTCAGCAGAGCAACACCAAAATGTACAGGCTGGGCCTGTGAAAAAGAAATCAGTGGCTTGGTTTCTCCCGGTTTTCCTTAGGCACAGTTCATTGACTCCTCATGTGGTCCAGGCAATAGCCTCAGACTCAGGAGACTCCAGCTCTTCTACAGACTTCCTGTGATACCTTGACAAAGTCATTTAGTCTCTCTCTGCCTCAGTTCACCATCTGTAAAATGGAGATAAAAGAATTTCTGTGCCACACTGAGGTGTCTTTCGGATTTCATTAGAGCTTGTAAAGTTGAGCTGCTTGACAAATTTAACAGTTTTCTGTCAGAAAATGGAGTTTCTTTGAAGCTGAAATGTTTAATGGGAAGTGTCAATTTCAAAGAAATTTTTAAAGGGAAAAGGCAAAATAATTTGTTTTGACTTTCTTGCTTCAGCTTGACAAGATAAAAATGTTTGGCCTCAAGGTAAAAATGTTTCACTTTAACTTTCATTGTCTTTCCTTTCAACCATTAGAATATACTTTATATATGTGGATAAAAATAAATCTAAAATAGCCATATTTTAAAACATTTCAACATTATTTAAACTAAATGATCCAGCATTCCTGAAGCAAAACATTTCAATGTTTCCGAAGGAAAGTTTTTCAGAATTCCCATTTCATGATAAATTTCATAACTTTGACTTATGTTCTTATTCCACTGGCATGGAAATTCCATTTTCTGAGCAGTCTAGTGTTCAGATTCTACAGTGGGGGCCACAAAAGTACTTTAGACAGATGAAGAAGGGAAGATTGAAGAGGAGTCTTGAAACATTTCTTTTCTAAAGACTAAGCCTGCTTGCCAGGGTGAAAAATCTGAATCATCAAGCTCCTAACACTTTAAACTGGTCACTTCACAAAAATAGAACTCTTGGTTCTAAAGTGAAGCTCTTAGCCAGGTAGAGGAATGAGACTCATTGGCTAGAAAAGCCTATCCCAATATGGGTCTGGATGGGAAAAAAGGTTCATGCAAGTCAACTCCCATCTCTCAAGCAGCTCTGTGTTGATCCTGTTCCCTTTTCTCCACCCTGACACAGTAAAAGTCAAGATGGGCTCTAAAGATTATTATTATTATTTTTAATTTTCAAGTTTCATTCTGGTCAAGAGTAATGTAGGAGTTTTATACATGCACATGTTGCTTCTGCGTGTACACACACACACACAGAGCTGTAAACATATATATCCTCATGATACCAGCTAGCATGCGAGGGGATTATTACAAATATTTAAAAAACACAGTAAACACCAGTTCATAATTAAGAACATAAGTGACTATTACAGTTGTCTAAATGTGAACAGTAATAAAGGTCATAATAAAGATTTTTTTTTTAATCTAGTCTCTGCATTTACAAAGGCAATTACACCACTGGATAGACTGTTTCTCATAATAATGGTATATATTACGTCATAAATTTCTAATATAACATTATAATCTCATAACTTTTTCTATATTAGCTGTAAAAACTAGAAATCTATTTTTAAAGTACCAATTTTTATCTGCTGCCAAAACAATTATATTATAAGGAGCTGTTAATTTACAAAAATCCATAAACTGTTATAGGAACAAGAGATTTATTGGCATTGATAATACAAAATATTTGTTTACTTTAGAGCACAAAATGAAACCTAAACAAATTATATTACCTTGCCAGAATAACTTTTGGCTGGGAATTAATATATAATAGTCTACAGCAAGGGAGAATTTCATAGAAGTGCAATGGGAAAACACTTTCACATAGGTGTCTTGTACTCAAATAATCAGCATCCTCAAAGATCCAAATAGCCAAAAACAAACGTGTGTGTAAGTACGTGTACACAGAAACCATACCAAAGGTCATATACTCCCCAGTCCCTACGAAAAAACACAAACACACACAAACCACAATTAGCAAGACAATTAAAAAGGTCAAAGATCACACTGATCAAAACTTAACACCGCTTACTACATATTACTAGCACTTTTAAATGTTATTCACCACCCAAAATTTCACAATAAAGGAAAATCCCTAAAACAACAAATTATACTTAAGTATTAGGAAGCTTTCCAAATTGCAAGATCACTGTTCCAACTTTCAAAGGAATTGACAAAAAACACATCCAAAATTGAACTGGGAAAACCCTGGAGATATATTCTTCTGTTGGAAGGGAAAACATATTATAGCAACAAACAGATCTTTAACTACTCTAAATCCTTCAGTGTGGGTGAGAGAAGAGGAATTCAGTTTAACTGATTTTCACAAATAGTGTAAGAAGCACGTAATGATCAATTTGTTTTTACAAAATCCCAGGGTTCTCCCTTCTTACCTTTAAACTTAGCCCTATACATCCATCCCAAAGAAATGTGGATCTACCATTTGTATACCACTACATGCTGAACTGAATTCTGAGATGTACAGACTAGTTCTGGTTGGAAAATTGTTGGTGAAACTTTTTTCCATCAGAAAATGCTCATTTGTTGAAAGCTAAAAGTTGAATTAAAATGTATCAATTTTGATTAAATTTAATTTGGGGAAAAATTAGAAAGCATTTTGATGTTCTCAGAACAGGACCCTTTTGATTTTTTGTTTAAAAATAACTTTTAGATTTTCTTTTTAAAATGTAAAACTCAGAAGGAAACGTTTAGATATTAGCAAAACAAAATGCTTTGATTAACCCACTCAAAATATTGTTTAGCATTTAGTTAAGTGGGAAATTACAATATAATTTTGTTTTCATTTTTTATGAAAAAAATTAAATTGTGGACTTTCCAGTGAAGTGGAATTAAAAACCAACCAGTCTCCACCTAGCACTATCCTAGGACATAACAGTTGCTGTTTAAAAATAATAAAAGATAGCCAAGTAAAAGGATAACTCATGAAATCTTAAATATTTTATGAAGAGGAAAGGGAACCCACATATTGATCTGTACATTTACATTGGGGGACACCATCTTAAGCCAGAAGTTTAGTATTACTGCAGCATGTTCTTAAAAGTTAGAAACACATAGTTCCACTTCAAGCATTAAATGCTTTGCAAGACTCCATGGAATCTGTAAACCTGTTCTAAATTAGGATATCATCATCCCATCAGTAATCTCTCAAACAAATAAAGCGCATTACTTGTTTCATATTCATAAATGCCATTAATTTAATTGAAATGTTTGAAAAGTACAAAGCACAGTTTTTTTCCACAGCTAAGCTTTAATTAAACATGCAAATGTCTTTCAGCCATGGAGTTATGGTGAATAATTGACTTAAAGAGAAAAAAATTGGCCAATAATTTACAACTTATCTGTTTTTCCATATCATAAAATCAATAGAAGTCAGACTGAGAACAGAATGTTAAAAAGTTCCAAGTTCTGAGGATTTACTAAGTATGCATAATAAATTAGACAACCCTCTCAGAGCACTGTTTTTATCACATTAGTTCCACAAACCAGTTTATCCTAGTGCATTGTTCACATGGAAAAAATTCTCATTTGTTTATAATTGCTTAATCAACTGAAACTTAATTCCATTAAGGACCTTTGATGAAGCTTTAAAATCTGCATAAACATTAATAATTTGAAACCCTAATTAATAGTAGAGGAATAAAATTAATTAAACTTTACTTTATAAAGAAAAGAAAGAGCTGGTTTGTATTTCATAGTAGGCTATTTGTTGCTGAGGACACAATGGCAAAATAAGGACACATGCATGGAATTAAGCAGCAGGTTGCTACTTTTATTAAATACAGAGAAGGATGTTACCCCTGCCCCATCACCCATTCTCTCCTATACCAGACGTTTAATTTGCACCAGTGTGATGGTTACTGGACTCCTTACTATATAACCCACAACTCAGTTGTGAGCAGCCTGTGGCCCATGGGCTGCATGCAGCCAGGGCGTCTCCAGACCCCAGCACGCGAAGTGCATGCTTGGGGTGGCAAGCTGCGGGGGGCGCTCTGCTGGCGCCACAAGGGCGGCAGGCAGGTTGCCTTCAGTGGCATGCCTGCGGAGGATCCGCTGGTCCCGCGGCTTCAGAGGACCTCCCACAGGCCAAAGTCGCAGGACCAGCGGACCCTCCGCAGGCAAGCCGCCAGAGGCAGCCTGCCTGCCGTGCTTGGGGTGGCAAAATGCCTAGAGCCTCCCCTGCATGCAGCCCATCCAGGTAAACTGATTGCGGGCCACGAGACATTTTGCTGACCGTCCGCAGGCACAGCACCCACAGCTCCCATTGGCCTGGAACAGAGAACACGGCCACTGGGAGCTGCGGGGGGCCGTGCCTGCGGACGGTCAATGTCACTAAAATGTCTCGTGCACCACATTCTGTTTATCATGATGGGCCACAGGTTGCCTACCATTGCCATAACTGAAGCCCCAGTTACAGGGCTCCTTACCATACAGCCCATAACACAGGGTACATTCTTGGTCTACCCCCAGAACTCACTTATCTGAGTCCTAGCACCTTCCCCCCACTGAGGGGGACAGAGGGTGCAGATCTCATCCTGCCAGGTACACAAGTTCTGACCTCAGCCTGTGAAGACCACAAGGTTTCACCCTATTACGTGAGCCCAAAGCCCAATACCAAAACCAGGTCTTACCTCTAGGAACCATTCATTTTAATTGCACTGGAAACCAGCTACAACCAGAGCCGGTTCTAGGTTTTTTGCCGCCCCAAGCAAAAAACTTTTTGGCTGCCCCCCACCGCAGTCCTGGGCTCTCACCCCCCTCCCAGTGCCCCCTCCCACCCGCATCCCCCGCCGTCCCAGCACTGGGCTCCCTTCCACTAGTGCTAACTCTGCCCACTCCCCCATCACCTCCAGCTGGTCTGGCGCTGGCAGGGTCAGGGTAAGCAGCAGGGTCATGCCTCAGCCCAGGGTCCCTCCAGCCAGGGCTCCCACATCCAGGACCAGCTGGGGCCCAGGAGGGCAGAGCTGGGGGACCACCCTGGCAGAAGGCTGTAGAGCTGGGGCAGGGTAGTCCCAGAGAGAGTGGATCCCTGGAGAGCGGGATACGGGCCCTGCATGGCAGCGCCCCGCCCTCTGTGACCCCACTGCTGCTGCTGCTTCTGGCCACCCTGCCACAGTCCCTGGGTGGCTTGGGCCACTTTGCCCACCCCCACCCGTGGAGCTGGGGGGCAGCTGCTCTGCGGCGCATGCAGGTGGCTCTGTGTGCCCCGCGGGGCGGCCCCCAGCCTGAGCATCCCCTGCTTGGAGCCTGCCCGGCCAAGCCACAAGGTGTGGGTGCTGCTCCCCCTCAGCATGAACCGCAGCAGCCCCAGGGCACCCCTGTACACAACGTGTTGCTGCTGCCATGGCCGGCTCTAGGCTTTTGCCGCCCGAAATAAAACAAAATAAAAACAAAAAGATGGCCTGAATGCCGTCCCTGAAAATGTGCAGCCCCAAGCACGTGCTTGGTTTGCTGGTGCCTAGAGCCAGCCCTGGCCACAACTTCACCCCAGTACCTCAGTTAGATACTCAACATGTTCCTACTCAACCCATTGTAGTTTGAAGGTGCTACAAGGAAGGCAAAAAAACTTCCTGGTCATCTGCCAACTGACCCACAGGAGAAAAAATTCCTTTCAGACCCCCTAAATGGGTGATTGACTAGACCTGCAGCATCTGTCAGCTTCTGTTTCCACTTCTATTTGGGTGCATAAGCAGGGCTGTTGGAATGGAGCACAAATAGGCTCCACATGGACCCTGCACTGGGCTAAATCTTGGAGCTGGGAAATGCTGGCTAATCAGCACCCCTCTTCCCCAGCTGGCCAATGGGTGCCAGAGGCTCTGAAGGGAGAAGCTATCTATTGTCCCTCAGCAAGTATCTACCTCGTTTGCTACTGGTACTATCTCCTTTTCACTGCTGGTTTCATCAAATCCCCCCACCCACTCGTGGGCGGGTGGCATTTTGTGCAGTGCTGTACAGTATTCTTTAATCACTTCTGATTTTCTATTTATTTGCTTTCACAACAAGCTACAAGAATAAGAAAGTTACTATGAGGAAGAGTTTGATATCCATTATGCCTATAAATTGCTCTTGACTTTAAATAGATATAATAAATGAAAAATAAATTATTGAGCTAATTGGCACAGTAAAATATCTTTATAATTGAAGAAAGGCAGAAAACTAAGAGGAGATGCTGATAAAAATCCTGCTTCTCTCTCACTAACATTTTTTTAATCCTGAAAAATATGTTTCTCTGATGGGTCCAATTGTAAATTCTTCAATATCAATGAAATCACAGCAACATAAAACTGGTGTAAGTGAGGGAAGACTTAAAGGGGCAAAAATTAACGTTAGCCGAGTTTACTACCACTTGATCTCCAATCTGAACTCAACAGAAACGTGCTGGAGGCGTGAAACAAGAAAACCTACCACATTATTGTATGTTGTAGGACCTGAAAAGCACCAGACAAAAACCACATGGTGCTTACTGATATCCTGCATAGAGGCATCCAAGGTGCTAAATTCAGACCCATCTCCAAATATTTCCAAAGATTAGGAGAACATTCATGTTTGGGTAACTTTTCCCCCTGCTAGAGACAGGCATCATTTGCAATGTTGGAATCCAGATCCAGGGGCATTCAGAAGGACTCACTTCTTTAACACACCAATTGTTTCCTTCAGCTCTGAGTGCTGTGTGACATAGCACCATACGACCTTTATTATTCTGTAAAAGCAGCCCAGAGTCCTGTGGCACCTTACAAACTAACAGACATATTGGAGCATGAGCTTTCATGAGTGAATACCCACTTTGTCGGATGCTAGTCTGTTAGTCTATAAGGTGCCACAGGACTCTCTGCTGCTTTTACAGATCCAGACTAACACGGCTGTAGTAAGTGAAGGCCCTGATAAAGGCCCAGTATGAGGCCTGAGGCCTAAACTAAAGTAATGGTTAAGACTTTGCTAACAAAAAGCAAAGTTAAGCTGTGAGCCAGAGGCAGGCTCTGCTCACAGAAGCTGGCAAGGAAAGGGCTGATGCTGCAAGAAGATAAGTACCTAAAAGGTACTGAACACTAGAGATCAGAACAATCACATGCTTGCACATTCCACACAGATAACAAGGAACAGACCGACCCATCCCAATGACAGGGGCAAAAGGATAATATGATGGATAGAGCTGTTTTGTTCAAACCAACATGTACAAGGTGAGAGGTGGCACTTTACTACGTAGAGGGGTTGCATCTCAATACGTCAGGAGTGATGTGTAACTTGTTTGTACCTGTGTATAAGAATGTATCCTTGGGGTCGTGTCTTTGTCCGGCCGAGGGGGCAGTGGAAAGTCCCGCCACTGACTGAGCCGAGTCCATTGTCAAGAGGCACTTTCTTGTAGTATGCCCGGTAGACTAAGTAATCTACGGGGAACTGCAATTGTGTCCATAAGGCAATAAACCTGGCCGACGTGCCTTGCACCTTACTAGACTCTGATCATTGGGGGGTTCTCGTTGGGTCTGCTGCATCAGCTATCTGCAGTGCTGGGGCAGCACACGGGGCGAGCACACGCACGCAGCCAAGTGATACCAACAAGGAGACAGCAAAGCACCACACCGGTGGCATCTGACAATACACCTCTTGACAACAACGGCTACCCCTCTGATACTTATTATTCTATGTTACTCTCTCTCATCACCTCTTTATTTTCCAGTGTAATTCCACTGTCCCAGTTCAGCTGTAATACTAAATAGTGACTATTCTCAATCTATTTCTAAGCCATCTGAAATGAAGTAGTACAAATAATACTTTGAGGAAGTCTCTTCCTACGAGATTTCCTACACAATTTCTACAGAAAAGCAATTTTCACAAATGTCAACTAATTGTGAATTGCTGATTTATAAGAATAAGCAAACTCAGTTCGCTTAATTTCAATCTTTCTATGTTGTTTTTTGCATGGCAGTGGCACCTAACAGTCCTGGTCACAGACCAAAAGTCCATTGTACTAGCGGCTATATAAACACGTAAAGAAAAAAGGTTACTCTGCCCTATGCATCCCCAGAGCTTACTATTTAAGTATGAGACAAGAGACAACAGGTGGATGTAGACAGAGCAGCATAAGGAAAGAATAAGACAGTACTGGTCAGCATGATAGGCAGTGGTCTCAGCACACCAGCTACCTAAACACTCTTAAGATTCTGAGACACATCATGGCAAGAGAGTTTTACAGAGAGTTTTGAAGAAGAACAATTATATGGCTGTGTGGATGTTTCTAAGGAGCATATCCCAAGTATGAAGGACAACATGGGAGAAAACACAAAGGCGCTTGTTTGGGGGGAAAAACGTTATTGAGCTTACATTTCACTGAGGAAAAACTCTGGAGGAGAGGGGGAAAGGAAAGAAAAAAAAGACAAATTAGCAGCTAGGGTGAAATACTCAGAGGAGAGTGAAAAATTCTAATGAAAAATAAATACTGCATATATTGGGTCTGATCCTAAGCCCATTGAAGTTAATGGGAAACAAGCATAGTGTATCAGATTCCCTAGAGGTGTAAACCCAAGACAAGCAGTACAGAGGAGTATCTCCTATATATATTATCTGCTTACATTTAAAAGAAAGCACGTCACATGGTGGGATTTTGATGGAAAAACGTTGCCTGGTAGGCGGCGATAAAACATTACTTGTCCCTAAGCCAATTTGAAAACCACTGATTTCCATTGCAAATCTTCCCTTAGAGATCATCAATCTCTCTTGTTTCTGCATATAAGTCTGCCTTCTTGATCTCTTAACACTCACCACAAACGAGAAACTCAAGCACTCTAGACATAGAACCAGACCAAAATAGCAGGCTGATAAACGGAAAGGTCTTTTAAATGTAAACAGTTTCATGGAGTTTTAGTAGAAACTACAGTAGAATGTACAATGTACTGTATTTCCAATGATAATTCAATGTTCATCAGTACATTTGCTAAACACTTCATTTCACAAAGGTATTGTTTTCCATGACATCATTCATGTTCTCACTTGAGCAATGCACGTCTGTAAATTAACCAAGCACATCGCTTTTAGGCCCTAAAGTTCTGCAATATGGCAGCAGACAAGCTATCAATCAGCTCACTAGACTTCATGCACACATTACAGAAAGTGAAGTCAGAACATTTAAAATGGTTACATGCATTTCTTAGCCAAAAAAGATTAAATTCGTTTCTTAATCTCCCCACACATCCACCCACGCAGAGTCATATGTTACCAGCTCATTCAGAACTATATTTGCTGCATGATTTTTCTTCAATACATCAAATAAAAATGAAGCTATGAATAAAAAAAGCTATGCTCATGTATTAACTAAGCTATGTATGAATTATACTATACATTATATCGTTACGCAGGTGTTGTGTTGGTGCAGCAATCCAGGCTTCTTCTTCTTCTTGTTGTTAACTTGAATTTTGGAGCATCCAAAAAAGTACTAGGTGTTTCACAAGAACAGACAGACCATAGCCCCTGCCCAACAGACCTTGCAATCCAAGATCTTACTCCTGAAATTGACTGTGTGTGTGTGTGTGTGGACCCTCCCCTTGAGCTGATTCCCTTTGAAAGAAAATGGGGCTTTATGTGGGCTCAATCATATGTATAGTTTTCGATCATTGGTTTTCAATCCCTAAAGGTAAGTATTCAAATGAATGAAAAACATTCAGTGCACATGTGAAATGGAAAATGCCACATTGCTATTCCTCTAGCTTTAAAACACTTTTTTTGGGAAAGTTGTAATATTGGGTCATTGCTAATCACGGCCAGAAAAAAGGTAAGTAAATTTTGAAAGATGTGAAGGCTTCTTTTTTTGTTTGTGTTAATATTCTGTGACAATTTTCATTCCTCCCCACCCCCAGTTAGGATTGGATGTATTCCTGGAGATTTCATCACACAAGGTAGCCTTTAATTAAATATTAATCTTTAATTCCTAGATACTCCAGGAGAATCCTGGAGGGTTGGGAACCGTACCTGCAATAAGGCAAATCATTTCTACGTGGAATTTTTGAAGGAAAAAAAATTATATTGCTGTGGGGAACACACACAAAAGAAAGAAAGAGAAAGAAAAAGAGAGAAAGAAAGAGTGCAAAAAATAAAGGAATGTGGATTCCCCCCACCTAAATGAAATAGAAAAAGTCTTGAAAATTTTTACCACAAAAAAATACAAAAGCATTTTAACTAAAATGGAAATGTTCATGGCATTGTGGTCAAAAAGGCATTTTCCATTGCAAGAAGTTTAGATGGCAAATCTTCAACTGGTTCTAGTCATTACCAAAAAGCACAGATAAATTGCCATCCCGATGCCCCCACTGCCAACTAACAACACTGGCCAGTCAGCCACACTTGAAACTGGGTGCAGGAGTCTCAAATTCTGTGTGCTAGCAAGTGGTTTTAATTTCAGTTTAGAGTCATTAGCAAATCCTTTGATATAGTCCTAAGTATTGACCACTATCTCTCTCATAAACATACACAAAGAGAGGGCTGTGTTGAATTAAATGTGGGAATGAAATATGGTAGCAGGATAACATAGCCCCTATAAACACTGCATACTATTTTAAGGCTAGATGAAAGCAGGATGTAAGATTTAACATTAAAAGAGCTATAGGAGATGTAATAGGCACTCTAGGCAAGATCATTTAAAGAGGAAGTCACGCTAAATCATTTTTGTGCCATTAATCTTGGATAAGTTGAGCACCTATTATATAAAGTATCAGTGATATAGCAGCACACGGTACTATAATACTACATGTTCCATATTACAGCAGGAAGCAGTAAAATGACTGTAGGGACTTTGAAAGTTAACATATGTGGCAGTTATTGCTAAAGTTAAATTTAAGAGCCCTTCTAGGCAGCAGAGGTAAGTTTGCTGTCAAGCCAAAAGTGGCAGAATCTATTCCTGTATAAGAGATGAAAGATTCATTGGGTGGTGTGCTAGCACTTGGGTGACTCATTTCACAAGACAACAGGCTTATGGGTGACAATTTGTTGCCCGATCCTCCCAGAGGAGGGTGGCAAGAAGACATAGTAGGCCACCTACCATTTCAGAAATAAAAAGAACTTGCCTTATGAACAGAAAGAAACTTCACTCCATCGTGACCCTTCTTTTAAAAATGAATCAAAATAAGATTAAAAATAATTTAAATAGTCAGATAGTTTGTTAAAAAAATGCAACATTTTAACAGTGCCTGTACATCAGTGGTTGTCCAGCTAAGTTCAGGTGATACAAAGAACAGCATCTGTTTATATAGTAAAACATCTATCAGCGCTCAGTCAGTGATGCCTTCTGTTAGCTGTATCCTAGTCCCAGGGCCGGTGCAAGGATATTTTGCGCCCTAGGCGAAACTTCCATCTTGCGCCCTCCCCCCACCAAAAAAAAAAATCACATAAATTATACACAATACATGGTCACAGAGTAACATGTTATAATTTAGAATTTATGTTTCCGTGCTTTAAGTTTAGCAAATTTAGAAACAAGTTCCTCCAAGTCAATGCTGTAGCAAAGTCATCGTCTAGTGACAAGGTAATAGCCAACAAGTCTCCTTGTTGCAACATTGATGTTCGCAGTATGTGTTTATAACTTAGCTTCGAGGAGACTCGCTCCACTGCCACAGAACTGGGAGTGTAGAGGATGCGAGAGAATAACTGTTTAGGGACACTGTCAGCTGGGGTCAGGGCTGTGGGGAGATGGGTACGGGTTTCCAGCTCAGAGGATCGGCTCGGAGCTGGGTCAGGGCTGTGGGGGATTAGGTCAGGGGTTTCCAGCTCAGAGGGACTGGCGATCCGGGGCTCAGAGGCTGCGGCTAGCGCTGGGAATGCGGTCCAAGCGGCGTGCTGAGGGCAAGGCAGCTCGCTCTGCCAGGCTGCTGTCTCAGTCCATCCAGGCACAAGGGGGGAAGGAACACGGGACCAAGCCAGGACACAGGGCAGGAGCACAGGCACCTGAGGCCAAGCTGTGGGGAAGCACTTGCTTACCTTGCCCAACGCATGAGCATCGGGGTCCTCTTTCTTCCACCTCTCCACCAGACCACCGCTGAAGCTCTTCTCTTCTCCATGCCGCTCGCTGGGGCTGAGGTGGAGGCTGAGCCAGGGGGCAGCCCCCGCTTTCCTCCAGAAGCCCTGGTGTTGTGCCGCCCTCACAGGGCTCCTGCCACGTGCCCTACGCAGAGCTGCGCAGCTCTGCCCAGCCACCGGCGCCCCCACCGGCAACAAGAAAAATCGCATAGGCTGGAGCCCCTGCTCTGGAAGTGAGAGGGATTCTGAGTCTCTGCCTGCAGCCCAGGGATTCCCCTGGGTCAGCACATCACGGGCAGCCTGAACCTCTGGGCTGCCACGGCGGCGCCCTGACCCAGGGGACCCTCAGGGCGGCGGCGCCCTGACCCAGGGGACCCTGGGCTGCCGGCTGCCACAGCAGCGCCCTGACCCGGGAGTGCTCAACCATTTAAAAAAAAATTGGGGGGCGCTGCTTTTTGGCGCCCCCAAATCTTGGCACCCTAGGCAACCGCCTAGTCCGCCTAAATGGTTGCACCGGCTCTGCCTAGTCCTACACTCTTCTAGAGTTCCCAAGGACTTCTCTGACCAACTAAACTAAAAAAACCAACCTATACACTTATCTGAACCATGTGTGACTACTTTATAGGTCTAAAGAGTTTCTTTGATGGATCTTCAACAATAATTAAATCTGCCAACAATACCAACACACAGGAGGACAGACAAACTGCAAAAGAGAACTGCAGCAATTAGATGAGTGGAGATTCCACACTAATACAAAGTAATATATCACTTCCAGAGAGAGGGGCTGGGCAGACCAGGTACAAAAGGAATGGAAGAGTTAATGACAAAGTTAATTGTTAACAATTATTCATTCCACAAATTTGACATTATTACATTGTATCTTCCCTGACTTAACATTACTTTTTCTTCATTCAACCAAGCACAATAATTGCCATAAGAAAGGGTAGAGATTTGGAGTGGGGAGTGAAGCTAGGAAAATGTGCACAAAAGGACTTCCATTTGAAGATTAAGTCCTCACTACCAATCATCATTCTAGATGATATCTATTGACTGTGCTTTGCCCTGACTGCTTAGACCATTTTTGCCTGCATTTCCAGTTCTAGGAACTGAAGACTTTCAAAAGAGATGTCTCAGTGCTGGCCAATAAATATTCCAGCTGTGACTAAATGGAAAAAAAATGAGATAGATAGTATAAACTCTAGTAATCCCAGCACCCAGTAGCTGCTGTTGCTGCTGCTGACGACTGATCTTCTGCCTGTTCTAAAGAACTCATAGTATAAAGCCACAGTCAGCTTCATTCCTTTAGGCCACTGAAATCTAACAAAGATCAATACTAATTTTATCCTGTGCACAACTAACGGATTACTAAATGGTTACATTTCATCTAGACAAGTCATTTTAAAGTAAAATTATTAAAGTAATTTCATATTAAAATCAAAAGAAGCCCTCACCCCTGGAAATAATTGGTGTGATTTCTACCTTACCTCTCCTTCTCCCTTCACTAAGGTAAATCAGAGTAACTCCACTGCAGCATATGGGCCCAATTTTCTACCACTTTACATTTAGTGTAGTCACTTACACCTCTCTGAAGTGGATCTAAATTGCAGTATTCATATTAAGAAGGATTTAAAATCCACTTTACGCAGGTGTAAATGACAACACAAGATGCAAGGTAGGAGACAATTACACCTGATGGAATTATAGCATTACACACTGTAAAACCTGTTGTAGGTGAGAGGAGAGTCCTGATATCTTACTAATGAATGGGTCTGAGGGTGCAAGTGACCAAGAATGAGACTGGTCCACATGTAATTTACCAGCATCATAAAATACGGGAAAGAATTAAATCGCTTTTGCAGTTCCTTCCTATAACAACTTGTCTGAAATGGACGGAAGGCACTACAATCATATAAACTCATAAGTATACTCAGTGAAGGCTTTACTTTAAGATCATTGCTTTAGAAACAAACCAGAAGAAAGCTTTTCTACAGAATTTACATGAACAAATTATAGCTAAAAACAGAAGCTTGGATAGGCATGGGGACATAGTGGAAGTGAATACTTCCAAAAAAAGAGAGAAGAGAGACTGAGGGCAGAAAAATGAAACAATAAGCAATCAGAATTTTTGGCTGGGATGGAGACTGTCCACAAGAGCTTTAAGTATTTACATATCCATTTCAGAAACAATGAAAATTATGCCATCCACTTAACATTAAAGTTGGTCTCTGTGAGATTTAGACAAGGTGGGTGAGGTAATATCTTTTACTGGACCAACTTCGCTGGTGAAAGAGACATGTTTTTGAGATCCACAGAGGAGTTCTTCAGGTCTGTCTCTTCTCACAATCAGTTACAGAACCAGCTGATAGAGTTTCCAGTCTGTTTTTAATTTTAACAATCTGTAAAGACAGATACTCCCATACAGTAGGAATCTCTTTTATATCACTCCAGTGTTCATTCTTATCCTTTGTCCGTCAGAGCCAGATCAATAAACCCTCCATCTATTTGCACCTGTGCAAGGACAGTTCCAATCTGGAAGTGTTTGAGATTCATTTGCCATCATTTTGCACAGACGTGTGAATTTGATCCAAAAGTCCTATTAAGTCAATGGGCTTTGGATCAGGCCCATATGACCGCACAAGGTGTTCCCTACCATTCATAGGAAGGTGCAGGGTATATTTTGATGTTTTTATTATTTATTGTATGCAGGGCCACATAACTGGAGAGTTAAATGGAAAATCTCTCTCTACAGATTATCTTCTAGCACAACATTGAATTTCTGTTTACATTCCTTCTTGGAAGGACTTTAATGTCCTGCGTGCCCAACAGTTCTGTGGTGAAAACTTTCTTCTGATTCTTCAAATTGGTGAACTCAGATGCTTTGATGAAGAGGGGTTCTTTGATGCTGTTTTTTGACTTCTCATTTTAGACACAGTCAGAGTCTTCTTCCAAAACCAACGATGACTTGCAGCTGTCAGCCACTAAAAGCATGCAATGATTTGAAACCTAACAGCTGGACTGAGTCTCCTATTAATTTCTTTGCTGTGATACTGGGCTGCTTATTTCTCTTCTGGCTATACTAATTTTACAAGAACCAGTCAGGAGGAATGAATTGCCAACATTACTTTGGTTACTGGCTAGCTGGTATTTTGCTTGTGTGACTAGTATTCCTAACACTAAGAATAAGGAATTTTACCAGTAATGCAAATCCACTTTTCCTGAATATTACCCTAGCCACTGGGAGCTAGTTGTTGCTACATAATTAAAAGCTATGCAGCACCTTCTTGGCCATATTTGCCACCATCTTCATTAGGACTACTCCTGCAGCAAAGCTCTATTCGGCATAAGGCTGGCACAATCTGGCCCTCTGAATCTTGGCTTCACAGACAGAAAACAGCCATAATACATGGCCAATATTTTATTTTTGACATCCTTTGACAGTTTGTTGTTGTGGTTTTTGTGAACAACAGAGTGGTGAGACTACAGTAAGATGGTTTAGCGTCACATATGTGATAGTTGTAGCTTTTAAATGTTTAGTCAGTTTAAGAGTAATTATAAAAACTTTTAAGGACTCCGGAGAGTGAAGACAAATTTACATCTTGTCACAGCCAAACATATGGCCATATGTTTTTGACATATCAATAGTCTCATTCTGTATATTTCTGCTAGAGGCAAATGGGAGGAGATTTACTATCCAGAACTACTTATTCACCTAGTTCCCTATGTTCTACATATGGCACCTATATGAAAATTTGTAATTTCTGGGAAAGAAAATTCAGTTCAAACTTTGTAAGGAAAAAAAGGAAAAGTCATTCCATGGTGTAGGATGCTTAATGGACTCTCTGTCAGATGAAAATCAGTTTCAGAAACTGCAGTGTTTTCCACAAATATATTTACTTTCCTTGAAATTCTAATGAGGGACCTACAATACAGTAGGGATCTAGGAGCAGTATATTATATGGGACTGTTTCATGAGTGAGAATGACAGATAATCTAGTACCAGCAGCCAAAAACCTTTGGAGGGGAAGCGGAATGAGCATTTTTGATATACCATTGTGTAGGGTGTTTCTGGTTTTGTCTGCCATGCGTTTTGTTTTTGCTGCTCAGAGTTTTATTAGGTTATACATCATTTTGGTGGCCTAGTATCTATTGTATATCCTTGCTCACTCTGTTTTCCTGATGGAGCAGGGAGGAAGAAGAATCAAAGGGGTAGAGCTTATTCATACATTTTAATCAGCATCCTTCTCTGTTTTATATATATGCATACTGTTGCACTATACATCTGAATGTGGACAAAAATTAATTGATGACAGACACTTAGGTCCAGATTCTGCAAGTGAATCTGTGTGGTTGTTCTCCACATGGATACAAGGCTCTGCATATACAGATCCAGAGTGCTCCTGAACATGTGGTTCAAGTGATTTGCTCAAAAAGTCAGAGCAGGAGAGCATCAAAATTAGAACCGAAGTCCTCTGGCGCTCATTCATAATCCACGAAACTGCAGTGTCTCTATCTTCCCTCTGCCTCCACAGCAAGTCACAAGTCACCAGAAATCTTGTAAGCTCATCAATGGGTATATTTAAATCAGCAAATACAACACACGTGCATTGCAACATTATAAGATTGCATCAACCAACAGCTCTTCTAGATGTTTGTCATTTTAAAATATGCATTTGACATAATTAAATACACATCCCACCTATTTGAACAACTTATTTTTTCTGTAGGTTCTCCAGATTTTCTGTGATTTCTCTGGCAAGGGCAGATGACTATATTATCATCCTTTTTATTGGGGTAGCACTTTGGAACCCAAGTCATGGATCAAGAATCCATTGTGCTAGGTGCTGCAAAAGAGAAACAAAGTCTCTGCCCCCAAAATTACAATATATACTTGCTGCTGGATTAACTGGCAGTAGAAAAAAGGACTAACTGCCTAGCAAACTCAAATTCTTACACTTTCCCTGCTCTGGATGCATTACACCCTGGGGCACTGGGTTTTCTTTCTTGGGGATCATAATGGGCACTGGGTTTTCAGTCCTGATGGTTGCTACCCCCAAACTCTATAGGGTGAATATAGGGTACCCATAGCCACCTAGTGTCCAGCAGTGCTTAGTGTGATGGGGCAAGGCCAGATGGCTACAGTAAACTGCTGAGAAACAGGTATGTTAGCCCCAGGCTAAACAAATCCCTAGTACCCTGGTAACCCAATGGCAGTTGCTTCAGGTTAATCAAGGCACCTGGAGCCAATTAAGATCTTTCTAGAAGGCAGTAGAGATAGCTACTTTAATTAGAACACCTGCAGCCAATCAAGGCAGGCTAATCAGGGCACCTGCTTTTTAAAAGAGCTCACTCCGTCAGGCCAAGAGGAGCCAGAGGAGAGGGCGTGTGTGAGGAGCTGGGGCAGAGGGCAAGGAGCTGAGTGAGCGAGTTACTGCTGGAGGAATTGAGGAGAGACAGCATTGTACACCAGTAGGAAGGTCCTGTGGTGAGTATAAGAAAGGCTGTTGGGGGGCCATGGGAAGTAGCCCAGGGAGTTGTAGCTGTCCTGCAACTGTTACAGGAGTACTATAGACGCTACGATCCCGGCCCTGGGCTGGAACCCGGAGTAGAGGCGGGCCCGGGTTCCACCCCAAACCTTCATCCTGATCAGACACAGGGTAGCTGACTCAGAGCTGTGGGTTCACAAGGGAGATCACTGAGGTGAACAAATCCGCCAATAAGTGCAGGACCCACCAAGGTAGAGGAGGAACTTTGTCACATTAGTTAACATGCAGCAATAGTATTTCACAAGGCAATTATTAAATTACTTTGTTCTACTGTAATAGCCAACGATTAAGCTTTCATAATACTGACATTACATGCTTTATTTATCTAGCTCTTACACTTATTAAGTTATTGAGGGGGGAATCTTAATAGAGGAAAATTGTGCAATTATCTTTCAAGGTTAAAACCCATCTCCTACTAGGAAGCAGACAAAGAGACACATGGAAATTAGTTAAGGGGAAAGCTTTAAAATGTTGCGTCTTAGAATTGCCTGTAAAGATCCAGGAGGCATTTGAAAGTGAAGGGACAGTTTCATGGCCTGCTACAAGATTCTTCATACTACTCAAAGACTTTAACTGAAAGATGGTATGCCAAATCTTGAGCACTGCCAATAATACCACAGTATTTTAGGTAAGATGAGAAACAATTGGAAATGATCACTCTTACATGTATTTCTAGAAAGAGGAAGGAAAAAGAATACCCCTCCACAGAGATGTTGATTCTTGACTTAGTTTGTTGCTCTCTTGCTAAGTATACATGGTATAAGACAAAATGTTCATGAGTTCCAGGCCTACATACAAAGTAGGTCACTTTTTGAAGGTGTGATAAATAAACGAGGGATAGCTCCCTTTGATGGACACCCAGCCAGCCAGTTAGATGTAAAATCCCTCTTGATAGCTGTTCTTTACTTGCTTTACCTGTAAAGGGCAAAAGTCCCCCAGGTAAAGAAAAAAAAAAAGTGGGCACCTGACCAAAAGAGCCAGTGGGAAGGCAGAACTTTTAAAATTGTGAAAGAAACTTTCCTTTTGTCTGTTGTTCTCTGGGCTGAAGAGATACGGCAGCAGGAATGCTGTGTAAAGTTTGAACCAAGTATGAAATTATCAGATCATATCTAGAACTATTTTTAACAACCCAAAGGTGTAAGTAAAATCAGAATATTTAGCTAGACACAATCAGGTTTATTTCTGTTTACTTTTAAGGCTGTTCTAACTCCAGATGCTTTTGTCTGCTTCTAACCTTTAAGCTGAACCCCCAAGAAAGCTATTTGAGGTTACTGATTTTTTGGAATTGCTCCTTTAAAATCTAACAAAAGCCTAAGTTCCAGATGTATTTTCTTTTTTTGTTTTTAATAAAATTTACCTTTTTAAAAAACAGGATTGGAGTTTTGGTGTCCTAAGGGATTTGTGCATGTTGTTTGATTAGCTGGTAGCCACAGCTAATTTCCTTTGGTTTTTCTCTCAGCTCTTCCCTGGGGGTGTGTGTGTGAAAGGGCTTGAGGGTAACCCACTGGAAGGAATTCCCAAGTACTCCTTCCTGAGTTCAAAGGTTTTTTGTTTGTTTGCATTTGTTTGGTGGCAGCGTTTACCAAAACAACAGGGCCGGCTCTAGGCACCAGCAATCCAAGCTGGTGCTTGGGGCGGCAATCTGCAAAATCTGTTTTGCCCCTAAGCAGCGCCCCGAATTGCCTCTGTGGACAACGGAGGCAGTCCATGTGCCTAAGGGCGGCAGGCGCGTTTCCACAGTGGTGGCAATTTGGCAGCAGCTTCTATGTTTAGCTCTCCGTGGCTGCGGCCCTAAGAGCACATGGACTGCCCCGCCGTCTGTGGCTGCAATTCGGTATGCTACTTGGGCCGGCGAAAACTGTAGAGACGGCCCTGCAAACCAAGGCCAGAAAGAAGCTGTAACCTTGGGAGTATAATACAAGCCTGGAGTGACAAGTATTAATTTTTAAAATCCTTGCGGGACCCCACTTCTGCACTCGGAGTGACAGAGTGGGGATTCAGCCTTAACAGAAGGAAAAGGTACCATGGGGCTACAGCATTACTTGGTGGTAAAACCTCTGCTCACAAATGTAAGATGTAGCACCGAGCCTCACTGCTGACGTAAGACAAGTATATCTGTTGTTACAATGAGTTCTGATGGAGCTTATGGATAGGTGCTCTCTCTAATCTCCATTTGTATGTGGCGGTAGAGTTAGAGACAAATACTGTCCCTGGACCTAGTTCTCTATTCCCTTGCACATTGTATTGTCTTTTACACTAGTGTTGCACAGGTGTAAAACATTTTATATCCACTTTGTACTGGAGTAAATGATTACACATAGTGCAAAGCTGGGAAGAATCAGTGTTCAACTCTGGAGGACTATGCTGTCTAGCAAACCCATGAAATGAGTGCCCCTTTCCTAAATCCACAACTGCAACCAGTAAAGTAGGTTCAGGTTGTATGTTTGCAGTATACATGTCCAAATTCAGTCCTTTTCATAAACAAATCACAACTCCATCTCAGTTAATGGGATTATGCCTGGTGAGTGAAAATGTGTCTTTGGCTTTATATCCATTTGTTTTGTTCTGCTAGAATTCTCTGCACTTCCTTAATATCTCAACACTTCAGTAATATGAATCCATGTCATTCGTCTTTATTCTGTAGCTATAATAGTTCTTGGATGAGAAAGAACATGACTGGACATAAAAACCCTTTTACTAGAAACATACATACGCCAGTCTGAACAAGCTGTCCTCTCACGTGTGGTTTAAAATTTGGAGAAGTATCTGATTGTCACATTAAAGATTTCACTGCTCCCTTCTCCTTGCCAGCAGCTGGTGCTGCTGTCATGTGCTTCAACTCAATCAAGACATGCAAACATCACCACATTCAGGGAAATAGCCTAGCCAATTGGAAACGTTGCTGATATGTTGGTTTCTGAATGGCTTGAGAGCTCTATTAAGTAGCTCCTACATATAGCACTGCCTGAGGTTTTCCCCAAGGCGTTACTGGGTAACATTTAGCCTGACAGCCATTTACTACATGAGCAAAAACAATGGATTGAATAAAAGTGAGGGCATGCACTCGGAGAAAGAGAAAACCAAAAAGACCGTTGTTACAAAGATTCAGGGTAAAACTCTCAAGTCAACAGGAATTTTGTCTATGTGAGGACTTCAACATTTGGCCAAACAGGCAGTGAGAATACACAGCTGTCAGAAGAACTATTAGGAGTGAAGTAGAATGGAAAAGAAATATTGTACAAAGCAGACATGAAGGCCAAAATGTAAATGGGAAATGGCACACTGAACCCTACTATAAGGCTCCCACAATTCAGTGTCCCCGAAACATGTGGTAAGCTGCAGCTCTCCCCTAATGCGTGCGTGTGTAAACTTTCAAATAATGACACAGTTAAATGGAGTTTGTCTTAACTGTGATTCTCTCTGTAGCTGGAAGAGTGAGCATGGCATATTCATGGCATTTCTGAAATGGCAGGATAGTTTCTGCTCTATTAAACAATTTGACAAGTTTTCCACAGACTCAAGCACTGCTCATTTGGGATATTAACATATACATCAGATAATAAAATGTTGCAAGGCACAAAAAAAAGCAGGTGAACTTCAGAGGGATCAGTCTCCACTATGAAGAATCTTACAGCAGTTAAATTATTTTAAAATCGTAACTTCATACCCTTTAACTAGGTCATGGGCTGGTTGTAGCATTATACCCTTAATCAGAATCGAAACCTGTCAAAAATGGATATGCTTTGTTTAGAAACAGTGGGAAGCTGTCCATCTGCATCTACTTTTAAGCCAGTGCCACACTTCTTTGCTGTTTTTTGGGTTGAATCCCCCTTAACAGAAGCTCATCACAGCTTCCTTTAATATAAGCATCAATTAGAAAGGTTCAAGTTGCTTTAGTTATAGCCTTACACAGCAGTATCAAACAGTTTGTACAAAACCGTGTTCTCAGCTCTTAAATCCTTGCTTGAAGCTATACTGAATTTTTAATGGTATGGCTGCCTATTGTGGCAGTGTTTGAGCAGCCTTTTTTTTAAGTGCACATATGCAAGCTCCAGAATGATTCTCTTTTTTAAGAAGCAAGTGGAAAAACTAATAAGTTTTCAGAGCTCTTAGCAGCCTATAATCAACTGCCTCCCTTCTTAAGTCAGGTCGGATAATAAATGGCAATGAAATACGTTCTAATGAATCATCCACATTTTTCCTGCTTGAGGCTGGCTGCCTGCAGAATGTTCAGACCTATCTCTGAAAACAGAGCTAAGAGGTGCTAGGTTCCAGGGCACACACTTTTTTACAGGGGCCATTACATCAACCTAAGTAGCTCATTTGTTTTCCCTGTCACAGTCT
Organism: Chelonoidis abingdonii; assembly: GCF_003597395.2. Lineage (NCBI taxonomy): Eukaryota > Metazoa > Chordata > Testudines > Testudinidae > Chelonoidis > Chelonoidis abingdonii. Next base: position 102,835,006 of record NC_133770.1, on the reverse strand, counting down.
TATAGAAAGGAGCCTATTATTACAAAAGCAGGTCACTCATGTCCTATATTATATTCTGGTCATTTAGTCTGATGGCAAGTTAATGCTTGCAAAAACTGTTAAGTCTTGCAACTTTTTTTGTCTTCCATAAATATTGTTCTCCAGGTAGTCTGTACAAGAAAGTTAATTGTCCAGTAAGGTGCTTAGATTGGTCTAACTGTACTGCTCATCAAGTGTGAAAATGACAGTCTCCAGTCTTCAACCCCTAATCTTCATATTAGTCAGTTATGCTTTACTTGTCTAATAATCTCCTAGAAAAGAGCAATATGATTTACAGTATTGATATATAATTAGAGAGCAGATTACAATTAGTTTCATATTATATCCCTATGAAACATAACTTAATATTGGAACAAGAAGACTGACTGCCATATATCACAAATGCATGACAGAGATTAAGATCCTTTTCCACTTATATATATTCCTTGACTTTTTCTTAATTATGAGGATTTGTTTTCTGTCCTATGTTTGGCAACAAAAACATAACTAAAAACATTCAAATGTAATGCTTTATAGTCCAGATGTTCTGCTGCAGCCATGACAGGCAAAAAGGAGCTACAGAGCTTTGCAGATGAAAAACACCAATTTTTGGACACAAGAGGTGTATTTGGAAATGTGTCTGTCCTCCAACAATCAACAACCCCCCCGAGATCAGATGTCAAATAAATAATGGAAGAATGTTTCATCTTTAGGTTGTAAAATGAACAAAAGAAAAAAACCTTTAAAATATGAATGTTAAGGCCCTGATTCTTCAACTACTTACACACAAGTAACTTTACACAAGTAAATAGACCCCGAGATTAACAGGACTACCCACATGCATGAAGTTTCTCATGTATTTAAGTGTATGCAGGACTGGGATTTAAGGGAGGATCACTCAGGTCTGTACATACTTTCTTCATTTCACATTAGACATTGAAACTAGACTGTCAAGTTACATGTTTATTTATAGTCAGGCTCATTTTCTAGCTCTCATTATAATAATACTGTTAACTATTATGTTACGTTCTGCAGTGTAATAAAACCTATTTAAATCTGTTTTTCACTGAAATTCTCTAAGCTGATGGCATCGCTATAAAATAGACATTATTCCTTAATTCATCCTTCTGCGACTGCATTCTATAACGTGCTCAAAGCAGTGCAGCATACTATGTTTGAGTACTTTAGGGCACTACAGAATGGAGGGAGAGATGCATTTCTAACATGACTTTTTTTTTTAGGCTTATTACTACCTATGGTTTCAATAGAAGCCATTCAACAAAAGCTTTATAACAGCCAGTGGAAAGTTTATTTCAGAGCATCTGCCTCAATTTTAAACCTCACATGCACAGATATTTAGAGTGAGCTTTAAAAGATTACTGCAATGTAGACTAAATAAAAGTGAATATTAAATGTCTATCTGAACTGTATAAATATGAAAAGAAAGAAAATGGAGAGTGAAGTTCATACTAGCAATTAGTGGCTCATACAGGCAGGCAAGGTAGAAGTCAATACAAATGAACTGTTAGCACCTGCACTTTCAATCAGATTAACTGTTATGGATCCCTGTGCCCATGCAGATCTGCTTTCAGGATCAGGGTTTTAGTCTTCAAGTTATAGAATGAAAACTTTGGGGAAACTTTTCTGGAGAAATCAATAGACCTACTATGGGGACCCTTAATACACATGGTGTGCTAGAAGTGTGTTCAGGATCAGATTCATGTTATGTATTTTTTTGGTTTGTTAGTTTGTTTCAATTCTAGTGGGATACATTCACACTCAATGTAATACTTAATGGATAGACGTGTTAAATTATTCATGTTGATTTAGTTGTTCTTTTGCATGTTTTGAATAATAAAGCTCTCAAACAGATATTCACACATTGGTTAAGTGAAGTAGTAAATCTTTTAATGAATAATCTGTAATTGGTGTTGAAGACAGACATTGGTTTATTAACTACTGCATGGTATGTTTTCCAAGGTTTCTGTGCAAGCGCGAGAAGAGTCAGATTCCAGTACATTATTCCAGTTTAGTAATACTTGACTCCCTGAGCTGTCTCTGACTTTAGTAGGGTTATTGTAGAAAAAGATACTCTCCAATCTGAGTACAGCTATCAGAGTTTGGTGGATGGTAACTGTTCTGAAAGTACAGTATCATTAACAGAGACGGGACACTATAGAACCTCTTGTCTGAACTTTGGTGGTTATGGTAAAATGCAATATGGATTGAAAAGACCCCTGATTTTTATTTTTACAAAATCAAACCAAACTCTTTGGCCCTTCTCTAGTCAACATAAAGACAGTGGGGTTCTTAATATTAAGGTCTTATAGAACAGTAGATAATTATCAGCTACTTAATGTTTCTCCATTTTGCATATTTTTCAATTCCATTGAGATTTCCTGTACTAAAACCTGATTCAGAAGTCTAATTGCTATTTGTCTGCTTATGCCAGCTGTGGCATTTCATTTAGGAACAGAAAATAAGTCTTTCCATTTCCTGTTCTGTGCTTTGCTTGGACAAGTTATTTTCTTAACAAATAAAGTTATAAAAACAGCACACGTGTGGATGTATACACCATCTGAGCAGATTTCTTTTAACAGAGCCATGCTCTCCACATATTCTCATACTCTGAATGGAGGGCTGCATAACAAGGGTGAAATCCTGACCCTATTGAAATCAATAGGAATTTTGCCTTTGAATTTGCAACAGGAACAATATATTTGTAAATGATAGAACCTTTTGGCTAGGATAGTGACTTCTTGCTTCAGGAACTGCTCTCTGAAAGCAAGCTAAAATTACAGCCTCAGCAGGCACAAAAAGTATTTAACTTCAGAGAATACAAGCATAACCACTGGTGCGCGCACACATGCACACTTACGTACTAGTGAAATGGTCAAAAAGCCCAACATTACCAATAAAAATAGGTATTTAGCTTATGAATGAGGGATGGTACCTTGTGACTAGATCCCATATAAAATGCTAAACCACAGAGGAAAAAAAGTTTATTATCTATCTCTCAGTGTGAAGACCCAGAAGAAACATGTTTGCCATCTTCCTGTGGGAATGCACAACTCTCTAAATAAATGGGACAGAAGGGTCAGTTAGTCTCTATTTATCCCAAACTTTCACAATCTGAAGTCAGTGGCAACTAGAATGATTTTTTGGGGGCTAACTAACAACCATGGTGATCTACATTCAGACCACTATAGCTTCTTTTAGCATGATTCCCATTTTCCCCAATCCTTTGGAAGCAGGAATCATGAGCACTGAAGCTGCAACACTGCAGAACTGCAAACTGCATTATGTTACAGGACATGGCTGAGAATTCTATTTGCATCCAGATGGAAAGGGCAGATGCAGTTAGCCCCTATATGATTACATGATTTGTATATTCCAGGGCATTATTTGTTTATTTGCTGCTATTAGCGACATAGAGCAAAAGACATTAAGGTGTGAATTCATGTGTAAGAGTGCCTCAGGTTTTGGACTACTGATTGAACACTGACTGTCTCTCTGTAATACAGTTGAGAGGGGACGAAAGATTAAGGCGGATTGGGATTCAGACAGACTAGTTTCAATTCCTGCATCTGTCCCAAAGACTTCCTGGGTCATGACCCTAGACAAGTCACTTAACCTTTCTGGGCCTCAACTCCACATCTTGAGGATGATCATACTTACACTTTAAATCAACAAAGCGTGGGATCAAGTCAGTTCTTTGGAGCAAGGACTGCCTGTTAGGATAGGTCTACCCTGCAAAGGAAGACCCACCAGTAGTGAGCCTCAGAACCTGGCTCTAGTAAATCAGGTTCATGCTACAGCACTAAAAATAGTATTGTAGGTATACCTGCCAGGCTCTGAGCACCAGCAAGGGGAAAGGGTCTCAGAGCCCAGGCACCAGCTCAAGGAGGAACATCTACATTAATCTCTTTAGCCCTCATAGCACGAGTCCAAGTAAGCTGACCTGGGCTCTGAGACTTTTTTTTCTGTTACAGTGTAGGTGTACCCTTAGTATGCAGTTGTACAGTGTCTAGCCCAATGACCCCAGATTTCAGTTGGAGCCTCTACATGCTAATGTAAAAAAAAAGCAAGCCTATCCATAAAATAGGGACCATGCGTCCCTAAAAAAAGACGGTTACTCACCATTGTAACTGTTGTTCTTCGAGATGTGTTGC
>NC_133770.1:102821099-102825171 GCF_003597395.2 Chelonoidis abingdonii | reverse complement strand
GACCAACCTGCCTGTTTACGGTTGTCCTCGCGGGGATCGATTATAAGTGCTCCCATTTGCAGAGGCCGTCTTTAAGCCGACAACAACTGGAGTTGGGCAACGTCTGTTTCTGCCCCCTCACCTGCATCGCAGGGTGTCGGCACGCAGGACTAGAAATAACCGCAGTGAGCCCGTGGGCATTGGGTCAGGCACCGGTTGCAGGGAAGGGGCTACTCCCCCAAACCCCGCTAAGTTCTCCATTAACTAAACTATTTAAGAAAGAAAAATGCTTATAAGGATTGTATAAACTGTATTACACTAAGAACTACGAGTAGCTAGGGAACGTGAGGTCAGCTAAGCTGCCTCCATTTGTTCCAACGACCGCAACAGGCAAATGGTAAGAAGGAAACTGAAGGGCAGCTGGTGCTCGGCAGGATGGTTATATATCCGGCACCATAGCTAGCACCACATCCAGGGGCGCTTGCCAATCGCCACCGAGTGTTGCTGTAGGGTTAAAATTCTTCCGATAACGGAACGGCCATGCGGCCACACGACACCTAACTGGAATGGATATGAGCAAGCACTTGAAGAAGAACTAAATATCTCCTTGTCTGAATTGTTTGTTTCAGAGTTTTTCACCATTTTACAAAAATGAAAAATGTTTTGTACCAGTCATTGTGCTTTTGAATTGGGGAAACTAACATAATGTGGAGGTCTATCACCCATGACCAGTCCTGCCAACTAGCCTTCGTCACAAAGATTCTAGTTCTCGATGCTTCCTTACCTCCTATCTGCCGAAATCATAATGCATACACCTCTCTGACAATTTACCAAACTCATTTCCTGTGCAGGCAACATAGTTGTTCCAACTTTTTGCCTTGAAAAGTCGATCATCTTAGTAAATGGCCAGTCCCACAAGCACCCATCCTCAAAAGGGAGACAGAGAATTCCACATGAGACCTGTAAGCTGGCTGGCAGTCTGATACCTACTCAAAAATCTTAAAATATGTGTGCAATCCTCCCTGAAAAGAAGATTGCATTCTCAGGCTTGAAAGCTCTCCCTGCTGTGCCAGGGTCTTGCAGACATTTCAGAACACTCGTATGTGACATTTCTATCAGCACTACTATATTCACACACAATGAGGCATGCTACAGATTAATTCACAGTCTTAACTTTGGATTTTCTGGCTTTTGTACATTTGCTTTTGTCGTAAATCTAAACATAAAGTGCTTGTATTTAATGCATCTTGCTCTCAATTGTTTTGTTTATGAAGATTTCCTTTAATGTAATGTTGGCTTATTAAGTTAATCGCTACACTTCCTCACTGCCAGTGCCAATTGTTAAACAAGACCTGGCTGGAGCCCAGGGGGCTTTCCACATATGATGTGTGCAGTTGATTGTGTGATTTAGCTGAGCAATAAGAGACAACAAAGTAAGTGTTAGTGTGAGATAACATACGTTTTGTGAGCACTGTAAGGAAGGTGAAGCCCAGAGCTTTCAACATCTTTGGCTGTGTATTATCATATGCTAACACAAGCCATAATATAGCTTACTGTGATTATGAAACAAATAAAATTGTTTCTCCTTATTTATTAAAGGTTGGATACTCTCTGGCTAATGAAAAGTTCAGCAACAAACTTCTGGGGTGAGTTTCTCCCTAGGCAAGGGGGAATTTGACAAACATTTATGCTCTGCATTTTTATCCCATATGCAGCATTTTAATTCCTAATTTTCTTTTAAGTGCACTTGGAATCTCACATAATTTTCCACATTGTCACATTTAAAACTTTGAAATGAACAGCCCTATATGCATTAATGCCCAGAGATGAAAAATGTTAGTTTTCAATTCCATCATAAAAGAAAGCAAGTTTAAGTTATTTTTAATTATTTTGGACAAAAGCTGATTTAAATTGGACTTGCTTTGGATTATCCAGACATATTTTAAACTGCTGTTGCTCAGAAATAAAATGCAACTTTGGAAGATGAACAGTTAAATTAGAAGACAAGATACAGTTCCCTCTACTTTCATGCACTTACTGAAGAATATTATACCGTAAGAAGGGAGTTCTATGATTCATTAACGATGAATAAGCAAGGAAATTATGACCATGTTTGTGTGTTTATATGGTAAGCAAAATCTTATGCATTGTGGCATCCTATTAAGAATAAGTGACTGGAAATAAGAATTCGTTATGAGAAAATTTCAAGGTGTCAAAGTTCATTTTAATTAAACATCAGAATGAAGTGAGAGCTTCCAAATTTGGTATGAGAAAACATAAGCACATACAACCCCAGAATGGCCAATAGCCTATGGGTTAGGGCACTTAGCTAGATAGGAGAAACCTAGGTTCAAGTCTCTATCGAAGCAGGCAGAGTAGGGAGTTCAACCTAACTCTACTACAGGGGTAGGCAACCTACGACACAGGTGCCAAAGGCAGCACGTGAGCTGATTTTCAGTGGCACTCACACTGCGCAGGTCCTGGCCACCGGTCTCGGGGGCTCCGCATTTTAATTTAATTTTAAATGAAGCTTCTTAAACATTTAAAAAAAATCTTATTTACTTGACATACAACAATAGTTTAGTTATATATTATAGACTTATAGAAAGAGACCTCCTAAAAAACGTTAAAATATATTACCAGCATGTGAAACCTTTGAGTGAATAAATGAAGACTTGGCACACCACTTCTGAAAGGCTGCTGACCCCTGCTCTATCACATCCAACGTGAGAGTCCTAACCACCAGGCTAATAGCTCCTGTGGAGTAGGGCTCTCTCTATTTATTCGAACAGATATACACCGTTACCTCAATATAACGCCACCCAATATAATACGAATTTGGATATAATGAAGTAAGGCAGTGCTCCAGGGGGGTGGGGCTGTGCACTCCGGTGGATCAAAGCAAGTTCAATATAACACAGTTTCACCTATAACACGGAAAGATTTTTTGGCTCCCATGGACAGCATTATATTGAGGCAGAGGAGTATTTCCACAAAATGGTTCACTTTTACCAGAATTGTTATCTTCCAAAGTAAAAAATGCTTTGTCAAAAAAGTCCCAGTCAGCTCCAGTTAGAGTATTCTTCAATTATGTTTAAGTATATTTATATTTTCACACATGGAATCGAGGCTGCTCAGAGAAAGCAACTGTTTTCATCCTATTCCCAGCCTTTTCAGGGACACTTGCAGCTGTGACTTAAATAGAAGCCATTCTCTTTGACTTCAGCAGGAGTTGCAATTGTTTATGTCAATGATGAATTTATTCCACAGAATATTGAAATTGGTGCAAATTACAGTAATGTGCCATTTCCAGATCGGTTTACATTGCCATTTAAATCATTGCTAAATTTGGCCTAGGTGCCTATCCATAAAGCCATATATACTTTACTATGTTTGACAGATGTTTCAGAGGAGAACAAAAAACTAATCTATATTGATTTATTTTCCACTGGAAAAATATTAGCTATGTCAAACAGCCGCAGGTGACCATAGTAACATTTTACAAAAGACACTGCTGATGTCTACAAGTTTTAGATTTTATGTAATGCCGTGATGGTTTATGTAAAACTACATCTCTTGGGGCTCACTGCTAACCTCCAATATGTAAGCATACATTACAAAGGTTCTTAAGGAAAAAAAATCTGCCACTGGGACTTCCCAAGAATGCATATGAGCGATTTTAAGTAAAGAACACCACTATCAAGTGCACCTGCTTTTCAAACCTTGATTTTACAGTTTGGGTCAGATTCTCTTATGTACAAAGAAACTCTCAGTCTGAGAGAGGTGGCAGAGGCAGGGATTCTGTCATGATCACAACTCTCAGGCTGTCCCAGTCATGGAGTAAGGGTATGTCTACACTACAGGATTATTCTGATTTTACAAAAAACATTTTTTTTAAAACAGATTGTATAAAGTCGAGTGCAAGCGGCCACACTAAGCACATTAATTTGGTGGTATGCATCCATGTACCGAGGCTAGCATTGATTTCCAGAGTGCTGCACTGTGGGTAGCTATCCCATAGTTCCCACAGTCTCCCCCGCCCATTGGAATTCTGGGTTGAGATCACAGTGCATGATGGAGCAAAAACACTGTC
>NC_133770.1:102703446-102819837 GCF_003597395.2 Chelonoidis abingdonii | reverse complement strand
ACTGCAGGAACTGTGGGATAGCTCGAGTCCTCAGTCCCCACTCCCTCCCTCCATGAGCATCCATTTGATTCTTTGGCTTTCCGTTACGTTTGTCACGCAGCATTGTGTTGAGTCCCTGCTGTGGTCTCTGTCTATCATAGCCTGAAGATTTTTTCAAATGCTTTGGCATTTCATCTTCTGGAACGGAGCTCTGATAGAATAGATTTGACTCCCCATACAGTGATCAGATCCAGTATATCCCATACGGTCCATGCTGGAGCTCTTTTTGGATTTGGGACTGCATAGCCACCCCTGCTGATCAGCGCTCCATGCTGGGTAAACAGGAAATTCAAAAAGTTCGCGGGGCTTTTCCTGTCTACCTGGCCACCTGAGTGCATCTGAGTTCAGATTGCTTTTCAGAGCAGTCACAATGGTGCACTGTGGGATACCGTCCGGAGGCGAATATCATCAAATTGCGGCCACACTAACCCTAATCCGATATGGCAATACCGATTTCAGCGCTACTCCCCTCGTCGGGGAGGAGTACAGAAATCGGTTTTAAAAGCCCTTTATAGCGATATAAAGGGCTTCGTTGTGCGACAGGTGCAGAGTTAAATCGGTTTAACATTGCTAAATTTGGTATAAACGCGTAATGTAGACCAGGCCTCTGTTAGAACATCATAGGGGCTGTTCTAACTTATGAGAGCAGGCTATGATTACTATGTGACTACCTGTGATGGGGCATACAGGCCCCCACACTAGCAATAAGGTGGTTAATGAGGGCCCGTGGAACCAATTATCCCTACCCCACTATACTTCCAGATGATGTCAAGAGTGAAGAAGACAGTTGAAAGGAGAAGACCCAGCTCAGTTTGGGGCTGCTGAGGGAGCAGATCTTGGTTTCAGCCAAGAGTCTGAAAGAGCTTGCTTCTGGAATGAACCTTCCAATGGATGGGGTGACTGGATACGCTCAGGGAGACTGATCAAAAGACTGGTTACATGAGCACAAGTCCTGAGTAGAAGGGTGGGGTCCTGCTAAAGATGATTCAGATAACCTTAGGTTTGAGTTCATAGCATTCCTTATTTTTGGACTAATACTCTGGAAGGGGTAGGACTCAAGTCAGACGGGCCAACACACCATGGTACCAGTCTCCATGGGGGTGTGACAACCCACTATCCGATCCCCTGTGAGTGGGTAAAGAAGAACCCTGTTAAGCTACAAAGTGGTACTGCCACTGAGCTCCACTTGAGAACTCTCCTTCAAACAGGCCCTCTGAAAGCAGATTATTCCCCATCTGAGTCCCTCATTAATTGGGACTGGGAATCTGGCCCTTAGTGCCTGTGCGCTACTAGTGGGCATTTACCATGTTACTATGGAATATTCAAGCTCAGTAGAATGTATGCTTGGGAAGTTGAAGAGCAACAATCCAATAGAATCTTCTTTTAATAGACAGATATTCCAATTTCCACAGGAAGAATATATTTTTAATATCCCCATTCTACACATCATTGGCATAGACTCTGAAATATCTTAGTACTTCAGGAGCCCTGTTTCTTAACTCCTCAGTTCCAGCTATTTGGAAATCCTGATGCTCAGTACAGTACATTTTGTCTGAACTCTTACAGCTGACACACCAATTCCCAGGAGATTTCTGGGTTGTATATCCCATGATTTTTAAAATGTACTCTCATTAAAAAAAATGTGATTTATTTCTGTAGCACCATGCAAAATTATCGTGGCTTGACCTGTACAATCTAGTATGATGCATAAATCAGTGCATGAGATGCAATTCATTTTTATGAAAACAAAAGATGTTGAAATAGGATTGAATCGCTGCTACCTGCCACAAAAGCTTTAATTTCTCTCCAATGATCCAAGTATCTTATGTACTTTTGGAGTATCTTCCATGGCCGAGATCTCTTTTTTTTTTTTAAGTTAATTATGTCTAATCTGCTGCATAATTGACTGTATTTCTTCCGACTGCTCTCGACCTGATTCTCCACTGCCTTGCGTGATATGTATCCATTCACAGATGTGCAAAGGGAATCAAAAGTGTATTTTAAATGCTACCCACTAAGAATGTTTTTTGAACAGATATAAATGAATACACAAAATGTAAGGCAATGGGGAAAAAAGTGCCCTGACTTATTAGAGATGAGATAAACAGACATGGTGTTCACATTTCCTCTCTCAAGCCCTTGCTATTTTGGCTGTAGTAGATATTCTGTGGAAGTAATGAATTGCAATTAATATGCCTTAACCTGTTGTCTAAAATCCATATATATTAATATTACCTTTCAAACTTTTACCAATTCAAATTGCAATGATTGTTTTTGATTTTTTCTCCATTAGATCCTACAATATTTGCCTGTTCATTTACAAAACCAAACCTTCAGACTCTGATCTGCAGTCAATGTTCTGGGGAGCTAAATTTATTTTATACAAAAGAAGTTTTACAAGTGACCTATGTCATTGTAATGTGGTGCTGTCGTCTTTACAGGTAATAAGCTGTGGCTGATGAGATGGGAGAAAACCCAGAGAAGCAGTGTTCCCTATAGGAGATTATAACCATAATCAGCAACCTGCAGAAAAATCAACCACTGAGAGCTTCTAAAGAGAAGAATTAAAGACAGAAAACATGCAGCAACCAAAACCTTTTCAAATACAAATATGAAAGCACATGGATGAGTTGAAAACCACAAACAGAAACACTATAGAGCAAGCACTGCTGAAGCTGGTATGCATGTCAACCTTTTGAAGTGACCAAGGGCTGTGTTTGTTTGCTTTAAAAAAAAAAAAAAAAAAAAAAAAAAAAAAAAAAAAAAGAGACAGACAGACCTAAAAGCTCTAATTGACTAACTCCTTGGAGACTTAACATGATGCAAAAACAGACATCACAGGAAATTAGGGTGACCAGACAGCAAGTGTGAAAAATCGGGACAGGGTGGGGGGTAATAGGAACCTATATAAGAAAAAAGACCCCAAAAATCAAGACTATCCCTATAAAATTGGAACATCTGGTCACCCTACAGGAAATAAAATAGACATATGCTAAGACATCTAGACAAACCACCTCTGAACAGCTCACACTAAGGCCATCTCCTCCTCAGCTTCATGTAGAGAACTACCCTAGAAAAGTACTGCGATAAGATACTTCTTCTACACAAGAGTTACCATTACCACAGTGACCTTCTGTGTCCTTTGCTGGAGAAGCTGGGGGAATAGAGGTCACCACATATGCATTTTCTGAGACTTCCCTCAGATTCAAACATTCTGGACACACGACCAATAGCCTGCACAAAACCCTATCCATATAGTTAACTGAAACAAATTTAGTAAATGCTGGGAAATACCCTGCTATCTGGGTACTTGTCTGGTTCCCATGGTCATAATATCTGATCATCTCATAGATATTAATGAATTAAACCTTACAAAAACTGTTATCTGATTACCGTCCTTTTACAGTTAAGTGAAAGAAGTTGAATGCTTAAGTGACTAGCCCAATGTCACACACCTGATATGAATCATTTACATTTCAATTAAAAATTTAAAAAAATAAAATAAAAGATCATGAAGTTCAAATGTTATTACAAAAGTTTTTCAGGATTTTTTGGATATTTTTAAAAACCAAAACAATTCTGTAAATTTGATACAAATTTGCAACATTTTTCAGCTGACTCAAATCATTTTTCAATGAAAAAAATTTTGGCTGTAAAATTTCACTCTGCTCTAACAAGAACACCTTCATCTCCACCTTCAAAGGCGCAGGAGCACATTACATTACAGGTACAAACAGCAGCATTCACTATGGGATTTCCTTAGGTCTTCTAGAGCCCCAAGCAAACTTAGTTTACTATCAGAGGGGTAGCCGTATTAGTCTGAATCTGTAAAAGCAGCAGAGAATCCTGTGGTACCTTATAGACTAACAGACGTTTTGGATCATGAGCTTTCGTGGGTGAATACCCACTTCGTCAGATGAAGTGGGTATTCACCCACGAAAGCTCATGATCCAAAACGTCTGTTAGTCTATAAGGTGCCACAAGATTCTCTGCTGCTTTTAGTTTACTATGACTTTCCTGGAATTACCCCAAAATGTCCTTTCTATTTCTCCTCTTGGAAACCAATATGGCACTGAGGATGCTGAAAAGTCATGAGATATATATAGGCACAGACCGCAGAGGTGCAAATCTATACCCCTACGGACCATAATCTGTTAACTGAAATTATTTACATACTGTAATTGTAAATCCCTTGTATGTTGTATGTTGACACAATAGATTCCATTGAGCCTCCTGAAACTGCATTTTTGGCAAATCTAATTATTGCCAGAATATGGGTTGAATGAATCTGGCAAGGGTCTAAGATGATCTTAGGTAAATAAGGCTATAAGGAAAACAGCAAACAAACAGCACTGAAGTGGATTAACATCTTAATCATGGAGTTTGTAATTTAGTATAAATGCTTGCTGTCTCAGCAGCACAGGTGAATTATTAATCACACTAATACTGAAAATGCAGTTTCAAGTAGCTGGGTTCCAGAACCAGGAAACGGAGGACAAAATTAAAGCTTTGATAATAAATGCCTGGCTCAAATGGAGAGAGATAGGTGGTATAGTACATGACAGGAAGAAATAAGAAAGATTAAAAGGGAAAGTATGTAAAATTGGCCAGACTACCATTTTAACGCATGGATGATGGGTGTGGGCAACACAGAAGAAACATGAGCAAATTATCTATTCCTCAGAAATGTAAATATTGAGATGGGTAAGTGGCGTCAGCAAGAAATACCACATGAGGAACGTGTATGTTAGAGGCATGCTCAAAGTAGCATCCCTAAACAAAAAAAAATGAGGGAAGATAGGCTCTGATGGTTAGCTCATGTAAAGTACAGTCCTGAGAACTTTGTGGGTAAGAGTCTGACAGATGAAGACTGAAGGAAAAATACAAGCCAACTGAAGAAGTGGTGGTGTGATTAGCATGTGATGAGATAGAGGACATGGCATTGAACACGGAGGAAGGTAGAGGACTTTAGAGCATACCTCCATGCGAGAAAGAACACAAATATGCAGCTCAGGCAGACAAGGAGTATGATAATATGATGATACAGTAAACATTTTCCAGAGCTACAAAAGGCTGCATGCATCTTTTTAACTCCAAGTGCACTGGATAATTTATGAAGCAATTCATTTTATCTGGAAAGACACGTACACAACCAATGATCATTCAGTAGTCATCATATTTTCTTTCTAGCCAGCTCAGAGTCTATTTGACCAATAGTCATTTGACCAATTAGAAATAATCTGCTTTAGCACCTATAAAGAGCCTGGAATCTCAATTATTTCATTCTCTTATGCAAAAGATCGGATGATGATGATCAATGAGATCATTAAATTACGTAAAAACTATATGAACAGCACTCAGTCTTCTTCTAGATATTGATATTTTGATTAGAAAATGCTATTGGCTAGGACGTTATTAAAGGGATTTTTTATAGGTGATAAAAAGTGTGTGTGTTTGTTGGCTACAAACTTAGAAACATAGGAATTTACAAACTATAATTTCAGTCAGACCAGAAGCCCATCTAGTTCTACGTCCTGCCTCAAAGAGTGACTACTTTCAAAAGGTTCTGAACAAGGTCCAAGGAATGATTACTGGACATTTATGGAGTTTCTTGCCCATAGGAGATATTTCTTCCAATCTTTACCAGTTAGCGGCTGGTTTATGCCCTTCAGTAGGATGATTTATGTCCTATTATATAGTTTCCATAAGTTTTGGAAAGACAAAATGTATTGCTCAATTCACCATTATAGGGTGATGTAACTCATTTGAGGTCAATCTAGTACTGACAACAATGGAGTTACACTGGCTCATAGTATAAGAAGTTAGAGAATTTCTGCAGCTTTCCAGTTTCCTTTTTTTACATCTTCTGTGGAGCAGAATGCCAGTGTTATGTTAGTTTTCTCAAATTCTCCTGGATAGCACAATTTTAATTATGCGAGAAATTCTTACAGTGACATCTGTCACCATAGTTCAAGACTTATCTTTGTCAAGTGCTTAGGAATCAGTTTAATCATAAAAGCAGGTTACCAAAGGTTATGTAGTTTATAGAGATATTTGTGAATACATACGAGCTGATTCTGTTGTCACTCTAAGGAGTGCATATTGGGCAAGGCAAATGTTATTCAAAGAGTTCTAACTATTTTTGGTAATCAGGGCCGGCTCCAGGCACCAGTGTAGGAAGCTGGTGCCCGGGGTGGCCAATTCAAAGGGGCAGCACTCCGTCCAGTATCACAGCAGCACGTCCAGGTCTTTGGCGGGAATTCGGCAGCGGGTCTCTCACTCTTTGAGCTGCTGCTCAATTGCCACTGAAGAGGAAGAGAGGGAGGATCCGTCGCTGACTTGCCGCCGAAGAGGAAGGAGAGGGCATACCCGCCGCCAAATTGCTGCCGAAGAAATGGCATGATTGAAGTGCCGCTGAAGTGCAGTGGGCACCACTATTTACCTCTTACCATGCCTACTCTTTGTTTCCTATCTTTTAATCAGTTACCAATCCATGAGAGGGCCATCTCTCTTATCCCATGACAGCTTCCTTTGCCTAAGAGTCTTTGGTGAGAAACCTTATCAAAGGCTTTCTGAAAATCTAAATACACTATATCCACTGGATCCCCCTTGTCCACATGCTTGTTGACCCCCTCAAAGAATTCTAGTAGATTAGTGGGCATGATTTCCCCGTACAACAAACATGATGACTCTTCCCCAACAAATTATGTTCATCTATGTGTCTGACAATTTTGTTCTTTACTATAGTTTCAACCAGTCTGCCCGGTACTGAAGTCAGGCCTACCAACCAGTAAATGCTGGGGTCACCTCTGGAGCCCTTTTTAAAAATTAGCATCACATTAGCTATCCTCCAGTCATTTGTTACAGAAGCTGATTTAAAGGATAGGTGATAGTTAGTGGTCCTGCAATTTCACATTTGAGCTCCTTGAGAACTCGTGGGTGAATACCATCTGGTCCTGGTGACTTGTTACTGGTTAGTTTATCAATTTGTTCCAAAACTTCCTCTAATGACACCTCAATCTGGGACAGTTCCTCAGATTTGTCACCTAAAAAGAATGGCTCAGGTTTGGGAATCTCTCTCACATCCTTAACCACGAAGACCGATTAAAATAATTCATTTAGTTTCTCTGCAATGGCCTTATCGTCCTTGAGTGCTCCTTTAGCATCTCAATTGCCCAGTGGTTCCACTGGTTATTTAGCAGGCTTCCTGCTTCTGGTGCTTCATTTATTTTTATTTTTTGGCTATTTCTTTGAGTCTTTGACTAGCTGTTCTTCAAATTCTTGTTTTGGCCTTCCTAATTATATTTTTACACTTCACTTGCCAGAATTTATTTTCCTTTCTATTTTCCTCATTGGGATTTAACATCCAATTTTTAAAAGATGCCTTTTTGCCTCTCACTGCTTCTCTTACTTTGTTGTTTAGCCATGCTGCCTCTTTTTTGGTTTTCTTATGATGTTTTTTTTTTTATTTGGGGTTTCCATGCAACTTGCAGGGATTTTACTTTTGGTGCTGTACCTTTTAATTTCTGAATATATGTTTATATTTATATAATATATATATTTCTGTATATTTGTACAGGGCTTAACTCAGATGGTCCCCAATTTCCAGGGAGACCTCTAGGTGCTGTTATATAACCACAGATTCCATCAAGTCAGTTTTGAGACATGATACAAAGATCGTTTCACATTTGCTGACCTGCCCAGAGGAGGAAGAGTGACAAAGGGGGGGAAGAACAAAGCAGGTAAAATAGATAGAAGGAAAGTGGAACAAGGAAACGTGTGTTGAGGTGAGAGGACCAATTAAAAAAAATCCTTTATCTTTAAAGAATCTGTTTAAAAAAACATTACTCCCAGTATGAATTAAAATATTTGAATACTTCAGGTATACTAATTCAGTAATAGGTGGAGCTGGCAGGGAAAAAGAATTTCAGTCTCATGAAAAAAACAAGTTTCTGAAAATATTTCCATCTTGAATCATAATTTGGGGAAGGGGTGGGAGATATTTTTCACAAGATTGAGATGCTGCCAATAAATTGTTTTTCCAAAATGAAATATGCTTCCCAGAATTCCCTGGCATACTGCCCTGCTCTCCATTGTGTGTGAAGGGGTAGACAGGCTGAGTAAGAAGGCAGAATGTCTGGCATGCTGGGATCCTAACAGCTGGAAATAAAGGGTGGTAGGCAGCCCGTGCAGCTCAACAGCCTACCTGGAAGGCAGAGGGGTAGGAAGGTGGCCTAGGGGCCTGGAGCAGCACACCAATCCTGCAGGAGGAAGAAACCCAGACATGGTTGGCTAGTGGGCAGGATGGCAGGAAACCAGGGAGATCAGCCTTTTTCTGTCCAAAGTTTTGATGGAGTCAATGTGTTCTTGTGAAACATTTTAAATCTGTCAAATCAACATTTTACAACTGAATAAATTGTTGACCATAGCCATAACCTGGGCAAGAAAACTCTTGGATGAAATCCTGTTAAGGGGAATGGGAGTTCTACCTTTGATTTCAGTAGGGCCAGGACTTCACCCCTGATCCCTTCAGTGTTGCTTGCAGTTATTATGGAGTTAATTAGATGCACTCACACTTATTAGAATAAATAAGATTTATTGGCACACTCTGCATATACACTGTTGTTTGCGTAAAATACTCCACACAATACTATATTTGATTGGCACTATGTAAACCTATATCATATTAAATCTATTATACAGATACTGAATAGAGAGGAGGTGCGCGTTCAATTCATTTCTAATTTGTAACACATTTTAATGCATCTTCTGCATTAGTTTTACAGATGATGGCACCATTTATCATCATGAGACATATAGCCCATCTTCAGTGTCACTTTTGAAAGGCATCCAGTTCCAAGGAGCAAGATGATTAAACTACTTAATATGATATAGAATACTGACAGTCCAGGATACTTCATGGACTTGGATGAAATATGTATGAGTTTGCTTCTCTGGTATCTCATCATGCTGTTAAACAACATTTACTCCAGTTATTTAGCCCTATTAACATTATCCCCTTCTGGTCTGCTAATTAGACATAAATCTATTAAATCAAAATGTATTTACTGTACTCACTAATGCTTAAACAAGCAGGATCATATTTAAAATTACCATCTTGTTTGAAGAGAACTCGTATAAATTAAAAAATCCGTTTTCAAAATGGTGAGATCAGAATTAAAACCAGCTATCTATTCTGAATGACACACTTAATGCTAAGCATATATACTGGACTTCAGCAACCTAGATCTTAGCTTATATCCTCCTAATAAGTGTGTGGGTAGGAACAGGATGCAATGGTAGAGATGGAATGGTGTGTTCAATCTTGAGAGATCATATGCAGATGAAGATCCCTCCAGACTCTGCTGCTTTAGAATACCAGTTTCATGGCCAGCACTGATCTGAGTGAGGAAGACTGTCTTATGCATGCAGCTACTATGGCCAATCATGGGTTGCTGCAAGGCCTCAAGACTCAAGGCCTAGAGGTATGCAGCATACTTTATTCAACATCACTGCTTCTGAATACTAGCAATAAAGTCATAATATCACAAATTTTTGCACATCAATTTTGTTGTTCTACTGTTTTCCTGCTCTTGGTTTCCTTCCAGTGTCCAGAGGTTGAAATGGTCCAGACGTGGAGGAAGGGAGTCCCTCCAGGCCACTTCCAAAGGGAACCACAGGGAGCCCGCTCTCCATGTCCATCCCCACAGAGAATATACAGATTATTTGGGGGACAAGGGCAACCGATAAGTCACCAAAAGCCACTTGTCACCATATATTTAATCCTGTAGATTTCAGCGACACATTAACACTACCCCTCACTTCACACAGTGCAGGACCCCACAGTGCTTTATAAATATGAATTAATGAATCCATAAGAAAACAGATTATTAACTACACTTTAGAGATGAGAAACTGAAGGCAGAAGAAGATAAAGGAGTTAGACTAAATGATTTGCTCAAGGTCATACAAGAATCAGATATCCTGCTGCTCAGGCTTGCACCTTCATCAAGACCATTCTATTATGGTCTATAGAAAGTAAAATGTTTAAAGAGAGTCAATGAGCCTTTTAAAAAATAAATATCTATGTGTTTGATGGGGGGTCACCAAAACAAGTGACCCCCACTCAAAACAACAAAAAAACAAAACAAAAACAAAAACCCACAACCCAACAAATTCTACTTCCCATGTATCATTAGGCAGAGCTTGGGAGGTATGAGTATGTTGGTTAACTGACCATAATTTACAGCTGAATCAAATCTGCCACACTCCTGATGTCCAGAACATTTGGCCAGCTGAAATAGGTAAAGCCGTACAACTCCCAGAAGCAGGTGTTTAATAAGAGAGCAGATGATGTCTGCTCTGCCAGATTCTGAGCATCAGGCTTTTTGACCCCTAACCCTTAATTTCCACCGCAACCATTTTAATTACTGATAATTCACTGAAGCTCAGTTGACGCTTAGCCATTTAGACTGCTGGTTCGTGAAATAAAAATCAGGATAATTTAGGAGGCCAATAAAATGAAATAATTTGCTTTAAGGAAAGCTGTTGAACTCCCTCCTACCTTCTCACCTCCACACCAGCTTCCCTTTTGAAGGCATCAGTTAAAAACAAAAAAAAACCCATAACACACTGATCCAAACTTGCTATAGGTAAATGATTTAGGGTAAACTCTTCCCCCTGAAAACCATCACATTCCCTTTTTTTAGCCCCAATCCTGCAAGTCCATACACACATGCAGAAATATATGTACGTGAGTAGCCCCACTGAAATCAATAGAACTGCTAAATTGTGTAAAGTTATTATTGTAGGATCAGTGGTTTAGAGCGTAAGTTTCTCAGGGCAGAAGTGATAGGCACGATTCTGGTCTCTCGCTAGTTCTACACTAGGGTTTCAGTGACTTCCATGGAGTTATTCCAGATTTACATGGATGTGAAAACAGAATTAGTCCCAATGGTTGTGCCAACATGAACAGCATCAAGCATGCTATTAGTGCTTAACAGAGGGAAAACAACGAACTGTTATATACAGATATTTCTTGCATACTTAGAGTTTTATTATTAATAAATAAGTTCATGGTGCAACCATACATTTCAAACTGCCTTTACAAAAAATAGCTGAGTCTGTGATGACAGAGTACTGCAAGAACTACGTGCTGACATATAGACAGCCTTATAGGTAATGCTGTGGAGGAGCCTGTGGTTGTGGTACAGATAGGCACCAATGACATAGGGAAAGTTAGGAGAGAGCTCCTGGAGGAAAAATGTATGCTACAAGGTAAAAGAGGCAGAACAGCTGCTGGCAGAAAACACCCAGGGGAGAGGGAGCTGCTATGCCATTTCTCCCACAAGGAGGCTCTGATGTTGAGTCTATCCCTTTTCAGTCAGTAGACACGGTAGCATTCATTACATTTCAGGCACACAGGATGGTTGCAGGAGAGAGCTGTTTTCCCTCACATCCGAGGTCTGGTTGACTGGTGCACACACACGCGTGCACACACACACACACACTCCTCCCTTAATAAACACCTTCTCCTCAGTATCCAGGATAGCCTGCAGGAACATCTTCCCTTCTCATTGCCCACAGTAGACTGCTGTCATTTTCTTCTGGTGGCCCTGCTGCATGAGTGGTTAAAGAACCAGGATTTGAGGAATGTGTGCAGAAGTGAAGTTTCCAGTATAATCTGTGCCCTTTGTAACAATTAGGTTGGATGAACGGAAAGTCAATATGCCTGTCAAGAGAGACTTACAGGTAGGTACACAGGCAACTTGCATTTAGAAGATGACAATAAAAGCAGCTAGGAGGAGGAGGAGGAGATATTTCCCAGACAATATCATCATAAATCTGTGACTTTTAGGTAAAAAATCACTGAGGCATGATTTTGACCCAAATCCTACAAGAAAGATGCAAGTATTTAGATAGTTATTGCATCTTAACTATTAGTACAAATGCTGTCTATAGTAATAAATTGCTTGTAATAATATAACTAAGATTTATTTAATAACATGGCTGTCTTAAGTTACATCAGCAATATTTATTTTTTAGAATTAATACATGGAAATCAAATATGTAGCTTAACGCATCTTAACTAAATGTCCATTCCAGTATATTTAGATTACAGTATAATTATTGGCACTTGTGGAATGTCTTATTTGTTGGATTTGGTTTCCCGAGGCTTTCCAAATGCCTCCTTGACAAAGACCATGGTGCTACTCTAATTTATTAGTACAAGCATTGTCTAACACAATTTATTTTTTTTATTTCTCTACTTTAATGAGAGGTCAGTAGTCTAAGCAAAAAAAAAACAGTTTACTGTCTGATGGATGCTGCCTCCGTCAATTTCAAAAGGTAGTGCAGAACATGTCAAGCGGAAAGCAACATATAAAGTTTCACAACAGACACACACACACACACACACCAGCCACCAAACCTCACTAAATAAGGTTCACTGATAATCAAGTCATTACTAAGGTTGGGTCGTATTCAACTGAAACCCGAGAGACTATTTCCTAATGAAGTATATGGAGGCTGCATGTCAAAAAGCAATACTTAATGAATAGGAAATTTCACGATTTGTTGGCCAACAATGACTTCTCTTTCCAAAGCCATCTGAACTTTGTCTTTAACCTTTCAAGTGTCTGGATTCTTTTAATTAACCAGACACATTGGATCAGTGCACACTGGGGCAAATCCTGACCATGTAACCATGGTTGCAAAGCTAACATTGATATGGTGGCCATTGCATAAGGAAGGCAGAATGCCAGAGGGGCTGTGCAAGGCATGTGAACCCTTGTGCAGCATGGAGCTCTGTAATGCAGCAGAACAGAGGCGGCAAAAGAGTCAGGGTACATGTGGTTTGGGGCATGAGTTGTCAGTCCCCGCACATGTTCTCTTGCATTATACCCAGAAGGATAAGGGAGGTAAGACTGAAGAGCCTAATGCATTGATTAGACTGAAGCAATCTTTGCAGAGCAGTTCTTAGCCAGAATGGAGGAGATTCTTCCATGTCCATATACCCAACACCTGTGCAGTCTGTGCACTGAGCTCAGAATTTCCCTCACTGTGCCCAAGACTGAGAAACTTCAAAACAAAACAAGATTATTCAACAATACCGGGCCACAGATTTGTATGGAATTAAGCCCTTTACTCCAGCTGAGGAACTCTGTATTTTCATTAAATATAATTTCAGATATAGAAACCTCTGTGGTAAATTAGTGCTTAGTCAAACCTGAAAAACTGGTTGAGATGTTTTCACATGGTAGACTTAAGTAAAAAATACATTCCAAACATGCAACATGAAACTAATGATATACCTGAGATACATCAATGTTTTCATCCTCTGGACAGATGACAAACTCCCTCAGATTACCACCACAATTTCAGCAACCATGCTTGTCCATTAGAGTCTCTTTGGAATACTCCCACACTAGCAACAACTGCTCAGACACCACAATCTGCTTCAGTAATGGAACCCTTCATACCACTATACACAAGAAAACCAGAGATCACCACACCTAATCTTCATAGATCCAGTAACCACCCCAAACACAAAGAAATCTGTTATCTACAGCCAGGCATTCAGATACCACAGAATATGCTCAGAGAAGCAATTCCAGGATATACCCCTTTACACACTCAAAACTGCCCTCATCAAGGACACTTTGCCAAGGACGTAGATCTCATCATGAAACAGAACACCCAAATACCCCAACACAACCTGTTTCAATACAGAAATGAAACACCCTCTGACTGCACATCCCTAGTTGTCATCTATCACTCCATGCTGGAACCCATATGGGGTATCAAACAACAACTACAACATATACGCTATGTGGACCCTATCCTGAAAGAAATCCCCTGCCTCTGCAAGCTCATCATCAGAAGCAAGTTCCCCACAGACCAGGACATACCAGTAATGCAGCACCAGACCTTGCCAAAATACATGCAAAACCTGCAGACATATTGCCACCGCTACAATTAAGACCCTCCACAACACACCTTTCAAGATCTCTGGGTCTTATCACAACAGGTGGTGTACCTCATTAAGTGCACTCAATGCCGCAACATCATCTATGTGGGTGAAATCAGAATCACTATGTTCTCAAATGAACGCACACAGGAAAATGACAAAAGACAAAAACATCTTCTCTGTGGGTGAATACTGTTCACAGAGCTATCGTTCCATAGCCGATCTATCAGTCTTCATCCTCAAAGGAAACCTGCAAAGCAATATTTTCAAAAGACGAGCCTAGGAGCTTCAATTCCTATCTTTCCTAGATATGAAAAGTCATGATCTTAAAGACACCGGATTTATGGATTATTACAACAATCACTACACGGTGTTACAGCCCACTTTATCTTGAATTGTTCCTTAGAATATGTCCTAACTACTTATGGTAAACTCTTTCATTTTGTACTTAGCTGTGACTCCGTGGGTCACAGACTGAAAACTACAGATGTAGGTTATACAAAAATGATTCAGCATCCCTCATTACAGTCAGGGTGGAAACAAATAAATAAAAATTGTACAGTAATTGCTCCCCATCCAGAATTTGGTTTCCATGAACCCTCTAACATTGATCCCACCCACACAAAGCTAATTCTCTAAGAAGCACATACATATTTTATGTAGATCTATTTCTAAATAAGCCCTCAGATATTCTTCCACTCTGATACAAATCACACTATTTACCTGCAGTTAACAGGTAAGTAGTTCAACTTCTTATCACAGAGAGAAATGATCTAAACAAAGTATTTATTGGTATCCATTTCTTGATTAAAAACACTTTATGGGCCACCGGAGTAAATGCACATACAATTACAGATGTTTCAAGTTAATGAATCAAAGGAGTCTAGGTTTTCTTTAACATGTTCTGCTTTATGACAACTATTCGATGCTCTGTTGATGGTGGGGAGAAAAGAGAGGATAAATATGTATTATGGGGCTTACTGTCCATCAGCTACATAGATATGCTCACAAGTATAAATATTTTAAGGATCTCAAAACTCTGCATATCTATATATGAAACTGAAGGACAAAACCACAACTTCTTGCCATCTAAGAGAGAAATTTTTAAACACATTATGTTGGCTTCAAACTTTGTGCTCAAGGGCACAGATGTGAACCTACATTTAAAGTCACAGAATAATATTCATAGCATAGATCTCTTTATAAACTCAGTTATAATTTCAGATTTTGCTTGCTTTTAAATAGGCATGGGCTAATACAGCTGTATTGTGTTTTATCAAACTCTAGTTATCAAGTTTTCCATTTCCAGTGACAAAAATCAAAGACGGATTACTGAAATGTTGAATATTTTACATTTTCCAAGATTTCCCTGTTCACTTTTTATTTATTATGATAGGATATTGGGGCCTCACTCAGGTCCCCATTGTGTAAAACACAGAACAAACAAAACCAAAAACACTCGCAGTCTAAGAGTAAGACAATAGAGACAAGCATTATTCCTTATAATTAAAGCAGAAAATAGACGACATCTCAGCTAACATGGGATAATCAGTATTGATAAGTTATTACTAGTGCCCTACCAAATTCACAGCCATGAAAAACACATCACAGATCATGAAATCTGGTTTACCCCTGTGAAAACTGTTGTGTGTGCTTTTACCTTGTACTATACAGATTTCACCAGCATTTCTCAAATTCAGGGTCCTGACCCAAGAGGGAGTTGCAGGGGGCTTACAGGGTTATTTTGGGGGAAGGAGGAGTGTCATGGTATAGCTACCCTTACTTCTGCACTGCCTTCAGAGATCAGAGGCCAGAGAGCAGCGACTGCTAGCTGGGAGCCCAGCTCTGAAGGCATCGCCCCACCAATTGCAGCACAGAAGTAAAAGGTGGCACTACCATACTATGTCATCCTTACTTCTGCGCTGCTCCCTTCAGAGCTGGGAGGCCAGANGGTTTTTAAGGCCCGGTTTGACAAAGCCCTGGCTGGGATGATTTAGTTGGGGTTGGTCCTGCTCTGAGCAGGGGGTTGGACTAGATGACCTCCTGAGGTCCCTTCAACCCTGATATTCTGTGATTCATATCCTATCCTTGCTTCTTTGTTGTGGTGCTGCTTGAAGTCCTCATTGCCCACTAATTTCTGATCTAACATCCCTGGAATGTTTACTCTGCATTTATTATTTAGTTCCCCTATAGCCCCAGCAGTGTGCTAGGTACTTCACAAACTGGCCTGGGGGTAAACATTTGACAATCCAGATGATTCTAGATTAAACTCTATATTGAATCAGTTCAACTCACCCTCGAGGAAGTGCCCTCCTCAATCTTCATAGGGTGTCGACTCCACATAGTCAAGTTTGGAGTAGGATCAGGGCCGAAATCCCTCCCCCCTCCCAACTCCTTTTTGGATCAGGACCCCTACAATTACAACACCATGAAATTTCAGTTTTAAATAGCTCAAAATCATGAAATTTATTATTTTTAAAACCCTGTGACCATGAAATTGACCAAAATGGACCATGAATTTGGTAGGGTCCTAGTTATTACATTTCAGTTAGACCCACTATAGATACCATGAATGCAGTAAGCCACTCTCCAGTGTAACCAAAATACACAGAGTAGGTTGTAAATCAATCCTGTACATGACTAACATACTTCTACAAGCACATAGTGCATCAGCCACAAGCACAAGCAAAAAAAAAAAAAAAAAGTATGTGTTTTGTTGGGTTCAGACATTTGCATATTTTTACAGAAAAAAATCATAAGAGTGCACAGAGATTCAAGCCAAATATACTAAAATGTACATCTGAGCTTGGTACAGAAAAATATCCAAACCTTCAGATTCTTTCTGGGGCTGTCTCAGTCTCTTCATCAGATTCAACACAAACAAAAGAGGGGCGGGGGGAAGCAAGCTTTATCCCACAGATTTTGTAACCCAGTCTGGAACTACCATCCATGGCTGTAATAGCCCAGGGGTTGGCAACCTCTGGCACGCGGCTCACCAGGGTAAGGCCCCTGGCAGGTCAGGCCAGTTTGTTTACCTGCCGCATCAGCAGGTTCAGCCAATCACGGCTCCCAGTGGCTGTGGTTCGCCGTCCCAGGCCAATAGGGGTGGTGAGAAGCCGCGGCCAGCACATCCCTCACCCGCCCCACTTCCCGCCGCCCCCATTGGCCTGGGACGGCGAACCACGGCCAGTGGGAGCTGCAGTCTGCTGAACCTGCTGACATGGCAGGTAAACAAACTGGCCTGGCCCACCAGGGTGCTTACCCTGGAGACCCGCGTGCCAGAGGTTGCCAACCTCTGTAATAGCCGAACACCTTCCTTGTGAAACTGATAGCAAGAGCACAGGCCTTATCAGATATACTTACTGATTACACTCTTGGTAAAAAATTTTCACCTTATTTCCAGTCTGAATTTGTCTAGCTTCATCTTCCAGGCATTGGCTCTTTTTATATCTTTTTCTGCTAGATTAAAGAACCTTCTATTACCAAATTTCTGTTCCCTGTGTAGTTACTTATAACTGAACAAGTCATCTCTTAATCTTTGCTTTCATAAGCTAAATAGATTGAGCTTCTTGAGTGTATCGCTACAAAGCATGTTTCTCAGTCCTTTAAATATTCTTGTGGCTCTTTTTGGAACCCTCTCCAATTGATCAATATTCTTCTTTAATTGCAGGCACCAGAAGTGGACACTATTTTTGTAGTGGTTGCACCAGTGCCAAATACAGAGGTAATATAACCTATCTCCTCCTACTCAATGTTCCTGTTTATACATTCAAGAATTGTATTAGTACTTTTGGCCACGTTGTCGTATTGGCAGCTCATGTTCAGTAAAGTAGCCACCCTGAACTGCAAGTCTTCTCTTTTAAGTCAGGTTGTTTTATTTAACCTATGTGGCCTTCCTTCTTGGTTGCAGCACTTTGGCATCTAGTACAGTGTTCTTAAACAATTAGCAATTATCATTCACATTTTTAATTTTTCCCAACTTATCTAGCTCAATTTTTCAGCATTGTGACATTGGCCCCTTTAAAGCACCAAGTCTTTATATTGATAGCTTGGATTTCATTCTATTTGCACATTATAAGTGTGATCAAGTCACTTGTACCTAACCTATCACTTTTTTTTTTTAGTTCTGTGATTAGCTTTTTTCTTGATAAATAGAGAGGAACTAATGTAGAATCCCCCCCATGTTGGATGCAATACTTTTTGAATTAGGAAATTGTCATCTGTAATGTTTAGACATTCTGAAGAACATGTTTTAGTACCAGCAGCACAAAACCTCCAGCTGTGCCATTCGGATTGAAGAACCCTATGATCGTACAACTTTTTTTCCCTACCCATTGTACGTAAGTGTGTAAGGAGCTGGTCAACCTTAGTGTAAGTTAACAGTCTTCAACAGACATCAACTAGTTCCCCATCTCATGCTTTACCTGTTAGGACATTAATCCATAAGCATTCAAGATTATTTTCTTCTGCGTGTCAGTGAATGGGCTGACAGGTAATGTCATTTTTGATAGAGTTCCATCTTGTTGCATCATATTGACATCTGCAGGTTCATCAGCAGGTTGGAATCTTTAGCTCTACCTCAGAGATCTCTGAAAATTGAGCTAACCATGTAACTGAAGATACAATTTCATGAACTCTCCTTTTTCAGATAAAAATACTGTTTGGTGCAGTGTATTAGTTTTAGATATTTTAGACTTAATTTTGTGAGTGTGTGCGCACGTGTTTTGAAAATGGTGTCAATGTTGTGGGCTTCATTCTTCCAGTGGAAAAACCTTTTCAGAAAAATAGGTTTTACGCCATTTCCTTAAGACAGTCAGACTCTGGATTAATGTGATCTCCTCTGCAAGTTAGAGCCCCTTATGTGGAATGCTGTGTCTCCAGCTCTCACATACTTTGTCTCAGAGGAGCTCAATTGTCACAGTTTTAATCCATATACTTCTATGTAGAATACATGAAAACTTGTCTGTAGCAATCCAACAGTTAATACACTAATGGGAGAAGATAGTTATTGGATCATCAATATCATTTGATCTATCTATTGGCCTACTATGTGCTGAAAGAACATCTATTTTAAAAAAAGTCTGATAGCCTTATCACACATATTATAGAAGTCCTTATTAAACAGAGGTCTTGTTCACTGTGTCCCTTTGGGGAAAAAAGCTAAATATTCAGACTCCCTTCTGTTGATCTGATAAGACCTATCAAGGGGTGACTAATTAAATATGTGATTTCTTTAAGTGGTAATTGTCTGACTCCTGATGTAGTAGAGCAATCTATAGTACAGACCATGGAATGAACTCAGAAATAGGCTCACCAAGTCATGTGGAGTGGGTGGGGAAAGCACATAATTCAAGATTCATTACTACTTAATGTTTCTATGTTTAGGCTCTGTCCTAATTAACACTGAAAGGCGTGGTGATTGGCCACAAGTTAACTTTCTGAAGCTATACAGATTTCAGTCATCAACATGCATTTACTCCCTCTATTTACCTTTGGTTTTCAGTCTGTATTTACATTGTCAGAGCAACTGGTCCCAGGCAAAATTAGTGCTATCCAGGTTAATGTTATGCATTAGATTTTAAGTCCACTGTAATGTAACACTTCATTACTACCTCTTTCTTCTGTTTAGTTTATGTTCCACTGTGGATGACCCAATTGGCCATAGCCCAGATTTGTACTCTGTGATCATTATTTTTTCTGTAAAGCTGAGAATGTGATAAAACAGTTGGGTAGCAGAGGCCAACACCATACTGAGAAGGGAGAGCAAGAGAAATGTTATCAGAAAGAAAAGGTCATCCCAGTCTACCATCCCTGTCTTTTTCAGTTTGGTTCTAATTGACAAACAAGCTTCCTTAAAGTCAGTCTAATAATTCAGCTGAACACTAAAATGCAAAGAATTATTTTAAATCAATTTAATTTTTCCATCATAGATGTGGGTTATTCACTGTCTTCAGTTGAGGCTGCTTGGACATACCTAGCCATTGGTTTCCCTTTTGTTTCTAATCAGTTTCACTTTTCAGGCACTGCCTCTAATGCACTAGCAAATAACTGCAATATTTGAGTTGCAAAGATGGAAGGGAATATGTAAATCCAAACAGAATTCTCATTGAATTTCTGTAAGTCACAGAAATATTTCTGTTCATTTTGGATTTTGTAAAACCTTACTTCTATAAAACTTCATATTAAAGTTTAAATAAGAACTGAACTGACCAGTGAGTGTCTCTATCCTAACTTTCCACCTTTTCCAATCAAACCCTCATCCCTTTGTGTTCCAGAAAGGAAAGTTAGTTTTCTTGTGTAGTCAAACACACAATACATTTTGTAGTGCTTTACTCAAGTTTTAAATATCCCATATGGAACATCTTTCATCACCTACCTTCAGAAGCTATTTCACAGTCTAAAAAGGATTTCAGTTATGAAGTGTTGTGTCTGAGTGTATAGTTTGAGCTTTACAAGACTATAGTACATTTTGATCTTTTTACAGTAGGACCACCACAATACACACACACACTCCACTCATCATTTAAAAGAAAAAGGATTTCTGCCAATCAACTAATGCTTTGTTCCATTGACATAATAAACCAAGTTCTGATCTATTCTTTCTAATTTTGAATTTAATATCTGAGGGCATTTTTGTTGGTGCTGGTCTATTCTCAGAAGATAATATCAACATCTTCACTCTGCTATAGTGATCAATACCATTCTCCGGTCTTGCTGTCAGTACCTCAGTCAGTATCACATCTTAAACAAGCTAGGGACAAAAGTCACGTTACTCATATTTGCAGACCCCTAATAAATTTGTAATCTGCCCTACTCATGGGAAGAAGAGACTCCCTGCTCCTTTCTCTTTACACTCAATTTCAGTGCATCCATGCAAGAGAATAAATTTTTCCACAATGTCTCCACAGACAAATGAACACTAAGATAGACATCTTTTGGGATGACAGAATGAAACTTTCATCACCAGGTACACATAGCAACAGTTACATTTTACTTTGTAACTGGCCAGACTTTTGAATTATTATTGCAGCAAGTAGAAATACAGTCAGGTAAGCAGCTACAGAAAAGAGACAGTCAAAGGTTGTAGGAAAATTTCAATAAAAGGAGATGGGAGAAACAGATCAAAAAGAAAAAAAATCAGAAATACAATATTCAGCAAAATAATCTTATACAGAATGTAAGCACCGGACATACACCTCCAACAAAGAGGCCAAAAAATAGTTTATCCATTCATATTATAACAGACATGAGAAATGTACCCTATCAATAATTATGCACACATAAAAACTGACCTTCTAAAACCACAACCTATTTACAAAATATTCATTTGTTGATAAGCAAGGAAAATGTGAACAGACTGTGTGCTATATGAACTAACTTGCAGGGTTTTTAAGTTTTGCTTTTCCTTGCAGGCAACATAATTACAAAGGCAGTATATAGAAGAAGCTGAAGCCTTTGAATGTAGCTTAAACAATTTTCTTAAATTTTCAGTTACATGGGGTTTAGCCAGCAACTCCCATTTGTGCAACTCTGAAATTCAGAAGCTTGTTTATGTTCCAGTTTCCTCTGTACAGTATCATTGCCTGCAAGGTAAATACAGTGCAAAAAAATCTGAGTTAGTCATAATTCATAATATTATGATTAATAAAAGTAAATTATACAATACTAGA
Organism: Chelonoidis abingdonii; assembly: GCF_003597395.2. Classification (NCBI taxonomy): domain Eukaryota; kingdom Metazoa; phylum Chordata; order Testudines; family Testudinidae; genus Chelonoidis; species Chelonoidis abingdonii. Next base: position 102,798,159 of record NC_133770.1, on the reverse strand, counting down.
AATGGATGGGTCAGGGCTTTGGCTACAAGGTTATAGAGTTTTTCACTTATAGTAGGTTGCCAACTTAGATGCATCCTGAAATCGAGATAGTAAATCATCATCATTCGACAACTGCAAGTCTACCTAAAATTAGTTTGATGGCCTCGGTCCAGTTCATTCGACAGGTGTTCCCATTACAAAGATGAACACCACAGTTAGCACTAGCTACCACCCTTTCGGTAGTCTTGGCAGACAGGCCAAGGATTGGATTGTCATGGATGCTTAACTCCCTTGTTTCCACTGGTGGTATGTCAAAAACAGGAATGAAGTGTAATTTTGAGGACATGTGGAGAAGACAGTACAGTGTATGATCACTGACCATGAGAGGGATACCCCATGGATAGAGAACATCAGTCTCCAAGGTGGTTAAATCACTCCTTCCATCTGCACTTGATTTAAAAATATATTGTATGAATTAACATAGTATTGTACTGTATGCTCCATATGGCAATTGCTGTTTAACTTCCCTCAACATATTATGCCCTTTGCAAAACTAGATGATTTGCCTGCACATTCCCTCCAGCATTAATCTATGTGTTGAATATGAAATATTGCAGCTGGCAAGTTTAGAAATCCTCTCTCTGAATACTGTCTAGATTCAGGCAGCTTCAATCAAAAGGTGTGTAGCCAAATAACACCATACATTTGCTGCCAAAGGGGCTGTCCAGAGCTGCCATAAATTGAACACCACTATCCATCATTCTTCTAATCTGTATAGCTTTAGCCCTTAGCGGCAAAGGTTTGATTTGCACATGTACTTTAACACTTTAACAGTTCCTGGTGGCTATGTTATGTCAGGGACACCAAAAATATTGTAAATGGTTTAATAGATGTTGACCCTCCCCCATTAATAATAAGACAAGCACTGTGAGGCAGGTAGCAGTTCTGTTCTGCGTGGTTATTCCTGCATGGATTGAGTGCTGTTTGCATTAATTTGTTATCACCGCACGTCACCCCCCCAGACAGCAGTAGATTCATCACCAGCCATACGTAGTGGAGGGTAGAATGGAGAGATAATGCAGAAAAAAGACAAACAGGCCCAATGCCAGGTATTTTAATAGATTTAATATCAATTGTACTTGGGAAAATAATGTCCTTAAATCAGCTCTAAGAGTGGCTTGTTCATTCTGTGGCTCACATTTGTGCTAGTGTCCTATGGGAGGGAGAATGGTCTAATGGGTAGGGCACTAGACTGGGACTCAAAAGATGGGGTTAAGGTTCCCAGTTCAACCACAAACATCTTATGTAACCATCTGCAAGTCATTTACTCTTTCCTGTGCCTCAGTTAGATTAGCAGAGCATGTACAAACTACCTGACATCCAGTAGCTTCCTAATGAATTCACTAATACAGCTATATACTTAACACTATGCTTGTGCTGTTCAGTATCTCCTGGTTCAGATAGCTCAGTTTTCTGTAGCCTCTGCTTTTTAGATTAATAAAATGCATGTGGTTATGCAAGAAAGAAAAAAGATGGATCAAAGCATTATTATAGAATCATAATTTCAATACATCTATTGCCTAGGAGGCTAGTTTATGTTTTTCAAGGAGACATTATTATGGGCACAAGAGATAACTATCCCACTGCATAGGAAAAATAGAAAGTATGGCAAAATGTCTTAACCAGGGGATTGTCAATGATCTCATACTCAAAATAGAGTTCTCAAAAATGTGGAAACCAAGTCTTGACTTTAGTAAGGCTTTTGATATGGTCTTGCATGACCTTATCATAAACAAACTAGGGAAAGGCAACCCAGATGGAGCTATGTCATAAACAGATAGCTAAGGGTTAATGTCTTTTTCACCTGTAAAGGGTTAACAGGCAGTGAACCGGAACACATGACCAGAGGACCAATCAGGAGACAAGATACTTTCAAATCTAGATGGAGGGAAGCTTGTGTGTGTGTTCTTTGTTCTCTGTCCATGTTCTCTTTGGGGTCTGAGAGGGACCAGATGTAAGCAGATTCCTCCAATCTTTCTAAAACAATCTCTTCTGTTCTAATTCTAGTAAGTATCAGGATAAAGGCGGCTTTAGGCTTGTTAATTGTTTTTTTTATTTGCAAATGTGTAGTTTGCTGGAAGTATTTTAAATTGTATTTCTGCTGGAGGAGGTTTTCTTTCTAGTGTCTATAAGCTGAAAGACCCTGTAATATTACATCTTGAATTTACAGAGATTTTACTTTTTCTTTCTTTTATTAAAAGCTTTTCCTTTAGAAGGCCTGATTAAATTTTTCTCCTGGTTAAGGCTCAAAGGAATTGAGTCTGTACTCACCAGGGACTTGGTGGGAGAGAGAGGAGGGGGGAGAAAAGGTGAATTTCCTCTGTGTTTTAGATTCATGGAGCTTGAATCTGTCTCTCTCTCCAGGATAACCCAGGGAGGAAAAGCCTAGGAGGGGGAAGGGAAATGATTTATTCCCCTGTGTTGTGAGACTCAAGGAATTTGGGTCTTGGGGTTCCCAGGGAAGGTTTTTGGGGGGACCAGAGTGCCCCAAAACACTATTTTTGGGTGGTGGCAGCTTATCAGATCTAAGCTGGTAATTAAACTTAAAGGAATTCATGCTGGTACCCCATTTTTTGGACTCTAAGGTTCAGGTTGGAAATATACCATGACAAGCTACTATAAAGGGGAGTACATGACTGGTTGGAAAATCATTCTCAGAGAGCAGTTATCAGTTAACAGTCAAGCTGGAAGGGCATGTCAAGTGGAATCCTGCAAGGATCAGTTCTGGGTCCAATTCTGTTCAATATATTCAGTGATTTAGATAATGGCACAGAAAGTACACTTACAAAGTTTGCAGATGATACCACGCCAGGAGATGCTGCAAGTGCTGTGGAAGTTAGGATTAAAGTTCCCAATGATCTGCACAACCTGGAGAAGTGGTCTCAAATTAATAGGATATAATTCAATAAGAACAAATGCAAAGTACTCCACTTCAGAAGGAAACATCAATTGTGTACATACAAAATGGGAAAAGAAAAGGAAAGAGAAAAAAAGAATTGCAGAAAGGGATCTGGGGGGTCATACTGTATCACAAGCTACATATGAGTCATCAGTGTAACAGCACTGCAAAAAACGTCAACATTCTGGAATGTATTAGCAGGAGTGTTGTATGCAAGACACAAGAAGCGGCAACATCAAGAAGCGCTGCTGTCAAAATGCCACTGATTTTCAGCGGCCACGCCTCTTGATGACCCTACTTCTTGGCAGCGACGTTTGTCCAGCAGCCATGCTCCTCAGCGGCTAGTTGTCAGGCGCCCGCCACACTGAAAAGTTTGGGGACCACTGGTCTATTTAATACATAGTCCTATCTTGAGTGCAAGGGCCTGAACTAGATGGCCTCTCATGGTCCTTCCCAGCCCTAGGATTCTATGTCTAAAATAGCATACATGTGAAATGCTGACAGACTCCAGTTATTGGTGGGGCAGGATTGAACGTGGCACTTCTGAAGCTTAGTGTATGAGCCTCTACTGCATAAGCTCAAAGTTACATGGCTCTGAGCCAAGGCTGTAGCAGACTCATTAAACTCTAGCTGGGCTAGGTGTCGCTAGAGGGGACAGAGCACCACACCACATAGCCATGTGTTACAGAGACAACATGGTCCAATATACTGAACATAAAAAATAGAAACCAGGGAGGCCAAAGTTTCACTCCAGATTCTGCTAATAACTTGCCACTTGGCCTTTGCCATGTCATGTAACCGCTACATTAAATAGTAACCAACGAGGTGTCCATAGGGAAAATGAAAATACTATTTCAGTACCCGACAGGGATTTGTGAAGATTAAGTAATGCTTGCAAAATACTTTTAAAATATAAAAAAGTTAAATGCTAAGAGTCAGTAATCTTAATGATCTCCAAACAATAGAAGTAGTTGATTGCTTAATGCCCATATTCTGGCTAAGGCCTGATCCACACCTAAAACATAGGTTGCCCTAGCAACGTTGCTCAGGGATGTGAGAAATTCACACCCTTGGGAGATGTAGTTAAACTGACCTAAACCTCCTTATAGACACCACAAGACCAACAAAAGAATTATTCCATCAACCTAGCTACCACCTCTTGAGGGGGTAGATTTACTACAGCAATGGAAAAACCCCTTCCATTGAGCTAGTATAGTGTCTACACTACTGCTGTAGTGCTTTTAGTGTAGGTATAGCTTAAGATGGCATCCTTAATTCTCATCTCCTTCCTTTTTCAGATTTTGGACTCTCTGGCCATTTCTTCTGGTAAATACCCTCCTCACTTCCATGCACTGCACCAAGGCAAGAGAAAGTTCCCTTGTACGTATGGTGTAGACACACATACAAGGGTGAAAGGAGCTGATTCTTTTTTCAGAGCAAGTTAGGCTTGTGATAAATGTAATCAGTCTTAATGGAGAAGATTCCTCTCTGGACAACGTGAAAAGGTTCTCTTATCTGACAAAACTCTTCTACATATTCCATTTAATGTTTCCTTAAAAGTTTGGTACATATTTTAATGCAAGACAGTGGTTTTCCTAAATGATTATTGCATTTCTGAAAGATGTAACACAGTCAAGTTTTCTTTGACTGTAACATTATCCAAGCTGCATGATCAGTTGGCCTAACTTTCCAAATCAAAGAACTAGAAAATGGATTTATGTCTCTCTAAAGACATTATATGTTGGGGATAAACTTGATTCACTCTAACAGGATTATGTAGATCAAAATAATTTACTCTGCTCAGGAAAAAAAACATTTTGATTAAAAAATTCTCTTTATAACATGTAATACATCTCCTTCAAATATCTGTTTTCACAAGCTGTGACACACTTTGTGACAAGGTTACAGAGCATATTTTATCTATAATACTTAAGGCTATGATTTTCTCAAATCACACAAAGGAAAGGTAGACCTAGTCAGAACTCCTTCAGAAATCTTTGAGAGCTGAAACCTTGAAACTACTGTAAGAAGCAGTACTGCTGTCTTTCAGATTAGAAGCAAAACCAAGGTCTGTATCCTTTTGAGTCACTAAAAGATCCCATTGTAGATTTTGCAAAAGTAGCAGTGTCAACACCAATGTCCCACCCAATGTCCAGCTTGGGTAACTGCATACAGCCTGCCTAAATTCCCCTTACTGTTTGTTATCATGTGATCTAATTCCTTCTCGCTTCTGATCATAAATGACTTCATGTTAACCAGATGCTCTATTTTACCCTCGAGATGGCTGAATTTCAGTACTTCAGGGAAGCAAGTATGAAGAGTTATAATAAAGTTATCATGGTACCTTTCAGATTGAAGGACATCCTCTAAGGGACGTTTATTAAATGAGTACACTATAAGTGAAAAGAGAATGTCTTGACAAAATCCCATTTAAAATTAGGGCTGGCCAGGAAATAAAAATTCTGCTTTGTGGAAAAAATGAGGTTTCAAAAATTGTTTTCATTCAACATCAGAATAAAACCACGATCTTAAGGTTTTTCTTAAAAACCAAAACAAAACAACCACCATCCTCCCCCCACCACAGAGTAGCTAATACCCCAGTGGTTATGACACATACCTGGATGTGAGACACCCAGGTTCAAGTCTGGTCTGATTTGGAGCAGAGATTTGAACCTGGGTCTTTTACATCTGTGGGGAGTGCTCTAAACAGTAGGATATTGACTATTCCAGAGTAGAGTTAATCAAAAGATTCCCAAACAGTTTTATGTAAAATACATATGATCAATTTCAGCACAAGCCTATAAAAAAAAATGTAGGATAAAGTGCTTTAGCTTTAGCCTACTGACATCTTCAGGTTTTCACAGGACTGTTTTTATCACACTCTCAGTATATCATGTAATGAACTTTCTACAGTTAAAAAGTAGTTTCTCCATAGTCTTTATATGATCATTCCTCACTCCAATCACATCCAGAAGTTTGCACTCTCTTTGTTGAAAGTCCATAAGGATTAGAAAAGGACATACTGTCTTGGGCCTTTCCTTGTTTTCAAATAGTCTTCCTTAACATACATTTCAGACAAGCTGCCAGTATATTTCTCATAAGTTCCTCCAGGACAGATTTATTTTGCCCAACTAATTGCTTCCCTTCTTTTTCTTTTCCATATTATCTTTTAATGCTTTTTTCTGACACTCATCCAAAAAACATGTAGGCCTGTGCTTATCTCTAAATCATATGCTATGTTCCTTTGTGTCTCCACATACTCCTTTGTGTCTCCACACACTCCATTTTGTTTTTGTTCTCCTGTGGCCTCCCCTCCCTGGCTGTTAAGTTGTTTAGCTGGAGGGCCCCTTAAAGTTGTTTACCAAGAGCCATTGCCCTTTTCAAAGGGATGGCCAATTGTGCTAAGTGGGACCACTGCCCTATTCCAAGGGTTAGTCTTGTTATCACCTTGTTAAACCTGGGCTCGGTGTAGGGTGGACAATGTCCAGTTGCAAGGCCTATTGTGTTTTTAAGGTCCTGGGCATGAGTCATAGGCCTCATGTGCTTCTGAGTCACCTATTGCACAGGACTCTGCCTAGACATGTCTCTGTGCTCACCTGCCCTTTTTTTTTTTTTTTTTTCTTTCCCCTGTCCCCCTGCCTCTGAGCCAATCAAAGTACTGGTGGGAAACTGCCTAAGTTTGCCCTTAAAACCAGACATTTTCTGATCAGACCTCAGAAAGGTTCCTGCATTGCTGCCTGGTCTGATCAGCCAGGGGTTCTGGGGGTCCTTTCTCCGCTCTCGTTTTATTTTGAGCGTACCCCCGTTTTTTGAACCCCCCCCCCCACGAAGAACGAATTGCTGCCTGAGAGATCTCCTGATTATTGAGACTGTACCCAGCCTTCTGATGATTTTGCTGCTTTTACCTCTGCTGCTTCCTTTGGGGCTGGTAAGAATCCCTCTGTGAAATTCTGTGAAATTCTCTATACTTTTATATTTTATTATCTTAGCTGCTCTCTCTCTTTCCCCAGCACCCAGACTTAACCAGCACCCAGCATAGCTGTGGTTAAGTTAGGTTTAGAGAATTGTTTGTATTGTGTTCTGTAAGTTAGGTTTTAAGAAATTGTTGCATTGTGTTCTGTTACTTGCTAATTTGTGTAGTCTTGGTTAAGTTAGGTCATAGATAAGATTTTGCTGTGTTCTGTATAGTTGTGGTTAAGTCTGTCTTCCTGCTGCCCCCACCGAGCTCTCCAGTCACCCCATACCCCTCAGTCTCTCTGCTGTTTAAACTGCAGCCTGCCTGCCCTCTGTCTCCTGAAGTTTAATCTCCCTCTGCTCTCTGCTGTTTAAACCTGCAGCCTGCCTGCTCTCTGTCTCCTGAAGCTCTCTCCTCTCTCTCTCTCCTTTTTAATCCCTCTCTCTCTCCCACACTCTCCTATTTACCCCCAAAACCTCATTGTATTACTGAAGTCTAGCATAAAACCCCATTGGTTACCTTTTTCTCTCTAAACACACCTCACATTTTACATTTATACCACTGTGACACATTTTTACCTAGAGTTGGTTACTTACCACATTTTCCCCATAACTGTTAGTTGGCTATATGCTGCTGTGACACACCTTTATATAGAAATTGTTAGCTACTGTTACATTTATACTTCAGTGTTAATTGGTTACCAACTGTATTGTACCCCACTGTATTGTACCCCACTATTGAAACCCCCTATACTATTTGCTAAAAGAAACCCCTCCCCAATTGTCTACCTTAACAAACCCCATACCCCTCACTATTGAATTTTCCCTGTTTTTTGCATTTTCTTAATAAAGTTTATTTTGCACCCCACCTGTGTGGTAATTGCTCCCCAAGATCCCATATACCTGCTGGTAGGGACACTTTGAAGTGTATTTATCCATCTGATTGAAATAGATGATACAATTGTATCCCTCTCACATTTAAAACAAACAAAACAAGCACGAACGCCAGAGCTATAAGATGGAAATTCTATTTTTTCCCCCCATGTTCCCAACTTTTGTAATTTTTATATTAAGTAAAAAAATCAAATTGATAAAATGAAATGATTTTGAATGGCACATGTTTTTAATTTAAAGTGGATTTAGGTATTGGCTCTCTTTTTCCTACAGCTCTGTCCAGTTATTTTTTAATATTGGATGCTGCTGCTCTGTTGCTTCCAGGAGAACCAGAAATGAAGTCAGAGAAGCATGCTGCTTACCAAGGTCAAAGAAAAACAAAAAACTGAGTGAACTTCTCCACAGGACTTAAGTGTTTAATATCAATAAAGCCAGTCTGCAAGGTTGCTATGAATATATTAGCTAAAACTTAAAGACTGTGCCTTGTTTCCTCCAGTATTCAAGCTTAAGGCAAGTTGTTTTAGTCATATAAAACTGAAAAGTTTAGAAATTCATTTAGACATTTTTGAAATGAAACATTTGGAGTTGAAACAGTTTTTCATTTTTAAATCTACTTTTGAAATAAACAAAAATTTTTTAAATCAAAACATTTTATTCAAGCTGAAACAAAATTATGTTCTGACTTTTCAGTTTGCCAAAAAGCTCAAAAAATTGCATTGGGTAAACCCGGAACAATTCTTTTCCCTCATGATTTTTCAGAATGGTCAGTGGAAGGACCCCAGATGACAGGTCTCTCTCCATGAATCCCCATTTCTTCCTCCCCTAGTTTCCCATTACCTCCTCCTATTGCCCCCAACCACCACTAGTGGGAAAGAGCTGCTCCTGAAACTCTTATGTACCTGGTCTTAACAGGCCTGAAGCACACAGATAAAACAGAGAGCTGAGTGCCCCTTATGGGGGATCACCAAGTGATCTCCTCTCATCCATAACCAGTTCCTCACTCTGACTTTGCCTGAAAAGTAGTTCTGTGGAAGCTGTATGAATACTACTATTCACTAGTGAGGAAATCAAGAAAACTCAAAGATGAGCTTGGAGGTGGAGGCCAATATCTTTCCAAAAGTGACTAAAGATTTTGGGTGTCTAGCCGGAGACATCGAAAAGAGGTCTATTTTCAGAAATTGTTGAGCACTTGCTTCAAAATGAGGCCCCTTTAAGGTGTCTCAAGCTGGAAACCCCAAAACTGAGGCACTCAAAATGTCAAGTCACAGTTGAACCTCTTGACCAGAAGGACCAGAGTAGGGGATACGAATCAGCTCCTTGAATCTGCTCTAGTCAAGGAAGGCTCAGAACATGTCTTTAATATGGATGTATTAACAGGAAAAATAAATTCCCTATATCCCTCTACTGACTGGTAAGATTTTTATTATTCTGAGGACAAACCTATGATCTCCCACTGTAAAGCCAATTCAACAGACTGTTTAAGGTGGGTCTACTATGGCAAATGTCCAGATGCACCAATTATATAGGATTTCACATTCTCCAATGTCAAGGGCCTAGCGTGAGAATTGTGAGCACTAAATTCTAAAGAAAGCAGCACATGTTGCAATATTCAGGACAGAATTAGAAAATGCAGAATGGTTTCAGTTCTAACAATTAAGGAGAGATACTGTAAGATGTGACTTAGTGCCACAGGAGGTCTGATTCAATATAGCTTATGTAGGAATGCTCACTAAAATTGCTACAATGTCTAGGCCTCAAAGATTTACAATGACCTCACTGCACATTAAGTGATGGGGGACATTGTCTGCATTGAAGGAAAAGGTGTGCTGTCCCTTTACGGGATAGCTAAGAAGAAAGTGACTTGCTGCAGCCGTTTCAGACCAGATCACCACAGTGATGCTGACAAATCCCCGCAGCCGACCAGAAGGGAGCGGGGACTACTGAGGTCCACTCCAGTGTAGAAATAGCTCTTTTACCTAGACCAGGAGGAGCAGCAGGGAACAGCAATACAGCAAACTTTGCTCTGAGTTGTTCTGCCATGTGATAGCAGCCCGGTGAGAACAGGTAAGGGTCCACCCCTCAGCAGCCCAAGAAGGAATGTTGTAGCAGAAGGTAAGAGAAGGGAGTTTCAAAATCAGTGCAGGGCCATAGCAGGCATGTTAGAGCAGAAAGGGGAGAAGATTCCAAACCTAGCACAGAGTGGGTGGAGTGGGGCTTGAGGGGCCATGGGAGACTGAGGGGTGGGATCCTTGCCACATGGACAAGGGGTTGGACCATAGACCAGGGCTGGTGGATCCCAGGGTAGTCTGCCTGCCTGCCAAATCCTTTATGGGGAAGGAATGTGTATCCTGGGGAAGCAAACACTCCCAGTGGTGAACTAACTGCCTTTGGGGATGGAGGAGTGAACAAAAAGTTGATTTAAGTAGCCCAGATAACTGCTTCCAAATTTTCCACAGCACTACAAGGCTTACAAGAAGCAGTGTGTTGCTCAAAACTACATTTGAATGAATGGATTACAGAAGAGGACAGTGACACAACTGGCAGGGGTGAGTGTAACTAGAACCAGATGGAGATTGTAGGGGCAGGGTATGAAAGTGAGTCCCTCTCATCCAATGCTGCAATGGGTGTTTGTAGGGGGGACCTCAGTGGGGTTCATGGAAGCTACCTCTGTCGTGCATCCCCCCTACTCTATGGAAGATGGGGTAAGTGGGGTGCAGGAGCACGGGGAAGGGAGACACTGACATTAACCCCCTCTTCCTTCCCTCCATCCCTGGGTATATATATATAAAAATGATTATAAAGTTACCTGCACTGCACTTTTTTTTTCTTTTGGGTACTCCCTGATGCTGCGGAATAAAGCCTAATTAAACCACATCCAGTGTTTCCTGTCCTTCTTCCGGCCTAACTGAGCTAAAAGCTTGTGTTTGGCAGAGACTGCTGGACACTAGCAGTGCAAACACTCCCTTTGCAGAGTAAAAAGGAATTGAATAAGATGATACAGTAATTGCATTCATACAGTAACTCCTCACTTAAAGTCATCCCAGTTAACGTTGTTTTGTTGTTACATTGCTGATCAATTAGGGAACATGCTCGGTTAAAGTTGTGCAATGCTCCCTTCTAACGTCGTTTGGCAGCTGCCTGCTTTGTCCACTGCTTGCAGGAAGAGCAGCCCGGTGGAGCTAGCTGGTGGGTGGTTGGAACTAGGGTGGACCGACAGCTCCTCTATCAGCTCCCCTCTCTCCTAAGTTCCCTGTGCAGCAGCTGCCCAGCAGGCTGGCAATTCTAAGGCCAGGTCTACACTGCGACTTTAAATCGGTTTAATGGCCGATATACCGATTTAACGCTGTATCCGTTCACACGACGTCGTCATTAATATCGAGTTAAACGGCTCCTTAAATCGATTTCGGAACTCCTCCCAAACGAGAGGAGTAGCGCTAAATTCGATAGTGATAACTCGGATTAGGGTTCATGTGGACGGAAATCGACGTTATTGGCCTCCGGGCGGCATCCCAGAGTGCAGCACTGACCGCTCTGGACAGCAATCTGAACTCGGATGCAGCGGGCAGGTAAACAGGAAAAGCCCCGCGAACTTTTGAATTACATTTCCTGCTTGCCCAGCGTGGAGCTCTGATCAGCACGGCTGGCGATGCAGTTTGAAATCGAAAAAGAGCTCCAGCATAGACCGTACGGGAGATACTAGGTCTGATCGCTGTATGGGGAGACAAATCTGTTGTATCCAGCTCCGTTACAGAACACGAAATGCCAAAGCGTTTGAATAAAAAACTCCAGGATACACAGCGCTGTGTGACAAGCGTAACGGGAAGCCAGAGACTCAAATGGACGCTCATGAAGGGAGGGAGGGGGTACTGAGGACTCCAGCTATCCCACAGTCCACAGCAGTCTCTGAAAATTATTTGCATTCTTGGCTGAGCTCCCAATGTCTGTAGGTTCAAACACAGTGTCTGGCGTGGTTCAGGGAACAGCTCCTCAGTTTATTTCCCCCCACCACCACGTGAAAAAAAAAAGGGAAAGATTGCTGTGCTATGGCGTTTGCTCAATGCACTCCGCGAAAAAGGCGCCAAAGGGTTGTCTGCTGCCTTCACAAAGGGAGGGGTGAGGCTGTACCCAGCACCACCCGGGGCAGTGTTTTCTGCCCCATCAGGCACTGTGCTCTCAACACGGAAGTGGGAACTATGGGATAGCTGAGGAACAGCTACCCACAGTGCACCGCTCCTGAAATCGATGGTAGCTTTGGACCATGGACGCAAACAATCGATTTCGGGATCCCACTGTGGACGCGCTAAACCGATTTTATTAGATCTGTTTTGTAATATCGGTTTAAGCTAATTCGAAATAATCGTGCAGTGTAGACGTACCCTAACTGTCCCTCCCCCCACTGCCATGTGCTGCTTCTGCCCTCTGCCTTGGAGCTGCTCCCAGAGACTCCTGCTTGCTGGGGAGCGTAGGGGAGGAAGAGGGGGTTATTATCAGGGTGTCCCCCTTCCCCGTGCTCCTGCACTCCGCTTACCCTATCTTCCATAGAGTAGGGGGGACACGACAGAGGGAGCTTCCAGGCAGCAGCAGCTGCATTCTGGTCTCAGCTTGCTGATCTAATTAACAAAGCAGCGTATTTCTGACCCCACCTTTCCTACTTAAAAGGGAAATGCGTATCTCTCTCTCTTTCCTCTCTCGTACACACACACACACACAGGGTGTGTGTCTGTCTGCCCAACCTTCTTTCCTGCTGCCTTGTACGGTGTGTAGAATGTGAGAGTTAAGCCTTGAGGGCTCAGCCATTTGCTAGTTCATCATTTAGCAAAAAGGCATTCCCTGGAAATATCCCACCCTCTGACTCGTCCACCTCAACCAAGCTTCACAATCATCATCACTGTGTCCTAGTATTAAATTGTTTGTTTAAAACTTAGAGAGAGAGAAAAAGAGAGACAGACAGAGAGAGTCTTTTCTGGTGAACAAAATTTCCCTGGAACTTAACTCCCTCATTTACATTAATTCTTATGGGGAAATTGGATTTGCTTAACATTGTTTTGCTTAAAGTTGCATTTTTCACGAACATAACTACAACGTTAAATGAGGAGTTACTGTATTTAAAACTAGCTCAAAGATCATCATTACAGCATTAATTATTGCCCCCCAGAAGAAAATGTTTAGGATCAATATTCACACTACTGAATCCAGAGTGAATTGTGGAAGACTGCTACACCAAGTCAAACAATCACTGGAAAATTATAAAACAGAGTCTACATATTTAACACTACAGACAAACCTTTCCCCCCCAAAGAAAAATGGCTCACTCATAAAAGCAGGGCCGGAGCAACAATTTAGGCAACCTAGGTGGTTGCCTAGGCAGCTAGGATTTGGGGGGCACCATTTTCTTCGGCAGTGACTGCAGCGGCCGGATCTTCGGCCTCCCCGGTCACTGCTGGCATTTAGGTGGAGGTAGCTGGAGTAGGGGGGCACAGGGAGGGCCACCTGCAGCAAGTAAGGGGGGGCATGCAGGGGAACTCTCCGCCCCAGCTCACCCCTGCCCCGCCTCCTCCCTGAGCATGCCGTGGCTGCTTCTCTGGGAGGCAGGAGAAATGAAGCAGCCACGGCATGCTTGGGAGGAGGCGGAGCAGGGGTGAGCTGATTCACTTTTCCCGCCTCCCAGGCTTGTGGCGCCAATCAGCTTAGTCACCGCAAGCCTGGGAGGCGGGAAAAGTGAAGTGGCCATGGTGTGCTTGGGGTGCTCGTGCACGGCACAAGGGTGAGCTGGCGCAGGGAGGGATGCCTGAGAGTGGAGGGGGGAGTTGCCATGCGAGGGAGGCACCTCAGAGCAGGGTGGGGAGGGCACGTGGTGGAAGTTTCGCCTAGGGCGCGAAACATCCTTGCACTGGCCCTGCATAAAAGGAGATGTGAAATAGTATGTAAAGGGCAATTCCATAGCAGTTCAGAAACATGAGCATGCTGCTACTAGGTTCTTGAAAACTTTTTAACTCTCCCAGGGAGAACAATGAATTGTAGACTTTTGTAATTGTAACAGGATTTTGATGAGAGAGGGAATTTCATGGGGACATTATAAAAGCCGAATTCTTTGGACAATTTAACTATAGACTGGACAATATGGCCCTGATACTAACTATATAAACCATGGGACACTTACAATCCATGACCATGTTATTCACAGTCCCTAGTGTGATCCATAGAGTACAAATGTGGCAACATGAACTTATTCTCTGACAGCAGAGAACATGTTCAGAGCCGGATTGGTTTCCTAATTGGCCAGACACATGCTTTCAATGCGTAAGCCCTATGAATCAGAGTTTCTCTATACAATAATAATCTCAGAGTTTGTGGCAGGGCAAATCCCCCCTCACATCCCCCTTTGCCTGCTACAGAAGTGACCCCCCCCCCCAAAGAGTGAGAATGGAAGATGAACATTGTAGCAGGACCTGGATGTGATCCCATGGAAGAGGTTTGTTTCTTTATTTGTCTGTTTTTGAGGGGAAGAGGTGGCAAGTGGATGGTATATTGAGGAGCATGGGAAAGCAGGAGAAACTGTAGAGGGAGAAAAGATTAAGGCAAATGATATCTAATGGGACAGACCATAAACTACAGGGTAGGAGGACAGTGGATAGAGAGAGAAGGGAGTGTCATAAATAGATAGCTAAGGGTTAATGTTTCTTTCACCTGTAAAGGGTTAACAAAGGGAACCAAACACCTGACCAGAGAACCAATCAGGAAACTGGATTTTTAAAAACTCAGGGAGGGAATGTTGGGTCTGAGTCTTTTGTCTGTCTCTCGGCTATGGGAGGCTTCTTTCCATCTTCAAGCTTCTAATCTTCAGTTTTCAAAGTTGTGAGTACAAAGGTAGCAAAACAATAGGCTTTTATATGTTTTGTATTTACATGTGTGTAGTTTGCTGGAATGGTTAAATTGTATCTCTTTTTGAATAAGTCTGTTTATTCATATTTTTCTTTTAAGTAATAGCGCTGCTGTCATTGTCAACTTAGAGATGCGCAGAGATTAATTTTGTCTCTATCGCTCTCTCCCTTGTTTTTTAAAAGAACTTTGACTTTTATATTTTTCTATTATGGCAAGGCGGATAGAGACGTCTGTCGCGATGCGGACCATGTCTCTCTCGGGAAAACTGGGAGGGGGAAAGAAGAGTGAGGAAGGTATTGCCCTCTCGTTGTTGTCAAGGGATTGAAGCAAGGAAATGTTCCTTAGTATGACCAGGGGGGAAAATCTGGAGAAACTAGAAGAGCAGTGAAGGAAATGGTTTATTTCTCCTGTTTAAGAATCCAAGGATTTGGTGTCTTAGGGTCCCCAGGAAGTTTCGAAGGTTTTGGGGAGACCCGAGTGAGCCAAGACACTGGAAATTCTTGGCTGGTGGCAGCCTATCAGATCTGAGCTGGTAATTAAGCTTAGAGGGGTTCATGCTAGCTTCTCAGGTTATGAATGCTAAGGTTCAAATCTGAGTAGGAAGCTATGACAGGGAGAGATATTAAAATCGACCAAGGAAGAGATACAGAGAAATACAAAAGAAAGAGGATAAACATGGAATTGGGAACAGGAAAAAAGTGAAGTAAGACATTCTGTAAAATATTACATTAAAAATGTTTAATAGAAAGGAAAGAAAAAGTATTGTAATGAAATCCATGAGAACCTACACATAAAATATTAATGTTTGAAATGGGGGAGGATTTATTGGCTTTTCCCTCTCTAATCAATGCTGCTAAACCATCCCAAGCAAGAATGACATCTTAAATTTATAAAGCTACTTCTGACAAACGTTTTTATTGCCTTTGAAATTAAAAAAAAAAAGGCAAGTATTGACACAAACAAAATGACCAGGGGAGGATATACCTGCTCCTTCTACAAGGTCTCTTTGAATTGTCAACTATTTGGGACAGGGGCTGTGTTACTGTTCTGTGTTTGCACAGGACAAAGGGGTCCTGGTCCATGTGTAGGGCTCTGGGGCATTGTGGCAACATATAATAAATCCACCCATAATGTGCAACATAGACATACAGGTGAAGTAGCCAAATATTCAATTTCAATGAATTAAAAGAACACTTTTGCAAGATAGACTCTCAAAAGTACAACCTTCAATCCAGGCATGTTTCTAAAGTGCTGTCAGCAGGGAGTTAGACAGGAAAAATACCTTTGATGGAAGCAGAGCAGGATAGTAAAATTAAGTACTTTGGAAGAAGGCCAAGCTGTTTGAAAGTTTTTATCCAAGAGGAGATAATAGGAAAGAGAACAGGGTGAGTGTGGAAGGGGAGAAGAATTCAGATCTTTATAATTTCAAATGATTCCATATTGAATGCTTCTTCTATTCACCAAGGAAAAGATGTAGTATAAGGATGCCCTTGAACTGCTTGTAAAACAAAATTAAGCTATGAAAAAAGAAGAAACACCAAATCAATAGAGGATCACTTAGCTGTTTGACACCCAGTTCTACTTTTATTTCTTGCCTGAAAATTGCTTATAAACAGTCTTGTAAAAAAGTAAGTTTTTTTTGCAATCCCTTTAAAACCTCTGTATTTCACTGCGACATAGATACTATTGCAACATGTTAAGTTACTGAAGTCTCATAGCTGCAATAAAGATAGCAGAGGTCAGAGCTGGCTCTAAAATGTGTCAAAAACCTAAAGTAACAGTGAAGTTTGTTTACCCCCCTTCACACACACACACACTCTCTCAAGTTGCATAGTCACTTTGGACCAGAAGCAAGAATCATAGAATCACAGAATATTAGGGCTGGAAGGGACCTCAAGAGGTCATCTAGTCCAACCCTCTGCTCAAAGCAGGACCAATCTCCAAGTAGACTTCTCATGTCTGAAGCTGCATAGTGACACTTTGACATCACAATCCCACACATTTTAAAAGACTGCCAGAATCACTGCTTTGTGACAGAGGATGGCAAACACATTTCCACCACCACCCTGCAAAAAACACACACAAATTTGAGTGAACACTCTCCAAAATTTATTTTTATACTAGGACTGTTGATTAATCACAGTTAACTCACATGATTAAAATTAAATCGCGAGTAAAAACTTAATCAGTTTTAATCACAATGTTAAACAATAGAATACCCATTTAAATTAAATATTTTGGATGGCTTTCTACATTTTCAAATATATTGACTTCAGTTACAATACAGAATACAAAGTGTATAGTGCTCACTTTCTATTATTATTACAAATATTTGCACTGTAAAAGAAATAGTATTTTTCAATTCACCTCATACAAGTACTGTAATGCAAACTCTTTATCATGAAAGTGCAACTTACAAATGTAGATTTTTTGTTACTTAACTTCATTCAAAAACAAAACAATGTAAAACTTTAGGGCCTACAAGTCCACTCAGTCCTACTTCTTCTTCAGCCAATTGATAAGACAAAACAAGTTTGCTTACATTTATGGGAGATACTGCTGCTAACTTCTTATTTACAAATATCACCAACAAGTAACAGGCATTTGCACAGTACTTTTGTAGCTGGCATTGCAAGGTATTTATGTGCCAGATATGCTAAACAATTATATGTCCCCTCATGCTTCAGCCACCATTCCAGGCTACATGCTTCCATGCTGATGCTCATTAAAAAATACTGTGTTTATTAAATTTTGACAAAACTCCTTGGGGGAGAATAGTATGTCTCCTGCTCTGTTTTACCCACATTCATCCATGTATTTCATATTATAGCAGCCTCGGGTGATGAACCAGCACATTAGTGTTAAGAACATTTTCACTGCAGATTTGACAAAATGCAAAGAAGGTACCAGTGTGAGATTTCTAAAGATAGTTACAGCACTCAACCCAAGGCTTAAGAATCTGAAGAGCCTTCCAAAATCTGAGAGGGACGAGGTGTGGAGCATGCTTTCAGAAGTCTTAAAAGAGTGGAAACTACAGAACCTGAACCACCAAAAAAGAAAATCAACCTTCTGCTGGTGGCGTCTGACTGAGATGACGAAAGTGAACATGCGTCGGTCTGCACTGCTTTGTACTGTTATCGAGCAGAACCCATCGTCAGCATGAAGATGAAGGGACATATGAATCTTTAGTGCATGTGGCACGTAATTATCTTGCAACGCCGGCTACAACAGTGCTATGTGAACACCTGTACTCACTTTCAGATGACACTGCCAACAAGAAGTGGGCAGCATTATCGTCTGCAAATGTAAACACACTTCTTTGTCTGTGTGACTGGATGAAGAAGAAGTAGGACTGAGTGGTCTTGTAGGCTCTCAAGTTTTACATTTTTATTTTTGAGTGCAGTTATTTTCTGTACATAATTCTACATCTGTAAGTTCAACTTTCATGATAAAGAGATTGCACTACAGTACTTGCATGAGGTGAACTGAAAAATATTTCTTTTGGTTTTTACAGTGCAAATATCTGTAATTAAAAATAAATATGAAGCAAGCATTGTACATATTTTATTCTGTGTTGTAATTGAAATCAATTTGAAAACTAGAAAATATCCAAAATATTCAAATAGATGGTATTCTAATATTAAGTGTGATTAATCACAATTAATTTTTAATTGCTTGAGAGCCACACTTTATATTTATTTTGGCTTGATAGCTGGCCAGAAAATGGATTTCTTATCCCCTGAAAATTTCATATTTTGATTTTTTTTCCCCATCCTGAAATGGGACAGACTCAAAATCTCAATATTTTGAGAACCAAATATCCCAATAAATGTTTGCTTCAGGTCAATTGAGACAATGTTTCAATAATTTTGAAATGCTTTATTTAGATTAACCATTTAAAATCATCATCATTAGCTTTTATTTCAACATGACAAGTCCTTTTAAACAGGAAAATTGGATTTTATTTTTCTTTTAGAAAATAAAAACATGTTGCATCAACAATTTAAAAACTTTTACTTTGAGGTTTTTTTCCCCCAAGTTGAGAAATTTTTCAACAAAAATTAAGTCCCAATCAATTGGAATGTTTTTGAAAAATTCTCAGCAATCTATATTCCAGAGCCTCACACAAAAACCAGCAAACGTATCTGAAACACTATCCAATCTTCTGGCCTACTCTATCTAGCTGATGGAGTGGTGTGGGAGTTGAAATGGGTTGTTTATACTCTGTCTCTTAGCCATAAATTCAGCTCTCTCCTTCAGTGCAGGTAAAGACATCATCCAGTTCAATGCACGGTAGTGCACCTGACAATCTGGACAAGACAGGTGGGTGAAGGCCATTCTTGGTTCCAATTTACTCCACACAATGTCATTTGGATTTAAAGTCTCCAGGAAACTCAGCTTCACATCTCTTCTTCCCCTCTCTTCTTCCCCTCTATCCCTTCACCCCATTCTCTTTAGAGTCTGTCAAAATGCCAGTGCCACCTCTCCGCTCTTCAGAAGGCACTTTGCCACTAGATTCTATTAGAAATCTAAACAGCCTTCAAAACCTTCATTAAAGAAAGATACCTTTAGATAGGGATGTGATGCTGTCTAAAAGGGAAGGTGACCATCTACTCTAATATGGTCACCACTTTTACAGAAGTGTGAAAAAAAATTGTTCAAAGTATTCCTTGTGACTATCATTGGAAAAGTTGCAATCTGCCGAGTATTATTTTGTTATAATGTATCAAGATTTTCCCTGAAGTTATGAAAATGTTGCTATATGTTTAACTCAAACATGCTGAGAGTCTGAGAAACACCAACAGGTTAGCTCTTCGGGAATAATAAAAGGACTGTAAACAAAGGCTTCTGTATGTCATCTTGAAGACACCTCCGAGCACACATGCACAGGTGGTACCAGCAAAATTTGCAATTCATATCAAGGACTGTTCGCAAAGCACATACCACGTGGAACTGTCTGACCCAGCACAGAGCCAGGATTTTTCCAGCTAAAGGGAAATGACAAAGAGGGACAACAAAGGCCCCTGGCCACCTCTTTCCTACCCCATCTCTGGAATGGTGAATTCTAACTGGGCAAATTTCAAACAGAAAGGACTGAGGTCCCCAAAACTATCTGGGCAACCCAGAGAAACTTATAGAAAACTAGCAGATTTAACATCCCTGCTATCATTCTGACTACATCCTTTGATCCAACCATAATGTATTTTATTTGCATTGACCTTTCAGTAACTCATTTCTTTTTCTTAATTAATAAATAGTTAGTTTACTGAAAGATTGGCTCCAGTGTTATGTTTGTTATAAGATATTGAGCATCCATTGACTTGGGAAGTGACTGGCTCCGTGAAGCTGTAAGAACCTTTTTGTGTTTTAAAAACCTTTCATTAAAGAAAGATAGTTTGTCTGCAGAACCAGCTCCAGGGGTTTTGCCGCCCCAAGCAGCCAAAAAAAAAAAAAGAAGCAGCTGCGATCGTGATCTGTGGCAATTCAGCAGGAGGTCCTTCGCTCCGAGCGGGAGTGAGGGACCCTCTGCCGAATTGCCACCCAATACCAGAAAGTGCCGCCTCACTCCAGAGGGGCCGCCCTAAGCACTTGCTTGATAAGCTGGTGCCTGGAGCCTGTCCTGTCTGGGTGGTAATACAGGCTGAAGCAGAGGCAGATATACAATGAAACACACAATGCCCTGGCACGGGGTCCCCCAACTACATGGGGAAGCAGGGCCAGGCAGCCCAGCACCATCCAGCACCCCCTGTAGGGGGGACCACTGCGGGGGCAAAAGCTGTGGGGTAGAACAGGGAGGTTGCCATTTAAGAGCCATGCTGAAGGCACTGCATGGTGCATTCTCCCAGCCGGTGAGCCGGGATCCTGTTGCATCCTAGGGACCCTGCTGCTGGCTGGCGCTGGTGGCTAGGTGAAGCTGGCAGGTGAGGTGCCGGCTGGGGGTGTGCTGTAGGGGTCGGGGGCGTGCTCCCCTGGTGGGGCGACTGTCCGCACCTGTCCTTCTGCCCGGCTCCTCTGGATGCTGAGCAGCACAGGTGCACTCCCTGGTGTGCACTGCTGCTGGCAGCCCCTGGACAAAAGCCAGGGGAAGGGAGCAGCAGGCCAGGGGATCTCAGCTCTCATGTGCTGCTGCCGCCATAGCTCCAGTTGGCAGCAAAACAGGATCAGCGGTGGGGCACGGACACATCCACCAGCCAGCCAGGTAAGGTAACCCAGCGGCTGGGGCTGGGGCTGGGACTGTCCCAGCCCCCAGCCCCCACATGCTGCCCCCTACACACACATCCCCCATCCCTCACTCCTGCACCACCCTTCACACACCCAGCCGCACCCACACCCCCTGCCCTGACTTCTGCACCCCCCATCCCCACCCTGAGCACCAAATGAGAGTTCCTGCTCCCTCAATCCCCACCTGCACCAAACAGAAGCTGCCCCAGGTAAGAGCTCCAGACCTCAACCTTCTGCCTCAGCCCTGAGCCCCCTTCCACATCCTAACTCCTGGCCAGACCTTGCACCCTAACTCTTTCCCAGACCCCACACTCCGACCCTGAGCCCCCTCCCATGTCCTAACTGCTGACCATACCCTGCACCGCAATGTTTTTTTATTTTTTATAAAGCGCTCTTATCCAAAGCACTTTACAGTAGTTAGGTAATGGTATAAACAATGTTTGGAAAGATTATTAAGTGCTCTGCTGACACCCTTAGCAATTTTCAAGTGAAAAGAAAGTTGGACTACAAAAACAATCAAGATACCTCACTTTATTTTCATTTACTTCCTACTACTTATAATATAGGAGGAGGATAGAGAAAAAAAGAATGAAAAACAGGGATAGGGGAGATAAGAGAGAATGTTCTCTCTCTTGGCTGGGTCCCTGGGGTGAGGAGGGTCCAAAAATGAAGCTGAGGACAGGGCCCCACTAACTCTAAATCCGTCACTGGGCTGGAGTGTCTAAGGGGATTGTCTGTGGCTCCATGTTAAGTTCATATAGCGATCCAGGACAGGAGAACACATTTGTTGCTGGTTTGGTTACATCTAATTATATAATATACCACCAGTGTGGGAGTGTCTGTCCAGTTTTGTGACAGTCTGAGCTGCGACTGGCCCTCTCAGCTGTGACCCATATCAGACACAGTGACAAGGGATTCAGTTTCCACGTAGCTATGATAGTCAGATATAGCTACACAAAGAAAGTAGATTATATATAGTAAGACACTGGAATTCTAGAAATACAATAGTTTGAAGCCATACAAGTGTATGGAGAAAAATAAACCCATTAAGTTCTCCCATCACAAGTTCTCATCCTAGCTATCTAGAAATTGACATGGACTAGCACAAATTCTGTATGACCTAAGCCACACTGAGCATTTTCACTAACATGATAGAATTTCTTAGAGATATTTTTGGCAGAGCCTCTCTTTACGTTAATCAAATTACACCTTGCCAAATGGTGTATATTGGTATATTAAGATGCAAGTACGGCAGAGCAGAAGAAGTCTGAGACATGAACAACAAAAAAGCAGAAATTAGAGCTAGACAACATTTTTGCAAAAAATTATGTAAAAATTGCAGATTTGGTGACATCAAATCACTTCTCAGATATTCGACGAAGTGGGTATTCACGCACGAGAGCTCATGCTCCAATATGTCTGTTAGTCTATAAGGTGCCACAGGACTCTGCTGCTTTCTCAGATATGGATTCCTTTAATCCAACATTTTGTTTAGTGAAAAAGTTGAAATGGCCAGTTTTAACATTTTCTGAACTAATTTTGCGTGCGCACACTTGAACCTATTCTTCATTTCAAAATACCATTTAATTTTTTAAAATCAAAAATAAAAATGCTTAGAACAGGGATCGGCAACCTTTGGCACATGGATTGCCATGGTAAGCATCTGGGCTCGTTTGTCTACCTGCTGCGTGAGCAGGTTTGGCCAACTGCGGCTCCCACCGGCCGCGGTTCGCTGCTCCAGGCCAATGGGGGCTGCGGTAAGCAGCGCGGGCCGAGGGATGTGCCGACAGTGCTTACCCGGGCGAGCTGCATGTTAAAGGTTGCCAATCCCTGGCTTAGATAAGCCTGTCAAAATACAGTTTTATAAATATCCTGGTTTGTCTATTAAAGTCCTACCATTCTATCTTCAAGCAGCAAACGAAGAACTGAGGTGCTTAACAATTTTCATTACTAAAGATTCCAAAGTCTCTCTCTAGCACAGGAATCTCAAGCCATGGTGTCCTTCTCAAATTAAAATATTGATTAATGTATTCTGCCAATTGAAATATAAATTCCTTCAGAAATCTCATTTCAGTAAAGTTTTCTTTAAATTACTTCAGCTATCACTTTGTTGACAGCTGTTAACCCATGTACCTTTTGCCTGAAAGATGGCTGCATTTTGTTGCTGTAGTGGAGTATGGATCAGCAATTGTTTTCGCATTTGTGTAACAAGTGGTAACACTTGTGACTGGTGCTCCATTCTCCATTCTGAGTTTGTGTATTAAGAGAAGGATGCTAGTGTCAGTCAGCTGAGCTAAAGAACCAATTCCCAGATTTAAGTATTATTCAATCCCTCAAGGCAATCTCTAAACTTGTAAGGTGTATTACAAGAGGCTTTTAGTGGATAAGACATTCCCAGTGGCAAACCAGAATAGTAGTTTAAGAACACAACACAAACCATATTGACTAATAAAAGAAGAAAAATCTCCAACAAAAGTAAATAAGGACAAACAGAAACACACACACGCCCCTTCAGGCAAAGTCTACAGAAGAAGAGATGACCTCGCACCATGCGCTGAAGCTTGACAGTCAAGTGTGGTAACTGGAATTCAATTTGTGTATTGGTGCAACCGAAGCAAACATCCTACCTTTCCACCCACAGGTGTTCAAAACTATGGATAGTTAACTCAGTGTTTGGACTGATCCCAGCTTCTGCAGCCAGAGGATGCTGTGGTCAATGTTGACATATTTAAAGAATACCCAATGTAGATTTCTAAGTTCATTGTGGTTTTTAGAGATATTACATATTTCAGAGATGTTCCTTACATTTAAAATGGGGAAACCAATAGAACTACCAGTCTCTCTAAAACTGGAATCAACTTTTTAAGAGATTCTTCATATATAGGAAGCCAGGGCAGCTGTTAGGCAATTGCAGTTGTGTAATGTGCATCTAATCAATGCCAAGCTAGCAAGCATTTGTATTTCTATGCCAGCTGAAGCTTTCAATGGTCTTCAAGTATTCTTTATTTACAGTGAATTGCACTTAAGTGATCTAGACATTAAAAACAAAGTTTCAAAACTTCCATTGTCTTATTGTCTTAACGGATATTACTGTAGGATATAAACAATCAGATGTGGGGAAGTATTAGTGAATCAAAATTCTACAGACAAGCAATGGACTGTGAAAGTAAATGACTTTCCAAGAGAAAAATCCCTGAATACTGTTTTTAAGGTATGTTAAATATGAATCATGCTTCCCTGAAAATTATATTTATATGAATAGTTATAGAATTTCAAACACTACATTGCTGGATCTAGGAAGTGGTACCTACTTTCTCAAATGACATTAAATCTAATTTAGGAAAAAGTGAAGCTAAAAGTACGTAGACCACCAAAATGCTTGTATAAAAGGCTATTGAAGACAATTGGAAAAAGCTTTACTTACATAAAGAAGCTTTTAAGTCAAATTTTGGCTCCAATAGCATTGCTCTTTGTATCTACTGTACACGAAATGGTCTTCTCGTTGTAAACAAACATGTTGGCGGTATGCCAGGTTAAGTTTCAGTTCAGAACATATAAAGGTAAAATCATCAGACTCGGGGGTATGCAGATTTAACTATGCTAACCAAAATGGTGACAAAATGTGGGTTTGTTCATTTTCTACACTTGCAGCTCAACCAAGTCAGCACCAGTTCAACTGAACCTGTTGACATCCAGTGCTGGCAATAGCTAGTGTTTGTAGTATAGCTAAGGAACATGCATTCAGTTTCCAGGTTTTGGTTCACATATTCGGGTCTATTAACCCTGTCTGAGAGTCCAATGGCTCCCTCAGTAGATGGTCATCTTTTTCTCTAGGTACTGAGTGTGGTTTAGTCCAGTTGGAGTTTAGCATTGATTTTCATTGCCTGGTTGAACTGCTATACAATCACAAAGAGCTCACTAGTCCCGCTGAGTTGAAACCCAGGTTCACTGAAGTAAGCGTGTCTGGAATTTTCCATCCAAACAAATATGCTAAACCCATTTTAATGATGTCATTTTATGGGCCAGATGGCACTTAAGCAGCCAGCCCAACTTAAACCCATATCAGATTATTACAGGATTAAAAGGCTCATTTCATATTATGGCAAAGGTAGTAGAAATCTCTCTCTTTTATATTTGTTTTTAATGTTTAAGAATTAATCTGATATCTTAAAGATATAAAACATATGGAGACATTAATTTCATTTAACATGACAGGCATAAACGCCAATTGTGTCATTACAGTATTACAATTTAGAGTGGATAGATGAAGTACTTCAAACACAAACCTGTGCAGAATTTGGCCGTTTGAATTCACAGGGGTTTATATAAACTCATCCCTTGTTGTCCTTCCCCTGTTCTTAAATTCTATGAGTTTTATTTCACTTTCAGATTCAGGAGAACTGAAGCTCAGTTCATATTACATAGATTCACTGTAATACTATATGAAGTAACAATATTTTAAAGATTTCATACAAGACTCAAAAGCCTACTGACTAAATCAAATCTTGAGATGAATTTGGGCAGATTGACAAGTGGGAGGAAAGAGTCAGTCACTCTGAATCAGTCCTGTGCAACAGTGATTAAGGAAAATTAAATGGATCTTCTATGTATCTGAAGAGGACACCTCCAATTTCATGGACAGCCAGGCAAAGATCCAACCTCCATGTGAACTGGGGCTAGGGAAAGGAAACAAACTCCCCTCTATCAACACCTAAATCCACCACCTGCCAAAATACTGATATTAACATCTATATAGCCACATGTGTTGGGGAACCATCTTGACACTGCTATCACATTCATCAACTGTCTTGCTGTGACAGCAGTCAACCTGTCTATGGGGGCAATCAGAGCTACAGAAATATTTCTGGCCCCTACATGGGAAAAAAAATTGCAAAGACAGGCAAATGTGTTATCTCCCCATTCTTCTGCTCCTTCTAGCCATAGCCCATCTGTCCTCAGAACTGTGAAGCTTTATTGCAGGCAAAGAAGAAAATATTTTTTCCCTTGTAACCAAAAGGTCATTACTTGGTCTCAGGTGGACAACAATCAATTATTAAAAAAACAAAAGAAACTCAGATTTTTTTTTGATAAAATAGTTTTCCCCCCTCAAAAAGCATCTAAAGAGTTTTAAATGTATCCTAATTAAAACTATCTTTAGATAGGTTTTCCGGGAAATTGGATTCACTTAAAGTCACATTTTTCAGGAACATAACTACAACGTTAAGTGAGAAGTTACTGTATGTATTAAGATTATACCAACCAATAAGAATGCACTTTTATGTAGAAATCCATGAATAAATGGAGTCTTCCTGACCAGTGATTTAAATCAAATCCACCCTGCCTGGCCTAGTAGTAATAAGAAAAATAGCCACAAATAATGCCAGGGTACAAGATATTTCGTTGCTGAAATAATACAGCCCTGTTTCTCCTCATACTACTCACTTTGAATCACAACTCACAGTCAACCTGTGGAA
The DNA here is from genome assembly GCF_003597395.2 of Chelonoidis abingdonii. Taxonomy (NCBI): domain Eukaryota; kingdom Metazoa; phylum Chordata; order Testudines; family Testudinidae; genus Chelonoidis; species Chelonoidis abingdonii. Next base: position 102,771,795 of record NC_133770.1, on the reverse strand, counting down.
TTTGTTGCTAGGGATCTTGTAACTGCCAAAGTAACTGGATTTAAAAAAAAAAACCAAAAAACAGAATTAGATACATTTATGAAGAATAGGTCCCATCAATGGCTATTAGTAGAGCCCTACCAAATTCATGGCCATGAAAAACGCGTCACAGGCAGTCTCCACCCTTTCCCCCACCCAGCCGTGAAATCTGGTGTCGTGTGCTTTTACCCTATACTATACATATTTTATGAGAGAGACCAGCATTTCTCAAATTGGAGGTCCTGACTCAAAAGGGAGTTGGAGGGGGTCACAAGGTTATTTGGGGATGGGTCACAGCATTGTCATCCTTACTTCTGCACTGCTTTCAAAGCTGGGCAGCCAGAAAGCGGCAGCTGTTAGCTGGGTGCCCAGCACTGAAGGCAATGCCACACCGGCAGCAGCACAGAAGGGTGGCAATACCACACCATGCCACCCTTACTTCTGCATTGCGGTCTTCAGAGCTGGGAGGCCAGAGAGTGGTGGCTGCTGATTGAGGGCCCAGCTCTGCAGGCAGAAGCACAGAAGTAAGGGTGGCAATACTATCCCCCCCGCCATAAATTTCTGACAGTCCCCTTCCCCAACTCCTTTTTGGGACAGGACCCTTACAATTACAATACCATGAAATTTCATATTTAAAAAGCTGAAATAATGAAATTTACCAAAATGGAACGTGAATTTGGTTGGGCCCCAGTCTTAGCCAAGATGGTCAGGGATGCTACCCCATGTTCTGGGTGTCCCTAGGCCTCTGACTGCCAGCTGCTGGGACTGCAAGATGGGATGGATCACTTGACTGCCCAGTTCTGTTCATTTCCTTTGATGCATCTGACATTGTCTACAGTCAGAAGACAGGATACTGGGCTAGATGGATCATTGGCCTGACCCAGTATGGCTGTTCTTATGTAAGTGACATTATGTCTATCATATTGTTGCCCCTTTGTGACCCGAGTGGCTAGTCAAAGTCTGGGGTCCTGGATATGTTCTAGGTAAAAGCAGAAATTGATGGACACTGATATTTTCTTTGATGTAATCTTTTTTATTTACAAGGAATGTATAAAGTTGTGTATCTCTGAAACAGGAGGAAAGAAGAACAAAAAAAGAGCAGTTCCTATGCTAAAGTGGCTTTGGGCTCTAAGCTAACACCAGAACCAACAGCTCTCTCATCTAGCAATTACAGGCTGTTCGGCTTTCTTGCCTCAGTCTACCTCAGTTTTGTCTATTCTAAATTTCTGTGTGTCATGATACTGGTCAGAACAATAACCAGTGGAACACCCCACACGGTGCTAGTGTTCAGGCGGACAATAGGTATATCTAAACTACAACTGAAAATCCACAGCTGGCGGGTTGGGGGGGGCCCTCAGGTTTGCAGGGCTCGGGCTAAGGGACTGTTTAATAACAGTGTAGACCTTCAGGCTCAGACTGGGACCCTCCCACCTTGCAGGGTTCTAAAGCCAAGACTCTAGCCTGAGCCTGAATGTCTATACTGTGATTAAACAATCCTTTAGTCTGAGCCCCATGAGCCCGAGCCAACTGCCTGGGCCAGCTGTGGGTGTTTATTTGAAAAGGCAGATATACCCTAAAAGGCCTCATTAGAGGTGTGGCCCATTAAGTGTTTCTTTCAACTATCCTAAGCAAAGGGTGTGTTCACATCCAATCTCAAAGAGGTTTGTGATCCAAGCAGTCATCAGTACCTCTCAGCAGAACATTAACATTTCTTTAGAGTGCTGGTTGGCCATCCAGAGGGTCATATTGACAGTGATCAGAGTGCTGGTTCACTGTTACATCTTCCCTCTGCATGCATACCCAGCAATGCCATTCGGTGGGCATTTATATAAAAGATGTTCCATTTCAAGATATTCTGCATTGTTTTGGTAAAATTTCCTTATTTTTGCAGCCAACTGGTGCCTTTGTTGGCAGCCTCAGAAGTGAGATAAAAGAACTGAATGGGTCACAGAACCTGAATTCTGCCCTCCAGCCAACTGGCATTCTCTAGAGCAGTATTTTTCAAACCACTACTCGATTGCAGCATGTAAGGCGCTGAGTTGCCCTGTTCTGGTCAGCACCACTGACCGAGATGTTAAAAGTCCTGTTGGTGATGCTGCCAGCTAAGGCAGGATAGGGCCTACCTTTTCCAATACCGTGCTGTGCCCCAGAAGCGGCCCGTAGCGGGTTTGGGTTCTAGTCAGGGTGGTCATGGGGCTCCGCTTGCTGCCCCTGCCCCTGCTCCGAGCACTGGCTCCGCACAACCATTGCCCGGCAACCAGCCAATGGGAATGGGGTGTGTCCAGGGCTTGTGGCACGCCTCCACCTAGAAGCCAGACCTGCTGCTGGCTGCTTCCGGGGTGCTGCACAGTCCATGTGCACCCCAGCTGTGCCACTGACTGGGAGTTGTCAGAGGTAAGTCTGCACCCCAATCCCCTATCCCGGCCCTGAGCTGCCCTGAAACCTGGAACCCCTTCCTGCACCCCAAACCCCTCATCCATGGTCCCACTCCAGAGCCTGCACCCCCAGCCCAGAGTCCTGACTCCTCCCACACCCCAACTCCCTGCCCCAGCCCAGGGCCCCCTCTGACACCCTGACCCCTCACTCCTGTCCCTGCCCCACAGCCCTCACTCCAACTCTCTGCCCCAGCCCTGACTTCCTCCCACACCCAAACCCCTCATCTCCAGCTCCATTGGGTAACAGGCACGATCAATATTCTTCAACTGGGTCCCCCCCCAAAAAAGTCTGAAACCACTTCCAGAGATGGCAGGATATTGTGGGGAAGCTGCACTGCTGAGGTTCATGCTGTCCCTGTTCAGTAATAAGCAGGAGATTTCACTCTCTCGGTACTGAGCTCTCAATCTTTAAGTACTTTCTGTAATTTGCACAGTGTGGAATTAGAAACTCAGTCTATTGATTTCACTTCCTTAGACAATCCAAGGACAATCATAACCATAGACTCCCTTGCTCCACCTTTCTCTTCTCCAGATATTCCTGCTTCCTCAGAGACAACAGCACTTAGTAGGAACTGTTTCTTTGATGAATGTTGTTGCTTGAGTGCTCTCAGAGTGGTGCACTGCATTTTTATAGTCAGAGAAAACTATTAAAATACAGAATGTCTTGAAGTTTAGCATGGTAGATTAAAGGATCAACTCTTCCCCGATGTAGGGGAAATTTATACTACTAACCCCAATTAGCAATAATTGAAGCTAACAATGTAAAGCCCATGTATTGATGGGAAAATACACCTGTAGATTACCACACTATTGCAGAAATTCTAGTGAAGGGGTATTCCTTTCAACATCCCATCCCATTCACTTCAACTATGATTAGCTATAAACAGCCTCATGTAGTAGGAAAAAAGGGCTGACTGGCTAAAAACCGTCCCTTTCTTTCCTAAGGGAAGAGAACTCTCTTTTCCCATAAGTACTTAATGCTGCAGCCTGCTTTTGCTTCCAGTTAAAGAGTTCAATCAAAACTAATTCAAGTCATATTAACATGTTGCCACAAAATCAATCCTGGCCTATTAAAGTATTAAAATAATATCAACATAAAAATAGATTCTGTGTAGCCAGTAACAATGATGCGCAATTTCATTTTAAATGTCTGTGAAAACCTCTCAAATTTTTATCACATTAACTGTTCAGATCACAGGGATTGGGGTAGCTAAACAGCTGTTTTAATGCCACTCTCATGAAAAGAGCTTCAACTTCTTGGTTTTGGATTGGCTTTTGCTCCTTTTAGCACTAAAAATACCAAGGTTAATTCTTCTCACACTGTGTCGTACTATCGGTGTTGTGTATTATTAACATGGAAAGCTCATCAAAACGACTGCTTGCAAAAATATTCTCTCTAGCCTAATTTCAGCTATGCTCTCCGAAGGAGACAGAGATATAGAGCTGGGTGGCATCAGCATACTGGAAGCAATTCAGTATATAGCTCCTCACTAAGCCTTTTAACAGCCTTAGTTACGCTTTGTTCGGTTCTTCTCCGTCATCCCCCTCACAGCACCCGACATGAGACATCCAGCGAGGCAGAAGACCAACTGCCTGATACCAGCCTTGAGGAAAATCAAAGACTGGATTAAGCAAGCAATCTACAAATTAAATCTTGACCTCCACCATAGTACAGATGACATTTTAAAAGCCTTTTTTCTTTCAACATTGCCAGATCATAATTCAGTTTTGATTGCAGCATTCTGCCATCAGCTCTCTAACCATCTTTCCTTTCACAAAACAAGAGCACATCAGCATAACATGTGAGAACAAAACTACAGAATGTCGATCCAAAGAATCATTCACTTAATACCAGAGGACAAAAACTAATTAGACTGTTTACTTTAAAAAAATATCAAATCACTGATAGAGTGGTCATAGAGTCAGATTGCAGGGTCAGAAAGGACCATTGCAATCATCTTGTCTGCCCTCCTGTATAACAGCCCACAGAATTTACCCAAAATAATTCCTAGAGCATATCTTTTAGAAAAATAACCACTCTTGATTTTAAAATTGCAAGAGATGAAAAATCCACCACAATCCTTTGTAAATTGTTGCAATGGTTCATTACTCTCATTGTGAAAAATTTACACCTTATTTCCATTCTGAATGTATCCCCCATCCTACAAGTATGGCTACATTCTTTGTTCCTAAATGAATAGGTTTACATTTAGCTGTTTAAAACACATTTGCTTGTCCCCAGTTTACCAAGGATCCAGATCACTCTGAATCAGTGACCTCTCCCCTTTACTACTTATCGCTTATCCATTTTTTGTTTTATATCTGTAAACTTTTAGTGATGTTTTTCTTCCAGGTCAGTGATAAAAATATTAAACTGCATAGGGCCAAGAACCAAACCCTGTAGGACCCTGCTAGAAACACATCATCTTGGTTTAAGTTCCTCATTTACAATCATATTTTGAGGCCAATAAGTTAGCCTGCTTTTAATCCATTTAATGTGTGCCATATTAATTTTTGATGTTTGGTATTTTAATCAAAGCATCATGTGATACCAAGTCAAATGCCTTACAGAAATCTAAGAATATTACATCAACACTATTTCCTTTATCAACCAATCTCATTAAATCCATTTTATTTGGATAAATTAAATCTATTAACCTCCTTTAGTTCTTTATTAATTGAATCCTCTATTAGCTACTCCATTACTTTGCCTAGGATCTGTGTCAGGCTAACAGGACTCTATTGAGTTATCATATTTACACTTTTTTAGATATTGACACATTAGCTTTTTTCCAGTCTTCTGGAACTTCCCCAATGTTCCAAGACTTACTGAAAATCAACATTAACAGTCTAATGAGCTCCTCAGCCAACTCTTAAAAAACTCTTGGATGCCAGCTATTTGGACCTGGTGATTTAAAAATATCTAACTTTAGTAGTTGCTTCTGAGATACCAGTGGAATGGAAAGTGTTATAAGACTGCATAATCTGTTTCTCCAAATACAGAAATATTTAATAATTTTGCCTTTTCTGATTTATTCTGCAATTTCTGTCTAGTAATGGACCTATATCATTGTTGTCACTCTTTTTTCCTGGTATACTTCAAAAAACTCATTCTTATTGTCCTTACCTACATCCAGCAGAGTTCTCTGCTTCCATTTGGTTGCTTCTCTTATCCATTTTCTACAGTTCCCAACTTAATTTATTACCATCAAAACTTCCTCATTTTTCAATATGATTTCTTTACAGATAGATATTTTATATCTGTCTTCAGTTACCCTTTTTCCTTCAACACCCTCCAGAAAACAGATTACATTAATCTCCAAGTGTTTATCATAAAACTAGATCCTTTACCCTGCCAGGAGAAGTATAACAACCTCAAAGCACAGGAATCAATGTTCAGTCCATGAAACAGGAGTAATATCTAACTCTCCAATCCCTAATCCTAACCCTTGAGACTGTGATTGGTAGCACACATTGGAGCTACAGCCCCATGAGGTAAGACCATATCTGCATGCTAAATACACCCTCTGAATTCACATATTAACAGTGGCAAGAAAGTGAACAAAAAAAAGGAAGGAATTACAACCAGACCATGAAAACAAAGTTAAGATTTTCAGAAACAGGTGCCTAAAGTCAGTCTTTTAATAAGTGACCTGATTTTCAATTTTGCACCCAACAGCTCCATGTGAGACTGAGGTGAATGGTTGGATTCTTAATACCTTTGAAAATGAGGCCACTTCTTTTAAATACCTAGCGATGGGTTTAGGAGCCTAATTTTGGACACTCATTTTAGAAGTCTTGGTCCAAGTCTTTCAGGATGACACTAAAAACAAACCCCTGACCTATGAAATGAGATATATTACACTGATATCCCAGTGACTTAGTGGGACTGGCTCTGAGGATAAGGGAGGATGTAAACCCACATGTTAAAGAAAGCATTAGCTTTGAAAAGCATTTTTCAAAAGCACAATTAGGTACCTAAGTCCTGTTGGAAGCTGGGCAACTAAGTATCTTTGAAAAGGTTTCACACTGCATAGCTACGTTTATGAAGGTATTTGTTTTGTTTTAAATGAAAACAAACATAACTTGATACTTTATAATGTTAAAATCCCCACTTGTGTACAGAATAATTAAGTCATCTTTTTAATATACATCGGTACCTATCAGCTGCAAGAAAAAACAGTACTGAATTTATTGTGATCTCAAGGCAGACTCTACTGCTAGTGCAGTTCTTGAGCATATACCGACTATTTGCATTGTTAATGTTAATTATTTATCAAAGTAATGGAAATATTTTATCATTTATAATTAAATCATCATTAGTTTTTCCATGGATTAGAGGATAATAGCCTTAATTTCTGTTCAGCAAGGGCTGCCTTCTGCAAAATGCAGAAAAAAAAAAATCTTTGGACTAAAAGACTCTTTATCTTCAGAGAAATAAAACTGTTTAAAACAAAGGCTGATGTAACAAATGAAACCAAGTTTTATTGCAAAATCTACATAAAGAATCATTTCAGTGAAGCCTGCATGAAAACATCTTAGGCCTTGATCCTGCAAAAATACACAAATTTTGAATTTTACCTGAATGAGAAGTTCCAGAGACTTTAATCATCCGAATAGTTGCATTAAAAGTTGAGCATGTGAATAAGCCCTTGCAGGACCCACCCACTAGAGAAGATAATAATGGCTCTGCCAGGTTTTTTTTTTTAAATATCTTCTGATGTTTATTAATATGTAAAACACTTTATCAGATTGGATTCTGTATCCATGGTTCTAAAGGCTTCTTTCCTCTCATTATGGTAATATTTATACCCACAGAAGTCACTGAAAAAGAGATACATAGGAATGTGCCTTGTACAATGGAATATGGTACTCTTACTTAAAACGCAGAGAGCCATTCTCCATTTTCCAGTAATCACCTGTACCATTTTGAAATAAAGGCCAGCATTCCTCTTTTCAAACAAACCTGTTATCTGGCAGTACACTGCTTAGAACTAGTAAAGTACAGTGAATGATGAACATGTTCTAAGAAGATTTTTAAAAAATGTTTTCCTGATCTAATTAATAGAAAATCTTTCTGAACGTTACATTATATCTGCAGGAGAGAAAAATATGTATATATTCTAGGAAGGGCTGATGGTGCTACATATTAAGGTTGCCCAACATTTCCTACTATAAGACTCTTCTCACTTGCTTCTAACTTTGCCAAAAACTTTAAGCACTGGGGTTGGTATATTCCATGATGGATGTTACCTCAGACTTAATTTGGGGGGGAGGAGGGAGGAAATCGGCAAATGTGGGTCAGACTTTTTCAAAAATGGGCTTGGGGAAAATAGGTTATGTGCAGATCTAAAATATTATGGCCTGTGATGGGTTGGGTCACAGAAACTTTCTTCGGAACTGCCACCTGATGTGCTGGGACTACCTCTGAGCCCATTTGCCCTGGCAGCTTGGGACTTCAGTACCTTGCCTGGTTGTGCCAGACATGCTAGCCTGCTGCAAACACCGAGTCAAGTCTGAACCATGTCCCCCAAAAGCTGCAGGTTAAACTGAAAACAGCTTAAGAAGTATTCCTGTCTCCAATACCCAGATACCCAGTTCCCAATGGGATCGAAACCCCAAATAAATCCATTTTACTCTGTATAAGCTTATATGGGGTAAACTCAAACTGTTCACTCTCTAACACTGATAGAGAGATACGCACAGGTGTTTTCTCCCCCAGGAATTAATTGCTTGCTCTGGGTTAATTAATAAGTAAAAAATGATTTTATTAAATATAAAAAGCAGGATTTAAGTGTTAAAAAACAACTAAAGACAGACAGAACAAAGTAAGTTACCATGCAAAATAAAATAAAACACGCAAGTCTAAGCCTAATATAGTAAGAAAATAAAGGCAAGTAAATCTCACCCTCAGAGATGTTCCAATAAGCTTCTTTTACAGACTAGTATCTGATGAAGTGGGTATTCACCCATGAAAGCTCATGCTCCAATATGTCTGTTAGTCTATAAGGTGCCACAGGACTCTTTGCTGCTTTTACAGACTAGACTTCCTCCTAGTCTGGGTCCAGCAAACACTCATACCCCTGTCATTACTGTCCTTTGTTCCAGTTTCTTTCAGACATCCCTTTGAGGTGGAGAGGCTCTCTTTTGTGCCAGCTGCAGATCAAACGGAGGAGTTTCCAGGGCCATACATTGTCTCTTTTGTGGTGAAAACCTCTCTCTCCTCCCATGTAGAATCACAGCTACAAGATGGAGTTTTGGAATCACATGGGCAAGTCACATGTCCACGCATGATTCAGTTTTTTTACAGGTTGACGCCGTTGTTTACATGTTAGTTTGAATGTTCCCAGGAAATCTCATATGTGGATTGCTGTCTTTCAATGTTCATTGTTAGTTAAGTACTCCTAATTACTTGAATAAACCCTTCACTCTATGTTGACTAAATCTGTCTTAGGTGCTTCCTATAGCAAAGACTTTAAATACAAGCATAGAGCCAACATTCATAACTTCAGATATAAAAATACATGCATACAAATAGGATGAATACATTCAGCAGAACATAACCTTTGCAAAGATATGTTACATGGCATATGTAACAAAACTTGAATATGCTTTGTCATATTTACATTCATAAGCATATTTCTATCAAGCATTATGGGGTGCAATGTCACATGGCCAACTTTTATTTGAACAGCTCTAGAACTCCCATGCTTTGGGGCTTGAAATTTGGCCTTTGTGTCAGAGATCTCCGAATTAAGGAAAAAAGGGTCTCTTTTCTGCCCTTCTGAAATATGGCCAAGTTATAAGCCTTTTGGGGAGTGGGGGGGGAAATCACAGCTTGCACATGCCCAATACAAAATGTATTAGATTTAAGTAATCAAATTCCAAAATTCCATCCACAACAAGCATGCTCCATCCTCTCAGTTCCTCGTGCTAAGCAGACTGTGCATGTGCCATCTCCCACAGAGCAAATGGGTATTCTCCATCCCTAAAAAGAGATAGAGGTGAAGATGGACTTTCCCGGTCAGACTTACTCCAGGATAGGGTGTGCCCAGGCACTTAAACTAAGAGCAGAGAGCCTGTCACTCCTAAGCATTAACCGATCCTCCTGGTATGGAGAGGGAAATGGTCACACTAAAATGCAAAGAGGACAAAAACTGGATCCGGGGAGTGTGGCGGGGAAGGGGGAGGATATGTAGGTTTGTGCAAGGAGTCTGGTGAGACGTGGACTGGAGTGTGCATAGGAGGAATGGGACTGGTTGGGCAAGGAAACTGATGGGAAGGGGATGCTAAGATTAGAAGTCAGTTAAGAGGAACTGGGAAGGGGAGGAGAGCTGGGGGGTTCATGGGGAGAACACTAATATCAGATGAGCTGGGGGTAGGAGGGGAAGGCTGGGATTGGCTTGCCAAAAAGACTAGAACTAAGTGGATGTAAGAAGAGACATCCGACAAGGAGCTAGGATGTAGAGAAAACTGGATGGGCAAAGAGACTGGGACAAGGAGTAAGTGAAAGCATATAGGGGGCACTGAGTTTGAATGAGGAGCTCAGGGATAGAGAGAGAGAGAGAGATCAGATGGAGAGTCAAACTGGGGGCAACGCAGAACAGCAAAAAGCCTATACATCACTTATGGCTTACTTCAATGGTCTAAGAGATACTGAAGGGGTGCACAGGCCCACTGATCTTCTGCACAGGGGTTGATTTCACTCATCTTTGTATTACTAGGATTTCAGGGCTAGATCCTGTGGGACATTAATCGCCACAAACAAAAAGTCAGGCACAGACTGCATAGCTCCTCACAAGACCTGTTCAGCATCTCAATCTTTATTTTAATTCGTTATGTTTTAATCCAACTGTTTTAGAGCTGGGCCCAAAACAAAATCCTGAATACAAACATGGTGATCTTTGGAGAAGTTCAGATCTCTCCCTTCCCACTCTCATATAAAGTAATATAAAATCTTAATACTTCCAAAGATTTGGATAGTCCAGGATCATATTCCAACTTTGCAGTATGGGGCCATTTCTGCTCTATATAAAATCCCAGTTTAAGGGATTTTAGTCATCTTCTCAATAAAATACTTCCTAAAACTATTTTACAACCAGCTCAAGGAGCTTTATTTAGCTAGTTAATTTTCACTCCTACTGCAAACACTTCAACACATATTAACAACCTTATCTACCAGCACCACCTGAGAGGCGTGAATTTGTCAGTTGCACATTTTCTCATGTCACCAGCAGTCACCTGCACCTAAAGGCACTAAAGAGACAACGGGCCTAATCGTATGAGGTGCTGAGCACCCTCGTCACCCACTGCACAATGAAGGCACTCACTACCTTGTAGCATCCTGCCACACACATGTATCACTCAGGATCAAAGCTTTTCACGATTATATATGTAATCTTTCCCCAGCCCATGATAGGAATACCTAAAATTCCTGTGGTAAATAGCTTCCAGTTACCTTGTGAAATGCCAAGCACCTTATTATTACTATTGTTTATTATAGGAGCATCTAGGAACTCCAGCCAAGGATTTAATTATGTAATGCACTGTACAAAACTACTAACTAAAAAGACAAGCTCTGCCCCAGAGGGCTTAGAATCACAGTGTTACCGAGAGGCAAGTGGTGGACAAGAAAATGTGTGACCCTGGGACAAGTCCCTGAGCTTCTCTGTGCCTCAGATCCCAGTCTGTAAAATGGAGATAATAGTTCAGTGATGTTGTGAGGATTCAACAGTCTGAGGCATTCACACACTATGGTAATAGGAGCGATATAAAAGTACCTAAAACAGATAGGGTGCTCAGCATGATACAGGAGAAGACCCTTGATGTTGAGCCCCATCAGCTATATATTAAATGCCACAAGCCAAGAAATTAGAAAACTAGAGCTACTGACAACTAAATTATTTAGTAGCAATTTTCCATCCTTATGCCTTGAAGAACTATTCAAAAAAGCTCTTAGTCTTGCAGAAAGATTCTAATTGACTGAGTTATGATGTGCTGGAAGACTAGTTAGTTATTAATAGCTTCATTTTACTTATTTGCATAACAAGAGTTATGGAAGAGTTATTATTGAAGCCTTCTTTTGTATAACTAGTGAGGACTAGAAAAACAGCAATAATTAATTTGCTTCACTGGATACCTGAAAGTGGTTACTTTAAAATTGTTCCAAGTAAATGAAATATCCTAATATCAAAAAAGCCTGAAAAACAGTTACTCTCTATTAACACTGACAATAGAATCAGTCTTTAAAATAAGCTCAGAGAAGTGTTCCCCTAAGAAGCAATGTAAAATACAAAGCTGAAGAAAACTTTAAAAATGTTTCAGATTTTTAATGTTTGAGAAATGTCAAGTATTTTTTCAAATAATTAAAATTATGGAAAACGATGATCTCCTTTTCCAAGTGTGCATAATTACCAACATTGTATTGTTACAGATTTACATGAGAATCATCTTGTGACTTATATGTCAGGGTTCACCAAAGAATCAAAGTCATTTCTTCATGGACTGCACCGATCATTAAACTTGGAATTAAAAGGAAACTGCACTTGGATTCTCTGAACACATTCATAGCAATGGAAACTTTATGAATTAATGGCAGGTCAGCTAAATTGGATTTAATACTGTGTTATTTCTTTTGGCAGTCAAAATTGCAAGGAACTAGAGCCTTTAGAATGCTGCTAATGACAAGAATTGTTGACAGTTTCTTTGGTGTATTGATTTAATTCTGTCTCTCAAGTGTTTTGACTGCCTTAAATATCGTTAAAACACTACATGCACATAGAGATGAGAAATGTGCTTGTGTGTGTGGAGCGGCGGGCTATTTTCTGCCTTGTGTTCCATTTTATGTAATAGAGATCTTGCTCACCAGGAGCATGGACAATTGAAAACAAAATGCACAAAAGGAGCCTGACTCTCCATTAACCTGCACTTTGTGTAGTCATCTACCCAGTGAAAAGTGCAAACCATCACCAAATGAGAATGATAAACCATTTTGCATTGGTGTAAATAGCTACAGAAGCTGCAGGGTAATGGCAAGTCAGGCCCAAAAGTCAGTTAAAGGCAAACCCACCTACCCACAAAACCAAACATTCTAATCTATCCCCTTTAGGGGACGAAGAAAGAAAACCCAACAGAATAAATGGATGGACCTTGCAGCATGCACAGATGCCAAAGTCAACAAAATAAGGATCTCTCGCGCAAGCAGTGGATATACTAATGTCAATGTCTAATCTGTGAAGAGATCCGGCTTCCTACAGCTCCAGGTTTCTCTCTGGGAGCTGTTAATTTGAGTGCCACAGTGAAGCCTCAACTGTCAGAATTAGACACAGGCAGAGGGATCCTGAGTATGTACGCTGGCTGTTGGCTCATGCCACCACATATTTACGGCTATTGTTACCTGTGCTACCTAAATTAAAAGCTAGCATAAAGTAAACCTCCCCTATTCTAAGGTAACCACAGTCAAATCCATTTTGGCCCAAGTTCAGCAAGTCACTCAAGCATGTCCTTGTGCCCCACTGAAGTCCAGTGCTTCAGCTTTACTGAATCAGAGTCACAGATCTTTAATTAAAATGTATTGTACCCATGTCAAACAGTACATATACTTTAATATGATATCCAGCCTACAACAGGACCAAACCACCAGCAAACTACAAAACCATGAGTCCTCAATTCCCAACGACTTGGAAGTGAGTTAAGACAGCTCAGCACTATGCAGGAATAAGCCCAGGAACTTTTCTGTAGAAAGAAATAAGGTTGCTCAATATGCTATTCCAATTTATAGATACAAAGCATTTCCCCATCTATCAAGGTTGAAAGAAAAACTAAAATTGTTTATTTCTCATTTAGCCCGGAATGGTGAAATACACTCCCACTGAATGCCTGTAGACTTTCCTGGTAGCAGGATGATGCCCAAAGTGAATATTTCAATTTACAGATTTCTGTCCTTCTGGTTCTCCATGGAGAAACAGTCCGTGTTTGTTTTTGCAGAATGCAACAGTTTATTTCCACTTCTGAGGCATTTTCACAAATAAGCAATTACTATGAGAATAAAAATATGCTGCTTTGGTATCTGGGTCCACATTTTAATAGGAAGTATAAAATAAGTATTCAGAAATCATTTGATTCTCCTGTTGTGAGGACTTATTTCCATAAATGAGTGTGGTTCCACAAGTGCTATAGTTTTCTAGGCTGTGATATTTTCCTCTTCTATCTGCTGTTCATCTCTCCTTTGTAATTGCATGAGTCAATTTTTTATGGAAATGAAACATTTGTCTAGTAATAGGATTTATTTTTCTTTTAGTTTTGAATTACTTGCTTTTTTTCCTGCCCATAGGTTCCTTTCCTAATTATAAAAAAGGAACAAAATAAAGCAACATATCAAAAAGCGGTCAAGTGTAATTAAAGAGCTCCACATCAAAATTTTGAAATCACAGAGTCCTTAAGTTACATTTGTTCAGTTTTGCAAGCAATGGGATTTAATTAGATTCCAAATAGATTAATATTATTACAATTAACTTGGTGTCAAAAGTGAAAGTTAGCAGAACAATTATTTCTTTAACTTATTTTCTTTTAAAATGAAAGATGATTGGCAAAAAAAAGTTAGATTTTGACATCTCCTTTCTGTCTTTCATGTGAAAGACATAGATCTGAAAATACTATTTAATACCGCTCATAATTATGTCTTTACTTACTGGGTAAAAATAAAATTCCATAGTCTCAAAGCACACTGTAGGTTGTGCTATGTGAGAACAGAAAAATGTTTTGTTTAAGTGACCTATATCCCACATTTATTTGTAAGATATGTTAACTGAAAGGTAAGATAGTACAAATTTCCTTGGAGTTCTTTTAATCTCGATCCTCATTAAAATACAAATATTTTAATATAGGGTTTAGTGCCTAGAATGAATCCTTCTCTTTTGCCATCTCAGAACAGGGAGGGCCTTAAATGCAGCTCAACCCACACTGCTTCTATCACACGCATAAACACCAATGTGTGCTGATAGAGGCAGAATGAGGACAGACAACTCTGCACTTATGCATTGGGGCAGCTCTCACCTCTCCTTTTAAATTGCTGCAACACTGAGCCTGGAAACGCAGAACAGGTCAAAGGAGTATGAAATTATAAAGGGCAAACTTGCCCACATCATAGTAGTGCATGTTTCAGGGACAGCTCTGCCATTACCGCCTAGTGGTGATAACAGCAACTGCAAAGTGTCCTGGAAATGGAATAGCTTTCCTCCTGAACTCCATGAAGATCCACCCACTCCAGCCTAGAGCCTCTTTAACCAATCATTGTACAGGTGGCTAGTCTCAGCTCATACCCACCAAATACCATAGGCAGTATCTTAATATTCAATATCTAAGACAATGCAGTTTATTATCAACATTTTAAAATCTACAGGTTTGTGAAAAATATCGCCCCCTTTCAAAAGCAATATGCTGGATATCACCAAAACAGGACAAGGATTCACAACAATAAAGCTAAACACCTACATGATCATGACAGCTGAGCAGTTTCGCAGATGCTGCATGAGAAGAATAGAAAAGCAATTAAGAACACAAATTCAGGAATAAAAGTGCAATTATGTCTACAGTGGGAGATCTTAAAATTAGCTAAGTGAAGTCCTGACTCTTAGATTTAGTTTTGCTTAAAAAACAAAATCTCATTTTTGCAAAGATGTCTTTTCTGACACATTGGGCCCAACTCACAAGGACAGAGTATCCTTCATCTTCCACTGATTTAAATGGAAAGATAAAGATGTAAAGCCCCCCACACAAGAGGCACTCAAGACATTGCAGTATTAGGTTCTGAATGTCTAGCATACTGTATGTTCTGATGCGAAAAAACACCAATAGTAGTTCATTGTGCATTTTTAATGAAAAATCCATATTAGAAATTCCTATAAGGAGCTAGCTGAAGTAGACAACTTTAAAAATTTTGTTACAGGGTTTCCAAGATTCTCACTTTTTGTTTCAGCACAACTGATGAAAAGCAAAAGAGCAAGGACATTATTGGGATCTGTAAACGGGCTTGGGACTTACCACCCATGGCACCTCCTGCTGGTGACTCCGGGAATTAGCTCTGTCCAGTGGAGCGCCCGTCCGTTGTTCTGCCCCCGGTCGGCATCTCTGGATCCGTGCTGCTCCCTGCTCGGCGGCGTCCTCTTCAAGGCCACTGCCCTCCGGCAGTGCCTCTTAGTCTATCTGCACCCCCTTCTGGGGATCGATAATCAGCAGTCCTCCACTCCAGCCTTCATGTACAACCACATGCCCTCAGAGTCTTGGCAGGGATCTGGCATGGTCTATAACGGCCGCTCCCTATGGCCAATAGCTGGGTGTGCTGCAAGGAGGAAGGGGGGACCCAGGCCCGCCCTCTACTCTGGGTCCCGGCCCAGGGACCCTCTGGTGTCAGCCTTGCTGTCCTCCTCCTTTTCCTCCTCAGTCGTTTCCCTGGGTCTGGTCTCCCCTACAGCCCCTTGCAGCTGCTAGGCCCTTCCCCTCAGGGCCTGCAGCCTGGCGGCTAAGACTAGTGCCTTCTGGTCTCCCTGAGCCTGCCCTGCCCTGCCCTGCCCTGCCCTGCCCTGTCCTGTCCGCGGTGCTCATCTCCCCCTTGGAGACCAACCTTCTCCCTTCAAAGGCCTGGCACAGACTGACTGCTCCTGCTCTAGGCAGCCTTTATATACCTCTGAGCCTGGCCTTGATTGGCTGTCTACAATCTGGGCCCTGATTGGCTCCCCATAAGCCCTTTTCTAATTGGCTCCCTGTCTGCGCAGGCCCCCTGGCCTGCCACAGCCCACTCTCATAGGGAGTGGGGCAATCCGCCCCACTACAGGATCCATGCATAAAGCAGTGGATCTGATTCCAGAGCTGGGGCTAGAGGTAAAATTTTCTTAACCTCAGTGACTATCTTCATTTTTATGCCTTGTACAGCACTGCACATATCACTGGATTATAAAAATAGATAGCTCTATTTGATCTATGTGCATGAAACTCAACAGTGTAAAATCAGGAGATATATGCTAGAGTAACAAACCCAGAGACAAATTTCACAAATCCTCCCCTCCTTTTGTTTTTAATCAAAATTCACAATAATATTCATCGACAACTTTCAGCCAGCTCTAGTTTTATGTTGTTCTTTTTAAAAAAAACAGTATCTGTGGGTTTGTAACAGTCCAGTTTAATACAAAGCCAAAGTAAAACTCAACTGGATATGAAAAATGTGAGTTTTGTTGGTTTTTGAAGCAAAACTGTGAGCTAAGGCAAGTTACCGAACCGTTTTGCTGACTCTGACTTGAGTTAAATTTGGAGTAGGTAAGGAAACCTGATGAGTTTCAAACTGTATCAGGAACCACAATAAAAGTTTCACTTAGCGCTTATTGAAGTCTGTCTCTGACTGTCTGTTATTCTCTTCCACAATTGTAAGTCTGGGGGGAAAATCATTCTCAAAATGGAGAACAAAAATTACCTAACAACATTCACTAAAGGTCAACAGTTTTTAACAATGGTGTCATTGCCACTGGGCATCTATGCAGGCAGTGAGACAAAGCAGTTTAAAAGGAAGGAAAAACTCTGAAGAAAAGCATTCAAGTAGAAAGTGCGAAGCAGTTGCTAACACACCTCAGCAGTAATCCATTAAAAATGCACATGGCAGCTTTCGAGTGGATCAATAGGTAAGTAACAGAGGAAGGAGAAAGTATTTTTTGGGGAAAAATCATTAGTTAAGCTGGATGGTTCAAACAAGTGTTTGACATTGTTGACGGGCAACCTAGCTATTGCAGGTCTGGGGAGAAAAGTTACTCACAACTCTGGCAGCTCCAGTCCCTGTAGTGACACTAGTAATCTGTGGTAGAGAAATGCAAAATGTCACTAGTGTGAACAATGTGCAGGCAATTAAATTGAATAGGAAAAATCTTAAATTAGGTTCCCAGCAAGGTGAAAAGACCTGATTCGAACCACTCTGATGCCTGTTTTTCACTGGTGTAACACTACACAAGCCATTTGTGATCTATCCAGTTTTAGGGGCAGTTGGAATCAGGCCCACAAAGTGCTTTTATTTGGGGTAAAAGAGTAGCTACTGTTTAATCTTGTAAAGCTTCAATCAAATTTTTTGCTGTATAAGCCTCACTTTATATTACAATGGCAGACTGGATAGAATTCTAATGTGTTTAATGCCTGACCGTCAGAATAAATGGGTTTTAAAAAACTTAAGGCACATTCTTTTGTACGCCATTCTTATCGTGCAACAGCAGCACTCAGGGAAAACAGCTCTTGCTCCTATTCAAAATCTCACTTCCTATGCTAAACTCGATTTGATATTTTATTTAGCTGTGACACTCTGAGTACCTTTCCCAGACTCAAGAAGAGCTCTGTGTAGCTCAAAGGATTGTCTCTCTCATCAAAAGCAGGTGGACCATTAAAATGTATTACCTAACCCAGCTTCTCTCTCTAAAGTGTGGCAGTGAAATTAGAATCAAACTAGGCCTTAGTATGTTCAGTAATTATCACCAACTCTGACCAAAAAACCATCTGAAAATATGATGTGGAAACACATGCTCAAAGAAACTATCCCAATACTTGTCATCACTTCAAATATTTCCTAAAGATGATTAAGTCTAAGATTTCCCTCCCTCACATAATTGAGAAAGCCTAAGGGCTGGGAAGTTAGAAATCTACTTGTCACTTATCAAAGTCTGACTTTGATCTTTATATAACTGCTTGAAATATTTCTGAAATAGCTTACGAATATCAGAGAGATGTGTCAATCTCTCCCTTGTGGTGGGTCTAGCAACATTATCGCAGATTTGATGCTGAAACTCAGCAGCTGAGCATAAGAATCTCCTTTTTGTTTTCTCCTCTAATAAAAATGGTGACACTTAATGTGATACAATTACTTTTACATAATGAAAGGGAAAAAGCAACCTTGCACTCACAGCAATTTATCTTGGCAGACAGACTCTAGCTGATATATGGTCACAGAAGGATTTTTACGGGTAAAAAGTGGCTCGGGAAGATAAAAATGTTTATTAGTTTTTTGTTTGCTTCTAGCATCATATTGTCTCATTTTGTTAATGTTGTAGAGGAGAAGGTGAAAAATACTATCTCCACTGTACCTGGGCTCTGTAGCGTTACTACAGTACATCTTATTGAAGTTGGGTGGCCAGGACCTAAAACCTAAGGTTAGATATGTAAGTTATTAACTAGGGTAACCATTGAAGTAAAAAAGCAAAACCAACTAATCACCAAACCAATGACAATAATGTGTATATTTAAGGAGTAAGCAGAAAAGGGATTAAATAATTTTGGAATCAATACTGCAAGATAATTATTTATGTACATTTTTATTAACAAAGTATATACCTATTTAGTCCCAGACCCTGCAGTTTAACACACAGGCAAACCCCTGCTTGAGTC
Organism: Chelonoidis abingdonii; assembly: GCF_003597395.2. Lineage (NCBI taxonomy): Eukaryota > Metazoa > Chordata > Testudines > Testudinidae > Chelonoidis > Chelonoidis abingdonii. The sequence continues at coordinate 102,752,932 of NC_133770.1, read as the reverse complement.
CCCGATCAGCACAGGGTAGGCCTCTGCACTCGTGAAGTAGGAGCTAGGTTTGGTTCTGTAAGCAGGCTTCAGCACAATCTGGGGGGTTCTGGGTTTTTTTTTGTACATTAAACCAACAAGCATTATCTTTATGATGATTTGGTGATAGAACTTCATTTGTAGCTAATATACTCATGTTCAATAAAGTCAGAAGGATACAGTTATGCATTTTTAAAAACAGATACATTCATTAAAATTTAGGACTTTTACCTACAACTGTGACAACATAGCAATAAAAATCCAGGCTTCTATGCAGAGAGACCTAATATGTATCTATTCTCCCCCTTCCACCATCCTTGACTTGTCTGAGCAGAGTAGGAACTGTCCCCTCCCAGAAGCATGGATCCAAAGAGTTTTACTTACTCAAGTGAGGCAACATCATCAAATTCTAATTGGCTAATACTTCAAGGGCATTCCCAGCACGCCATCTTGTAGAAGCAAGATGCTAAAAAGCTCTTCAGGCTCTTGCGTGTGTCTCTATTACAGTAGTTAGTAAAACAGTGGGCACTTGCAGGTAGTTAACATTTCAGTACCATTTTTTGGCTATGCCACTTGCTTGTAGAAAGTATTAGAACTTCAGGCTGTCAGAAATAGACTGTCTGCTTCTCATATCATTTAAACTCCAATGGCATCACTGTGAAATTTACACTGGTATCAAAAGAAAACCAGATGCTAGATACAATACTGCCAAGCTCTTCTGGTGAATTGACATAAATTATGATATTTCATAGTAATAAATATAGTGACAAGCTTTGTGAATAAGCTTTTTTTAAAAAACAAACAAACAAACAAACAAAACACCCTACAAAAAGTAGTATGTCCAAATATGAAGTAAAATAAGCCACAAACTTTGTGGAAATCTTTGTCTCAGCACATCAATGCAAACATAGAAAGTCAAACCATGTAATCTTTGACAAAGCAATCAATAGCCTTGAACAGGCTTTTAAAATTATTTCCAATTTATATTATAGCTCATCTACCACAGTGATTTTTCTCATAAAGAATAGAAATCCCAGAGTGATTCTACATCCAGGAATTTCATATTTACATAAACAGGTATATAAAATGGTAATGCTCTACCCATTGTCCCTAACGGTTTTATGGAAGTTACCTGTCTGTAAGGTAGAGAAAGAGAGAATTTCCATCAGTTCCTAATTTTGGGATCTCAGGATTACCGGTAGGTTCTCTGTGCCTGAAGTCAGAAACCCTCAAGCAATGTTACTGCTGCATTTTCAAGTGGCATAAATTAAAAAAATAGAACCATTCATAAATCTCTGTATGGGGAAAGCTCAATGTAATAATATAACATCAGGGATATACTTGATGCTGCAGGGCCATGTTGTCAGGAAGTTCAACAAACTTTAGCACCACTAGAGCCCTAACCCAGTAATGCCTGCCTGTCATATACAGTACACAACACAATGCCTTTTATTGTAAAATGCTTTATAAATATTAACCAGTGAACCATCACAGTGCCCAGTGAGGCATTCTCATCCTCATTTTACTGTTGTGGAGCTAAGAGACAGACGTTCAGTGTCATAGCCTCGGTAACTGTACAAGGGTTCACTTTCAGGTGCAGGTTCAGGCTTCAATTCTTGGCTGCCACTCACATATGCAGTCCACTAGATCCTTCTTACTTTAGAATGAGCAGAGCTCCTAGGAGTAATTATTCTCTCTCCAAAGGATCAATTGGAAAACAAGGGCATGTAACGTTAAACACTTAAATCCATATACAGGCAACTTCAACAAGTGACCTGATTTTCAGGTATGCACGTCAAACATTCTTCCACAGAAGTCAGTGCAACTTCTGTTAGCTTCATGTCACAAATACAGATTCAGTTATTTAACGTTATACATCCTGATATGAAAAGTGACCCCCCAGCAGTTCTTACAAAGCCCCCAGAAAACCTAAGACTAAGTATTTAAAATAAAAGCTGTTATTTAGTATATTGATTTGTGTGCTATATTCTGCATTATACATGGAGACGGATCCTTAGCTAGTGTAAGATGGCAGTGCTCCACCCAATCCATACAATTATGTCAATTTACATGAGCTGAGAACCTACCCATTGTCTTTCAAACAGAAAGGGATCTGAACTTCGCTGAAATGCAGGGAAGGGAAGGAAGGGCTTCAAATGCAGGTTTGACTCATCACAGATATGTTGTAGGTTTCATAATGATTGCTCTACGAATAGGGTGACCAGACAACAAGTGTGAAAAATCGGGACAGGGGGTCGGGGGTAATAGGAGCCTATATAAGAAAAAGCCCCAAATATTGGAACTGTCCCTATAAAATTGAGACATCTGGTCACCCTATCTACAAATCACTACTTACAGAACAAAGTCTTGTGGCCAGTTAGATAAGAGTATGTGTTCAAACTTTAAAATGTAATTTATACTCTTATATCTACACCCACAGTAGGTGATAGCCATATCTATATGAACACCTGTACTTCATTCAGTCATTTTCAGCAAGCTTTCACTTTCAGTGCTGCAGCATTTAATATTTAAGCTGAGGATGTGCAGGAAAGAGAGAAAGGAGCTTGTAGTCAAAGTGTTGCTTTTATCTCAGTCTATCCCTCATTCATTAGATACTAGAGCAGATTTTTTTGACAAAAAAATTAAGTGTTTGAAACAGAAAGTTTCAGAAAAAAAAAGACTTCATTATTTTAAGTTTTCCAGTTTTCTCACTCCAACAAAAACAATCAATTTTATTTTTTGTTTCATCAGTATTTGGTTTCCGCCCCCTCGGTGACAGGATGGAAAAGGAAAAGGGCAGGGCTGCAGCAGAGGAATAAAAGAAAAACTGAAAATTTAAGCCTGGAAATGTTTTGATTTAGAAATACTTCATAGAGTTTGCATTTTCTATTTTTCAAAATGACTGCTACATGGTAGCCTCCAAATAATGCTTTTCATTAATTTTCTCTGCATGATAAAATGAAGGAATGAAGCCATTTCAACAGACCTTAATCACTTTAACAGCTAGATATTATATTAATATCAGAAGGCTTATGCCTTTTGAAAAGTGAAAGTTCTATGTGTGCATAGTATGGAATTAAGTCACTTCCCATTTACTGATGTTTTGACATTAACTGCCAGCGATCAAATATAGAACTGCTAAGGAACAAATAACCAATTTTACTATTGCATGCAACAGTAACATTGAGCTACCTTTTCCTCATCTCTTACCCAATGAACATATTTATGGGCAATTTCTTAACACCTGATAAATAGAAGTGGTGGCCTCATCTGACCTTCAGTTTTCCTATTAGATTCCTCATACTCAGTGTGACCAGTTCAGAAGAAATTACTTTAGTTTTAAATTATTACCCTGAGACAGGTGCTTGAAATCCAATGAAAGTGACTGACGTCCTTTAGGTGATCTTTTATGAAAGGGTCAAATTTCATTCCTGAGATTGTTCTATAATGAATAAGTGTTTCAAACTTCAAGATGCTAGTTTAACAGGAACACACAAATTATTTGTTAGTCAGTGAGTGGCATTTTATTGATGTTTATATTAAAGACTCTACCATTTGAAAATTTCAGTTATAAAGATTGTGGAGATAAAAGCTTACAAGGCTTTGCCATACATTTTCTAATCTTTAGGATAAAGTTGAGCTTAGGGCAAAATTCTAGTAGTTTCTCTAAGATGGTTCAGTTTCCTTGAGTCCCTTGGTTCTCATGATTGCCCATCCCCAATCACACACATGGGACCAGTTTTTGACAGTTGCTGCCAAAAGGCCAGGCTCTCAACAGAGGTAAATCTGCACAGTCCCATTTACCTTAGAGACACACCAGTTTACACCAACTGAATATCTAGTGAACAAATCTCACATTCAGATGTGCATATGGACACTTTGGGACAGATTCTCGTCTCACTTATCCCACCAAAAATTAGTAGCAACTCTACTGAACTCAATTAAATCACACCAGTGTAAATTAAATCAGAATTAGCACATTAAAAATAAATAAAACAATTTTCTATTTCTAGGAGCAAAATGAGTTAAAGGTGCAATTTAGACAGCTGCTTCAGGGCTGGGAGCGGGGAGGAGGGGGAGAAGGTTAGGTCCACTGTATGTTGTATGGGTAGGACAACAGGAATCTTCCTAAAACATTTTACAAAAATATTACGCAACACCCCCCCCCACACCATTTTATACCACATCTGCTCTTGTGGGAATTAAGGGCCAGATTTTAAAAGGTATTTACGTGCCTGAGATGCACAAAGGTGCTTACATGCATTGGAACCAGGGCCGGTTCTAGCCATTTAGCCACCCCAAGCACAGCGGCATGTTGCGGGGGGCGCTCTGCCGCTCGCTGGTCCTGCGGCTCCGGTGGACCTCCCGCAGGAACGCCTGCAGGAGGTCCACCGGAGTCGCCTGCCGCTCTCCCTGCGACCGACAGAGTGCCCCCAGCGGCATGCCGCCCCAAGCACGTGCTTGGCGCACTGGGGCCTGGAGCCAGCCCTGATTGGAATGTCCCACTAGGTGCCTAAATACCTTTGAAAATCTGTTCTCAGACATCTTGGGTAAAATACTGACCTCATTGACTTGAATGGGGCCAAGATTTTATCCACTGTTTTACTTTAATGGCCAATTGCTGGAAGACAAGACAAAATGCATACCTGTCATAAGTAGATAGGTAAGGTAAGGCTTAATTGGTAAGGGTTAATTTTCTTTTGCCTGTGAAGGGTGAACAAAGGGAAAAACACCTGACCAGAGAACCAATCAGAGAACTGGATTGTTTAAAAGTCAGGGCGGGAATTTGTATACTCAGGTTTTTGTTGTTTCCTCGGCTGTGAGTAAACAAGCTTTCTTTCTAACTCCCTCTATTTAAAGTTTCTCCTAAAAGTCTGTGAGTAAAAAAGAAACAAGTACATAGGCTATTATATGCTTTGTGTTGTATTTACATGTAGGTTGATTTGCTGGACTGGTTTAATCAGGCTATCTTTAATCAGACTGTTTATTCTATTTTCTTATAAGTAAGAGCCTGTAGTAGTTCTTAATGCAAGATTATTGTTCTGTATTTTTCTTTTCTTATAAAAGTTCTTTTTGAAAGCTGGTGGAGTTTCTTTTCCTGGTGAGGCAAAGGGATAGAATTTCTGTACCAGGTAGCTGTCTCCCTCACGGGAAGACAGAGAAGGGAAAGGAAAGCCAGGCTGTGGGTTTTTCCTATCGTCCCCAGGGCGGGAACCGGATGGGGAAAGAGAGAAGGAATCATCTTCTGTTCTCTTGTGTTGAGGTTTTTTCTCTAGTTACTGCTACAAGACCAGGGAGGGGAATCTCCTTGTGTGCTAGCTGTGATTAGCTGTGAATGCCTAGCCTTGGGGGAAGAGAATAGCTCTCTTGGTTTTGCATTCAAGGAGTGAAGGCTAGTCCGCACCGGCTAACCAGGGAAGGGGGGAAGCTGGGAGAGAGAGAGAAAGACCAGGAGTCTGGGTCTTGGGGGTCTTCCCAAAGAAGTTGGGGAGTCCACAGAGGGGTCCCCCAAGGAGTATTTGGGAATCCAGGCTGATAAGAGCTATTCTTATCTGGTGGCAGCGAGAAAATATCCAAGCTAGTAGTGACTGGGGATTCAGGTAAGCACCCAGATTTTGGACGCTAAAGTCCAGATCTGGGTCAGGAGGCTTTACCACAATACCCTTTATCTTTTGATAAGCAAAATGATATTTCTATGAACTTCCAACAAATATCTAACTTTTTTTTTCTAACAATTGAATTAAAAAGAAATGAAGTCATGAGTAATATTTTTTTCATTCCTGGTAGATAGGGGTAAAAGCTTATCACTTTGAGCAGGAAAACTGAAATGTTGCCAGAATAAAAGTGATAAAGACAGTTTATATTACCAAATAAGTATGTGAAAAATATAAAGTCTTAAAGAATGTCAGAAGCAAGCTGATTTGATGAAATTATTGGATTGCTTGTAAATATTTTCATTTCTTGGTGTGTATAAGCACATTCTTTATTATATTATAGTAATAACTTCTCTTTTCTTTGTTAACAGGATGTCCCTGAAAAAGAAATATGGCATGCCTCACTCACATTTCTTTGTGAAACAGACAAAATTAATCAAAAGCATCTTCAGGTGAACAGCAGACATGTTCTTTGAACGTATACAGAAAAGAAAGACAGCAAGAGAAAAAATACACTATGTTCTAAAAATGCTTAGAAAAATCTTTGTCAAAATAATACATTAAATTAAGTTCCAATTAAAAATGGCATTTTCCCAGACTGGCTACAAAAATATATGTACACAGTTATTTCTTTTCATTTTCTTCATTTATGTCTTCCCCCTCAAAAAATAAAAATGTTTCAGTACATTCATGAAAGTCTGGCAAATTACTTTCTATGATTCATACTCCTCAGCTATCTTTTCATAAACCTATACATTTAATTCCTTGAAATATGGATTATAAAAATCCATATTCTAAAGGAATTAAATGTATAGGTTTATATTTGTGAACTACAAATGTATTGTACACACAAAACATTTTCCATTCAAATGCCTCCTGCCCAGAGACCCTCAAACATCATAAGATTTCAAAGAAGCATTTCCTGTTCTTCGTTTTTCCCTTTGTAAAGAAATGTGCATCGTGTCTTTTAGTAAAAATAAATGGATTCTAAATCTATTAATCTAATTAAGAGACAAGGAAATAAACTGTCGTGTTTCTTTTTTAAAAAAACCTAAACACATGAACTTGCCCCATGAAGACAGAGTAATGCTAAGTTTATAATGAAAACTTCAGTACTTTGATAAGTATTTGAAAACCTATGTGAAAACAAGAAAGATATCTTTACTTTGACAGTACTAATAAGATCAAAAGATACATTAGCAGCAAATAAAACCCAAAGACAGCAGGTTAGAAATTTGTTTCAGTGTGTGAACTCATAGATAATCAAATCAAACTTGTAGCATATTCATAAGAGATTTTAAAAATTAGACATATTTTGCCTAATTTAGGCGGGCTAGAGCATTTACTACAGAAAATCTAGAGCCAAGATGCTTTTTCTGCACATAAGTGAAAAGACACATCCTATCCAGATAACAGACTGGCAAAGTGAAATGTAAATTTGCTACTACAAAGGCTGCTCTTTTCTAGAGATAGACAGAGGGTAGCTGTACTCCACATTGGTCATAAGAAGTAGGGACATTAAAAAAAAAAAATCACTCTCTGCTCGTCATGGTGCTACTATGAAAACAAAAAATCCACAAATTGTGGTAGAACAGGATTGCAGCAATTGATAAAACAGATGTACAGCTAGAAAATAATGGACATGGACTGGGGAAGCTGCTGGAAAAGTCTTCGAGAGAGTCTTCAGAGGGTAAAGACCATTATTTCCCAATTGCTTGCTACTTATTGTGATCTATAATTGAATAAAAGTGGTTCAGTATATCACTGAAAAGAATGAGGATTAATTTAAGGAGATATGCATATTTTTACCCATGAAATAAATCTGACAATTCAGCCTGGTGGGTCCCTACCCAAAATTTGCTCATTTTTGAGGGTCCTTTCTTACGATTCAGTTCAGGAAAGCACCCATTTCACAGAAGTCACATAAATGCTTGAATTTTAAGCATGTGCTTAAGTCCCACTGAAACCAATGAGACCTAAGCACGTGTTTAAATGTTTTCTTGAAACAGCAGAAAGCCTCTTCTCTGTGCAAAAGCCTAATCCTCCTCTCACTGAAGCCATGAATTAATAATGTAGGTACTAGGGTGCCACTACTGTAGCCCATGACCTACAATATCTTCCACAGGAACTAAATCCCTTTATGAAGTGGAAAAGATGTTGGCAAACAGATCGATTTGTGCAGTCTGCTTCTACCTTGCTTCCACAGTGAGTCTCTGCAGGGTACACAACTATGCCATGCATGGCTGTACAGAGCCACCTGTATGGGTTCTTCACAGTCTGTGCCACTCTAGAGTGGAATCACTATGGTTTTGCTTCCTCTGGGACCAGACATCCAAGAAGGTGTGCTAGGATTCAGACAGTTTATATATTTTGATTCATCTAATTTTTCTCTCTTCATGGCCTGGCATTCTAGACTTTATATGGCTAAGAATGATCCATTTCTGATGTTTCAAAATACCTTGTGCAATTGTTTACTATGTGAACAAGTCTATTCCCTAGTACTTGTTTTTAGTGATCTAAATTTATATTCATTGTTTAATCTTTGATTTAATCTCAATTTCTGTTCTCTCACTTTCATCTCCTTCATCTTCCCTAGAATTACAGTTCTTATAATTCTGCCTAATCACCATCACTCGAATATTATCTTGACTGTATTTCCAGTGAGCATTGCATTAACTATTGCAATGTCCTTTTTTAGGCTAGACTGTGAACCCTTTCTTCCCACTGCTGTTAATGTGACTAATCATGTGAGTAACTTGTCTAAATTTAGGCTGCAAGGTAATCAGCAGGCATACTTAATTCACTCCATATATAAGGCAGAGAGTCACATCCTGTGTGCGTACAGGGGGAGAGGAAGAGGAGAGAGACAGAGATACATCCTCTCTTGCTTAGAGTAGTTTCCCATGCTTCTCCAAATCTAATTCAGAATTGCCCACCTGATTTTCAAAATACCCCTTGGACATCTCCCATATCTGACTTCATTATTGACATTTTCATCTGACTATGCATTCAGATCTTCCATTCTTGGTCTCATTTGTGTGTCCCTTCCCTCCCCTTGCAACTCCTTACAGAAGCAGATAGATCTCTCACTCATGCTGTCCCATCTGTGATTCTCTCTTACCAAGCCATTTTCTCAGTGAATCCTTCCTAATCCCTTTATTTTATGACTGACACTAAATCACCACTCTTCCTTCTCCCTACTTATCCAGTCAAAGTAAATAGTCAACAAAGAGAGTTACTTGCATCATTGCTGTTTTTGAATTTCAGGTCTTTTCACTCTGCTATCTCTATATGTAATTTTCTCTTTCTGCTTGTTAGTGTTAGGGTCTGCCTGTTAGTGACTCTGCAAAATGCCATCATTCTATCCAAATCTTCTGTAAAGTTTTATGACACTTAGTATGAAGAATGTATTTTATACACCTTCCTATGTGAACATGTGATAATTCACCTGGGCCTATTCTCTTTTACTATGCTTTGTCTTGCTACACTGTGTATCTTCTATTCTATTAATTCATATAGGTTTTTAACTACTATTCACCTCCTCCAGATGCTATCTACATTCTGTTCAAAGGTTACCTACTTAGGGAGGTGAGGTAATATACATTGGGTGAAATCCTGGCCCCTCACCTATTCTGTTAAAATTCTTATGTTTACTTCTGACACTATCCTATTTCTAAACACAAAATTCAACTACCTACGCTTCATTTTAGGGTATGCCATCACAACCCACATCCAGGCCAGATCATTCTTCCAAAAGTTCACCTTCACAAAGGCATATCTCTGTGCCCACAGAAGGATATTGTATTGTCCCACCTGCTTCTTATCTGTGTTGCCTGAAGATGAACTTTGCACATAAAAGTTGTTTAAGAGAAGTGATAAGTCAGAGGCAAGAAGGTTTTTACAGGTGGAAGGGCAGGATCTTCATCCTTAGCAGATGTTTTGATTTGATTTCCTCATCCACATATAATAGTGTAGAATCAGTGCAACTTGTCAATTTGGCTTCTCAAATTTTGTGTGCACCCAAAATATTTGTGAAACTCTTTGACCATTTCTGCCACTGTTAAGCATCTATGCCATCCTGATTGACATCAAAATGTTGGGAAAGTACAAGATTCAAACACCTGTTTGTTTGGGTGTTTTATTATTTCTTTCAGACTTTACATATTAACATAAAGAGAAATGTACTCAAACTTTTTGGGAAATAAAGCATTAAGCTATAGTTTTCTTATTTACTGAAACATATGCGTGGCCTTCAAATAAGACATGAAAATAGGAAGTGCAAGAAGCAATTAGCTTTTGGTGGAAGTTAGAGTGGCAATTGCAGAAGGAGTACAGTTCTGTTCAGTATTACTGCAACTTCCCAAAGAACTTTAAGAAAATGAAATACACATGAGAACAGGTTTCCACTTCTAAACTCTTTTCGCTCCAGTCATTAAAACAAAGCAGATGTTTGACAGACCTTTTAAATGATTAAAGAGCAAAAGCCTGCCTCGTAAGACTACAATTCGATCTTGCTTATCAGTGTTGGGCCCAATCCTTCAAGATTCACAGCATGTCCTGCAAAGTATTGCTGGTTGTCAACTTGAACTCCAACTGATTTAGAGAGGTGAGTATGTGTCACTTTACAATTGAAGGTCTTTGGTACAGTAGATTAACATCCTGCAGATGTTAGAATGTGTTCTCTTCATCAACTCCATTGCCATATCAAACCTTTTCATTTTCAGTAACAGGTTAACTATTTGGTTAAATACTTAGTCCTGTCTTGAGTGCAGAGGACAGGACTAGAGGACCTCTCGAGGTACCTTCCAGTTCTATGATTCTATGAAATAAGTAATACTAGCTGACAGCTGCCCTGATAGCAAGGCATTGACAGAAGGGGAGCTGGAACCACATCAGTGAACCACCAATGAAAATCAGCAAGGTAAGAATACAGGGTAACCCTCACATTCTCTAGGTATTCCACTCACACACCCCAGGAAACCATCTCTCCTGCTTAACCATTCTGATTTTGTTGTTCTCATGGAAAACAGACAAGCATTGACAATTCCAATTTCAATTTTTAAAGCTTCAGAATATATTTTTCTCTGAAATATAGAAGAGGATACTTGCCCAGAATTGTCCCTTAAAGGAACAGAAATTCTTTTTTACAATTAAATAGAAATCCATCTCAGATGAGTTAATCAAATTGAGACAAAGGAAATAAATCCAGGATGAAAGAAAAGAAGTGAAAGCACACCAAACATTCCTTCTTAAGAATAAGCAAAGAACACATCAGTAATCAGTAGTGGGAGAGAACCATCAGACCCAGCTAATTCATAAATTGTCACCTTGGGGGAGATGAACAGGTATATTGCTCAAGAGAAGGGGGGAGCCCAGCTAGGTGGAAGAAAGGATCCTGATATATAAAAGGTTGAGAACCACTAATCTAATCCTCTCCCCAAACCCTATGTGTCACTGCAAGGTTGTTCCTGTGTTCTCCATTGCTTTGTCAGCCAAAGGATCCATTATTTCTCTATTACATGCCTTCATCCTTCATTTAATTTGAAATAGGAACTATAGTACACCTTCATGTATATCGCCAGCTTCTGTTCAACGAAAAACATCACTCTCTGGCTTTAAAGTAGACTTGCACTGACAGATGGCATACAGGCTTAGTGACATACAGCCATACCACACAGCATGCTCTAAATAACATTGGTGTGCATCTGAGAGAAAATTTGGAGCCACGCTTTTATAGCAAGTGGCACAGGGTATTTTTAAGATCAGATTTCAACAACTGTGTGTCTGCAGATAACTGCAGGGCTCAACTGGTTATTTACCTCCAGTCTTAACATACATCTGGCCATGTGCAAACCTGATATTTGCACATGATAGGACTAGGCATGTACACCCAACTCTGCCAACATGGTTCTGGAAATGAAGGAGCAAGAATGTCCATGCAGAGCATCCAAAACTTTAAAAGAATAAAAAGTCTTCTGAAAGATTTCCAAACAAACAAAGATGAAGTACTAAACTGGGCAGGCGCTGCAGATAAGGGTGCAGGATCTGGGAGGGAGTTAGCATGCAGGAGAGGTCTCAGAGCTGGGAGTTAGGGTGCAGGCTCCAGCCTGACGGCACTTACCTCAGGTTGCTGCCCTAGCCCTAGCTGCCTGCCCTAGCTTTGCGTTGCCCCCAGAAGCGGCCAACATGTCCGACTCTTAGGCAAAGCCGCACGCAGGCAGCTCTGCACAGTGCGTTCTGCCTGCACCCATAGGCACCACCCCCACAGCTCCCATTGGCCATGGTTCCCGGGCAACTGGTTATTTCATTTCTATGATGGAGGCGTATGATAAAGGCCTGACCAATAAGTGAGTTTAGTTATTAATCAAAGGCCTCATCCATCTCCTATTCAAGTCAAAGATAGGAGTCTTTCCAAAGATTTTAATCAGCAGTTGAATTAGACTTCAAAGGTAGCATCTATTTGATATGCACTACATCTGCACCTGCGTCTCAAAAACAGCCTACATATTATGGTCTTAACAGCAAGTTGGCTGAATTGAGGCTACTGATAGCTGAATGCTGCTATTTTTCATTGACATCCTTTGCAGCACTTGCTACACTTAAAATCTGATGTTGCTTGCTGCCACAAGTGGCCTTGGAGTAATTTAAGATGTACTTACTAGTGTGCACTAAACACAATTCCATAAAATGATCTCTTAAGTCAGTTAAGAAATAATATTCACGGTTTATCATGGGTGTTTATTTGCATAATGGCATGACAATGGCATGGCAGCTCTGCAAGAAGTGATTACTGCCTATATAAATGAGACTGATTTAAAACAATACTTTAGATGAGTTGTTGCTATTCTGAAGTTGATTATTTTGAAGTGATAGCTCTGTGCATGCATAAAACATTGAGCTGGCTTATTTTCCTAAATACGTATTAAATCTCAAGTGTGACAAACATTAGTAGTGGTTTTTTAATTTTGTGACACTTATACTGATAAACAGAGCTACTATTATAACTAGAACTGAGCAGGAAACTGTTTTCTCAGACTGTGAAAACTATAGATATCAAAAAGTGTTCCCCAGTCGCAAATTGAGTAAAAAAATCTCAGTTTTTGTGAAGCAGAAATCTGGAAAAAAAATTCAGGGCAACTGAAACGTTTCATTTAGCTTTTGATCCTTCCTCATGTGCAGGTACACACACACGACTTGGCTTTGTTTCAAAATCTAAAAACTTTTTTTCAAGACAGAAATGCAAGAATTTCATTTTGAAAACATCAGAAGTTTGGTCTGATATGTTCAATCTCAAAAACATTTTCCAATTTTTTTGAAAAAAATCATCAAAAAAGGACCCAATCCCAGAGAAAGTTTAAGTTTTGAAAAATTGGCAATTTTCTGATAAGTGTCTTCTTGAAAGATTCCTGAGCAACTCTAGTTATCAGAATTTCTTGGAAAGGTATATTTAACACTCCCCCTATTTATAATCCTTACATTAAACCAAATAATAGGCTGCAGAAGGAGAGTTAGGAATAACCTACCCAGATGCTAGGAAATACCATGAGTTCTATGTATAGAGTTTCCTCCAAATTTTTCTTCTGGGAAACGGGGTTTGTCTCCCCAGACACATGGAATTGGCAGGGGATCCTGCCTCCTAAAGCAGTTTGTCTTGCAACACCTACCATGGGCAAGGAATACCTGCACTCAGCATTCATGCCACAGCACAAAGGCTCACCTCTCCCATTCAGATTTCCCAAGACACGTGCAACAAAGATTGCAGCTGCAGAGGGGAGTTTACTACTGGTTCAACCAGAAGTACCTTTCAAGCACAGTTCTAATCAGCAGTTTCCCAGGAGCCGTGTGTGTGTGCAGTAAATGTCAATATTGCATAAGGAGGTAACGTGTAGATGCAGAGACCAAACAGCATCCTGTTCCAGCTTGGAACAGATTTGAGCTGACAGGGCAGTTTGAAAGCTCAGGTTCTGAACTATAAAGAGCAAAACACTGGATGACCGAAACTTACAGCAGACTCTCATTTTTGTGTTATGTGATGTTTAAAATATGTGCAATTTAATTGTTAAATGCAAGCCCACCAAGTCTTAATAAGGCCCCACCAGAATGGGGAGAATAGTACCTGGAAAGTTTACTTTTCAATTCCTCCTTTTCACCTAGTTTTGCTGTTCAGAGATCCAGGGAGATCTAGCAAATGGCTTTAGTAGCCTCTCTTGGGTTGCCAACTTTCTGATTGCACAAAACCGAACAACCTTGCCTCCCCCCTCCACACACACACACACACACACACACACTCCAGACCCCCTCCCTCAGTTGCTCGCTCTCCCCAACCCTCACTCATTTTCACTGGGCTGGGGCAGGAGGTGCAGATAAGGGTGCAGGATTTGGGAGGGAGTTAGCATGCAGGAGAGGTCTCAGAGCTGGGAGTTAGGGTGCAGGCTCCAGCCTGATGGCACTTACCTCAGGTTGCAGCCCTAGCCCTAGCTGCCTGCCCTAGCTTTGCGCTGCCCCCAGAAGCAGCCAGCATGTCCGGCTCCTAGGCAGAGGCACACGCAGGCAGCTCTGCACAGTGCGTGCTGCCTGCACCCATAGGCGCCACCCCCACAGCTCCCATTGGCCATGGTTCCCGGGCAATAGGAGCTGCAGATCTGGCACTGAGGGTTGGGGCAGCACACAGAGCTTCCCTGATCACTCCTGCACCTAAGGGCCGCAGGGATATGCCAACCGCTTCCTGGAGCTATGTGGAGCCAGGGAGCCTGCCTTAGCCCTGCTGTGCCATTGACTGGACAACCAGAACTGCCAGGGTCCCTTTTTGACCCTGGCAACCCTAAGTCTCTCATGCGGGAGACAACACCAAACAACCTCCTTCTGCAGCACTATAACAAGATCCACCCAATTTGAGTCTTCTGCTTGTGGGGAATGAAGGAGCAAACAGGCCCATTATCCCGTATGTTACATGGGAAACCATATACAGGCAAATTCCTATAAAGATTATATATGTTTTTTACCCCATCTGTATGCCATTTTGATTTTTATAATCACCTTATGTACGATAAGCAACAACAAAAAAAGGATCTAAAGTGAATATTTGGCTCTGAGCATATTGAACATACATAGGGACATGCTCAGAAAGAACGAAAAGGTAACATTTTCTTAACCTATTTTTGCAGAATGGTTTAACCTCATAAACGAGAATTGTAATATAACTGGAAGAACTAAGGAAGTAAACCTGAACCAGACTCCCATGAAGCTTTGCATAACAATGTTAAGACAAAATGAAAAAACTGTTAGCAGATTAACTTTGCATTACACATGAAAAAAATGTATTAGCGATGAAACACAGCACATGTGCAGGATGTATAGGTGGCCAGGAAAAACTCAACATTGTACAGCCAGCCACAAAACATAGAAAGTTGTAACCAACTCAGAACAGATTTGAATTGACTGGGCTGTTTCTCAGGTATTGGTATGTACCTCTCTGTGTTGATCTGTCTCTGATTAATAAACTGATTGAGCTGAGTTATCTGGAGTTTGATTTGTCATTAACCTAAATCAAACCCTAACACTTGTAATAGTTGTCAGGAGAGCTGTCCAGAGAATGACATTTCTGTTTTGTGGCAACGTTCACAATTTTCATTTTGCATTGCAACAAAAATGAGAACTTTTGAATATTTTTATGACAATGGTATTGTGTTGAAATATCCATTTTCATGTTGAAGCTGGAGCTTTTTGATTGTGTCTCTGAATCTACAGCCTCGAGTGCTGTCCTGGGATGTGGGAGACCCAGATTCAAGCCAGTGCTCTGCCTGATTCAGAGCAGCTTTCATCCCAAATAACTATGCATCAGACAGAGCACTGGTTTGAATCTGAGTCTTCCCAGGCCAATATCCTAACCCTACGGACAATTTTTCTTACTGTTAAAAACATTAAGCTTCCATTAACCATTCAGGCTTTGGTGAAAATGTTGGAAACGTTCTATCCAGCTCTTTGAAGAAACAAGCAAATAATTAAAAAAAACGGAGAAAAAGCAAAACAAATCCCAACATTCTGTATTCAAGTTTTGGCTCAAGGCTTGGGCCAGTTCTTAATTTGTCTGAGAAGGCTCAGCAATCCTTTCTTCTAACATGAAATAACTGCATGAGTCATTTTTCCCCCCCTCAGGGAAACATCACTAACATCCATTTTCCAATCAGAACAAATCTAAATTTGCATTCACTTATGGATATTCATTTTAATAGGTACCAGAGGAAAGTTCTAACTCAATGATTAGAGACCAAGGTACTAGCTGCCCCCTAAATGTCCAGGCTAATGGTGGTTTTTGTTTTGGGTTTTTTTTGTATACCCCAGTGTTTCCATGCAGCAGAATATTTTTAAACATTCAGTTTTGACTGAGATTCCATAGGGAGAATAAGATTAGCAGAATTGTTATAGCATATTGAGAAGGAAGAGTCAAAGTACTATTTGTGTATTATTTCCCAAGGAATTATCATCAACACTAGCAACTTTTAAAATAAAGGTGAATTACTTATTTCCCTATGCTTTTCTTAACACAATTTCTATTTTAAATATTTTAACCAGCACAATACACACACACACACACACAATGTAGTTGCAAGATGATCCACACACAGCCCCAGGGAAGTCAAATTTTGGCCCACACTGATACAGGGGCCATTTACGCATATCATCTTGCAGAATCAGGAAATTCATTTTTATGACTTTACTGAAATATTTTATCAATAGGACGGGATCATTTTGTGGTTTTGAGATGAATAGCATAACTCATCCTATTGATGTACCCTGCGGTCTGACTGGCTGAAGAAGAGGCTTTAAACCCTTGTAATTATTTTGTGTGTGCAGATGTCAGGTTTATAATAGCTAAGATGTTTTATATTACTACACCACTTCATACACGTCAGTGAAACTTTCATGTAAACAGAAAGAATCATAAAAATATATTGCATTATTTCTTTTGGTTGGAAAAGTGTTTAACTTCATATTTGGTCCTGGTGGTAGGAGAGATGCTCCCTAATTATAAAGGCATTGCTGCACCTTGCAGAAGATGGAATAAGAGCGAAATGTGATGAAATATAGGCATCTGTAAACTGCCAGAATCATACACAGATCAAATGATCCTATCTGTGGGGTGTCTAAAGTTGCTTTGTTTCTGTTCAAATCACATCTGCCAACCCACTGGCATGACTTTCTTATCAGAAAGGTGGTTTTCTTACATTGGTCAACATATATTGGGACAAGGTTCCCTAGCTATCCATATCTAACATGCAGGTGATGTTTTAAAAGCCAAGCTTTTTGTTTCATTTCCTTTGGATAGGAATATACCGAACTGCAATTTCTATTGCTTTTCTTCCAAAAGCCATGTTGCTTTCTCCCGCTCCTCCCAGCTGCGCACACAGCTGATAAGAAGTCCAGGCTGGATCTCTTGAGTTTTTATATTAGACACTAGCCATGGCTGACTTCAGACCCATCCCTAAACACGCTTATACATATACTGAACTTTAAGCATGAGGATTTGCAGGACCAAGGCCTTCGGATGTACATCAGAAGGCAAAACATTAAAGTTAGCAAATATTTTTTTTTAACACTGACTGGAAGTGTAGAACATGACTTGACATCCAGCTTAATAAATGGAATATGCTTTATCAATGAAAACGCTTTATATGCTGGGAATCATCGGCAGGTAGTCAATACATTTATCATATTTAAACATGCATGCATGAGGTTTTACTCAAAGCCCTGTTTTGCAGCACCACAGGAGTATATGAATAGGGACTGGTAAGCTCCTGCCATACTACTGATGAAAATAACTAAAAAACCTTACCTTGAAAAACAGCAAAAAGGGTGGTGGTGGGGGATTTCTGACAAATATTACTTCAGTGAAAATGCTAAACCTTCTTTTCGCTGAAGTTAAAAAGCAGCCTCTGGGTGGAAATAAACATTCAACAGTGTAATTTAAGGTTTTACACTATCCAATGTTTCTCTAAGGCACTTTCTGTACTTTAAGTACTGCAACAGTTAATGACAGCATGGAGTATGCTCTAAATTATAATATTTTCACAGCCTCCATTGCTGAGTGTTCATACATGTTTTGTTTTGTGTTGCATGTTTTGTTTTGTTCTTTCTTCTTCTGCTCCTCCCATATCCCCAATTGTGGGAAGATGTCATGAAAGGGGTAAGACCTCTTCAATGAGGTAGTGTCACACGTTTACAGCTCAACACCTTGAAGCCTGACTTCGGTGCCCATTTGTAGTGGTAGTCCTCCAGGTGACCATCAGGGTGTCGTGAACTGAAGTGTTTTGAAGTAGTTTCTCTCCTCCCTGGAGTCGACTCCTTGAAGTCACTACTAGGACTTTAAAGTCAACCCAGAAAGGGACTAGCAGCTAGTGGCGTACTGGTGTGATGTGTTGGGTACCAGGGACAGAATGAATAGCCATCACTCACTTATAGCCACTTCTGATTCTAATGAAAGATTAAAATAAATGTTTAGTGGATTTAGAGTCACTATCACGAAGGTATGCTAAATTATGTCAGTCTGCCTCAGAGTGTAATAATTGCACATAGTTTTCAGTTGTAACACTTTAGTAACAGATCAACCCTTCAGCTCTAAATGTGTGTGTCTGGTAATCACGACAACCCTTAACTATGAGAAATTTCTTGTTTCCTTATTTTGATCTTATTCATATTGGCAATAAGGGATTGCACATCAAGTAAATCAGTGTAGACAAAGCTATTTGCTACCACGTGTATAATAATGTGTATGAACAGCAGCCCAATGGATTTTTATAAGAAACCCTGTTACATAAACATAAAAAGATATTGTGCTCTCAAAAATGCCATCCATTACATCTAATGACATCACATGGCATTTTTCTTTCGAGCTCCTCACGGCCACTAAAGAAACAGTGGGAACCCATCATTAGAGTAGGCAAAACAGAACTTCATTAGTAAATCTTAACTAAAATTAGCAATGAGCTTGAGGTATAAAGTTCAGCCCAGATCCAAACCCAAAGTTGAGAATGAAGAAAGAGAGTTTCAAATTTTAATTAAAAAATAGTTATGTTTTTCTTTCATTCCATTTAACAATAGAAAAACTGCTTAGTTTTCAACTGCTAACCTCCATTTAAAAACAGAGGTCTTACTTGTGCTATTCCTATCTATGGTGATCAGCAAGAGAAGAAAAACAAACAAATAAGCTCCAATACAAAATTCACTTAGCACAAACATGAACATTTAGACACAATACCATACACCAAGGAAATGCTTAAACATTCTATTTATCAGTTATTTCCCCTAACTCCTTCTACTGGCAACTGAAGTGGAAGAGCCAGATGTAAAATTTCTTTACTTATCTGAACAGCATCCACAAATGAAAAGGAAAAATACTTCTTCCCCTTGCCCCCAAATGTTGAAGTTATACAACCAACACTTGGAAGCTTTTCTGTAAACAGCAAAGTTAAACAGTAGTGGGGCAATCAACTTTGCACTCACTTTTCTGTACTCTTTTGAGAAGATTTTCTGCAAGTTTGGTTGCCACAGAAGTGAACTCAATGCAAAATAAATAAAATAAAAATACACATGATGGACAAAAACACTGATAGGGAAATATAAATGCCCCCCCCTCCTTATCTTAGCTAGAGCTTTTGAATCAAGGCTTTTACAGGTCCCCAGGGCTCAGGCTAAACTAATTTGACTTCCCCAAAACTTGTTTACCAGCACAAAAGCCATAGAAGCACACATGTCGGGGATAGAGAACTGGACTCGGGACAAGGGGCTCCCTGGGTGCCATCTCAGCTTTAGGTAATTATAGTGTAGCAATAGTTTGCTTGCTCAAGGTAACCGCAAGTAGGGGTGACAGAACAGTCAGGGCCACATGACAGCCAAAAGAACATTAACAAGAAAATGTAAGGAAGCTGCTTGCTGAATTGCAATATTCATGCCATATAGGGAAAAGTATCAGTTATGATTTGCAGTGTTAGCAACATAAAATCCAAATAAGGCTGTATCAATGTGTGACGTTTTGCGGTTTTAACCTTTATAAGCCTTGGTAAAGTTTGTAAGGACAGAGCAGCCTTCCCCTTCCAAGGGGACCTGCTGTCTCTCCCTGTATGCATACTTGTATTCCTGTGAGATCAATAAAGGTCCTCAGGCTGTCTGATCCAATTAATAAGGTGGTGGTCTTTTCCCCAACAACATACATCCTCCAAGTCAAAAAGATGGATATTATTCTTGATTTAAAAACATTTTACCCTAACACTAACTCATTAAAATATGAAGAAAAAAGAACACAAAAACAAGAGACCCATCCTAGCACAAAACAAACACACCCTCTTTAAAACTAGACATCAGTAACCACACTACAAGAAGAAAATGAACATTGTCATAAAAAACAAAAGAAAACAAAAGAAAAAAAAACATTGTTTTCAACATAGACTCAAAAAGCTGAAAAAAGAGTTAGTACCAATGCACAGGGCTAATTTAAAGTCTCATAGGTAACATAAGTATTCACTATGAATAAAATGTATACAGAAGTGATTGGTTAAATACAAGAAGAGCACACCTACCTTATCTTGGTTGCTTACGTGATATAACTTAGATGAAAAGTTAAAGTAAATGGTAAGAGTTTAACAAAAAGCAGACCCAAGTACCCCTTAGTAAAAAGTGCTTTTTTGTTTTTCTTTTTGTTTTTAAATAGCTCCATGCTCACATATCTGCATGGGCTTCTTGTTCATTGCAGGGTGCAAATCAAATTGTGAATAGTGATCTTTAAAGCTCTTGACAGTCTGAAAACTTCTTTCCACATAGTTCATCATATACCCATCAGGACTCCTATCTGAAACACACCTCCTTGTACTCAACTGTTCTTCGCACCTGCGCTGAAGGATATATACTGCTTCTTCCCAACTCCTTAGTTCTGCAAAGCCTATCTAGTTAACAATCTGTTGGCTGCATTCTGTTTCCCATGTTCCAGTTGCAGGCTCAATCAGCAGTTACACCTGTGGAACCCAGGGCTGACAAGTAGGTTGCACAGATGTGACTAAGGGTTGGGTTTGCTGTGCAGAATTTTTATTATTGGTGATGATGTATAGGAACCTAGCCTGACTCAGACCTCAAGGCTTGACAGGAGAAAATATATATTTTAACTGTAAATTAAACATATTTAATTGAGAAACTACAGTGTGCCTATAATCAAGGAGTCCTACCGTTATTTTTCCCATAGACTCTCTTCTTTGAATACAACTGCACTTTAAAATTGACTCAGTTTCTCGAAATCCTGGCCCCACTGGAGTTAATGGCAAATCTCCAATTGATTTCAATGAGGCCAGAATTTCACCAGGGAGGACAAGAGGGCAGAAAAGAGAGAGAGTGTGTGTATGTTTCCACCCCAATCCACCCCTTAAAGTTCCTAGGGCTGTGACCTCAAACTAGAAACAAGGTTTTCATATTTTAGGATTCCCATCTCTGGAACTCACTTTGGTTGTTCACAATGTTCACGCTGGAACTCACTCAGGAACTCCAGGGCATAATGCAAGACATTTATTTGGCCTTTGTTTCTGGAGTCTGTCGGTATAATTTTGCTTTCTTCTTGTTTGCTAACATACCATGCTAACATGGCTTCTAATGTTTCAAAAGGAATATAGTCTCTCTAATATCCCACATTGTGGATTAGTTTTATCTAAGATTAAAGAATGTAAATAAGTGCCTAGCAACTATGATGAGAGGTGGTCTAGAAATCAATAAAATAAATGAAGTGGATTGGCAACTTTAGTGAATGTGAAATTGCATATGGCATGTTTTAATTACCATGTAAAACCTGGCAAAATGCTCATTCGGAAGAGACACCATTAGAAAGTTGCACCTGTCAACATTTATTATATTTTGCATACACAAAGGGAAATGGACACAAATTGGATAAGTGATACGTGCCAAAGTACATCTATGAAAAGAGGCATTCTGTAAAGGAGAGGAATTTGTTGAATAAATTCTATATATTTAAAAAAGAAATTCACATGTTTGGAACTGTTATTTCTTCTAATTTGGCAGGCGATGTTAGGAAAAAAAATTAAAAAAATCCTCTTTCCAAAAAGAAAAACCTACTTATATATTCAGATTAAATAAAATCTAGAATGGCTTGGTGCAGATGGAAAATTTATGGGACAGTAGAAAAGCATTTTGTATCCACTTTACTAATTAGGTTCACTTTCTCTCTGATTAAAAACAAATTCTAGAAACCAACATCAGAACAAGTTTTCATTTTGTTTGATTTGTTAAACTGCTGTATACAGATTAGCTCCTACCGTCTGAATATTTATGGGCATATATATTCTCTCTTATACTAGTATACAATTAAATGTCATGATCTAATCCTATAAATATTACTGGACATAGGATCAGATTTACATCGTTTTAAACCTTGTCTAGTTCCTGATCCTGCAATTTAAGTACGGTAGTAGACCCTTTTACTTTGTTTTATGCACATGGAAAAGTATTTGCAGGATTAAGGCCTTAGTTACGAGGTTAAACTAAACCAACCCAAGGCCTTAGTCACACATTGACAATGCCTCCCCTGCGGATGCTGTTCTGTAGCTTAGACCCTCCTCCCAGAAAGGCAAAAGTTTCAACATTGGACTCCCTTCTTCTCTCCCAGGTGCTGCAGCAGGGCTTCCCACACTTTACAAACAGCAGTAGGAGCAGAAGTCACCTTCCCTGACCTTGTGAGAGGCAAGGGTGCTCGCAATGGGGGCCCTCTAGTACTTACTCTAGCACCAGGATGCATGTCTTTGGCTGAGTGGGCAGGGCCCAAGGTATTCTTCAGGGTACTCTGGTGTTTATGAGGATTCCCAAGGCAGTGAATCTCAGAGTCAACGTTCCACAGAGATGCACTCATAGATTATGAGGCCAGAAGGTAACACTGTGATAATCTAGTTTGAATTTGTGTAGATTTCAACTTCCAGCCATCCAGATCTTGTTATACCTTTGTCAGCTAGATCGAAGAACCCTCTATTATGAAATTTCTGTTCCTCATGGAGAACCCTATAAAACTTGGTAATCAAGCCACTCAACCTACTCTTTATTTAGCTACATAGATTGAACTCCATGTGTCTATCAATATAAAGCATGTTTTCCCAATGCTTTTGTCATTCTCATGGCTCTTCTTTGAACCTTCTCCAACGTATCAATATCCTTTCTGACTTGTGGACATGAGAACTGGACACAGTATTCCAGCACTAGGCACACAGAGGTAAAATAACCTCTCTACGCCTACTCAAGATTTCCAGGTTTATGAATCTAAGGATGGTATTAGCCCTTTTGGCCACTTTATCACACTAGAGCTTATGTTGAGCTGATTTTCCAGCATGACACCCAACCCTCCCCCACCCCCTTCCCCAAGTCTCCTATCTGATAAGTATGACCTGCATCCTCTGTTCCTAGATATATAATATTACAATCTGTTATTTACCTCTCTCCCAATCTTTGTGCCATCTGCAAACTTTATCAGTGACGATTTTATATTTTCCTTCAGGTCATTGATAAAAGTGTTAAATAGCCTAAGTCCAAGAACAGATTCCTTTAGGATTCAGTAGAAACACGCCCACTTGATGATTCGCTATTTACAGTTACATTTTGAGACCTGTCAGCAATCTCCTAATCCATTTAATGTGTGCCACATTGATTTTCTTTCTTCTAGATTTTTAATCCAAGTCAAATGCCTTACAGAAGTCTATATGTCTATATTACATCCACACTATTTCTTTTATCTCATTTTTTTGAGATTACAAAACAAAAATATCAAGCTAGTTTGAGAGGAGCTATTTTTCATAAGCCTATGCTGACTGGCATTAATTATATTACCCTCCTTTAATTCTTCATTGGGTAATTAATTATTTTGCCTGGGATCAATGACAGATTGACAGAGCTTACCCAGATCATCCCATTTATCGTTTTAAAATATTGGCACATTAGTTTTCTTACAGTCTTCTTGAACTTCCTAATATTTCAAGATTTATTGAAAATCAACAAGCAAGCTTCTTGGGCCACCCTTTTACAACTATTGGATGCAAGTTACATGGATCTGCTAATTTATAAATGTCTAACTTTAGTAGCTGCTGTTTAACATCATGCTGAACTACTACTGGAATGGAAAGTATTTCATTATATATCTAGTTTTTCCCAAATATAATTTATTAAACACTTAAATATAAGTTATTAAACACTTTTTCCCATACTATTATTCATAATTTTACTATTTCCATCAATAATGGACCAATACTCTTGGGTAAGAATTTTTTGTTCTTGCTGTACTTTAAAAACTCCTTCTTATTGTCCTTAACTCTACTGACCATAAATTTCTCCTTTTATCCATTAGCCTCCCTTTTCAATTTTCGACAATTCTTAGCTTGTGGTTAATATTCATTACTACAACTTTCCCTTTCTTCCACTGCTTATATTTATTTAATAGCTACTTTCACATCTCTTTTAGATTAGGACTGCTTGTCTGTTTGTTTAAACCAGTACTATCTTCTTTTTGAATTGCAAAATTGTGCATTTTGGGGCATCTGGTTTAGTGTTCTTAAACAAATCTCAATTATCATTCACATTGTTCTGTTAAAATTCTTTCTCCCAACTGATCTGGCTCATAATTGTTTTCAGCTTTGTGAAAATGGCCCTTTTAAAGCATGTGTGTGTGTACTAATGGTTTAGAATTTATTCTGTTTGAACATAACAAATATGATGAAGTCATGACCCTTTGTATCTAGACAACCAGTAATTTTCAGTTCTGTGATCAGTTCCTTTTTCATCTGGCAAGAGGAGTTGTAATATACAATTCCCCAGTGTTGGCTACAACACACCTTGAGTTAAGAAATTGTCATCTATAATATTTAGAAATTCCAAGGATGTTTTAGTACTGGAAGTGTGAGATCTCCAGCACACATCACTCAGCCTGAAATCCTCTATGATCACACAGATTTTTTTCCTACACAATGTGAGTAGGAGATTCAGGAGTTGATCATCCTGACCCTTGGTGTGATTTAGTGGTCTATAGCTGACACTAATTAGTCCCCCATCTTGTACTTTATCTGTAAAGGCATTGTTCCATAAGAATTCAAAATCATTTTCTTCCAATTTGTCAAGGACTGAGAAACAGGTAATTTCATTTTTGACATGAGTCTGCTCCTTCCATTTTTTCCCATTCAATCCTTCTTAAATATGTTATTAGCACTGATTTTAACATTTTAATTATGTGAATCATTACACAAGGTTTCAATAAACAACATAAATATTGACTTTATGATCATAAACAAGCAATTCCAATTCCTTCTATTTTGCTACTCAGGCTTCTAGCTTTGGTGTATGAGCAGTTAAATAATTTATTCTCTTCATGTCCTTTGCTTTCTTGATTAATTTTGTTCTCACGATTATGACTGTGTGCTAAATGAATGCTCATGTGTCCCCTTCCTTCATCCTCTCCTTCTGTGATTCTTTAATGATCTCCTGACCATCTCCTTCTGAGATGGAGGCCATCCAAACTGTACAGTTTCCTCTTCACATTGATACATCTTCCATGTTCCACAAAACCAAAACCCTTTACCCTACACCACTTCCCTAGCTAGCAGTTCACTTCCAGAATCTTGCAGAACAGGATCTGCGGGAAGATTACTTCTCCTTCAGCATCTCTCCAAAATTCCCTGAAGTCATCTATAATCCGTGAGATATCTCATAACACAGTGGATCCTTGCCTGTTGACTTCACAAGATTATCCAGCCTCAGAATGATATCTTATGTCTTGGCTCCAGAAAGAGGGAGCACCATTCTATTGTCTGCCTGTCCCTTGTACAATGTTTTTTTTCCTCCATTCTTCTTTAGTATTGACTTACCAAAAAGGATAGTGTGTATTCCTTGGAAGGTTGAAGATCTCTTTGGATATATCTACACTGTACCGTAAGCCTCGGCTCTGACTCAAGCTTGAGCCCAAGCTTCCCTTCAACCGACAAATCAGGTCACCAAGCGTCCAGGATCAGAGTCCTAGAACATTGCCTGGGCTGGGGAGGGGTGAGTCAGAGCTAGAGCCGTGATTTGACTTAGGTCCAGGACCTCTCATTCTGAAGTGTGGACAGAGTTCAACCAGCAGACCCAAGTCAAAAACATCTGCGTAGAACAGTATGATGTGTTAGCATGGCTATGAAACCCAGTCCAGAATCATAAATCTAGGTTTACAATGCAATGTGGATCATTGAATCATAGAAGTGTAGGATTGGAAGGGACCTTGCGAAGTGATCCAGTCCAGGCTCCTGCACTCAAGGTAGGACTACATAATAACTAGACCATTCCTGACAGGTATTTGTATAACCTGTTCTTAAAAACCTCCAATGACAGTGATTCCACAACCTCCCTAGGCAATTTGTTCCAGTGCTTAACTACCCTGACAAGAATTTATTCCTAAGGTCCAACTTAAACCTATCTTGCTGCAATTTAAGCTCATTGCTTCTTGTCCTGTCCTTGGAGTTTAAGGAGAAAAAATTTTCATCGTCTTCATTGTAACAACCCTTTATGTACTTGAAAACTGTTATCATGTCCCCCCTCAGTCTTCTCTTCTCCAGACTAATAAATCCACCTCTAATCATTTTGTTGCTCTCCTCTGAACTTTCTCCAATTTGTCCACATCTTTCTTGAAATGTGTTGCCCAGGACCAGACACAATACTCCAGCTGAGCCCTAAACAGCACAGAGTAGAACGGAAAAATTACTTCTCAGCTCTTGCTTACAACATTCCCGCTAATACCATCCAGAATGTTTGCTTTTTTTGCACTAGTGTTACCCTGTTGACTCATATTTAGCTTGTGAGCCACTGAGCATTGGTTTGGAAATACAGAGTCTACAAGCATGTGTCCCTCAAACCCAGGCATAATGTGCAGTACAGATATACTCTTTCTGAGCAAATTTCGTTTTCTTGCAGTGTGGGCTGAGCAGCCATCCACAAGCATGTCCCATACACCTCTCCATTCCAGTAGACCAGCTGGATTTTCAGAAAGCCACGCATGGGACAGCTCATCTCTCTGAGATACTGTTTCAGGCTGTTGTAGACCCAGGCAGACATCACCACATCTGTTACACTCAGGTCCCATTTACAAGATTGAGGCGTAGAAACTTATTTGTGTGGGATTTTTTTTAAGGAATCTGAAAGTCTGATGTAGTAACATGATTCCAGGAGCTAGGGCCTTAGACACAGGTGTAAAGTGCCTAAACCTTAATCCAGCCCAGTTTATAGACATCAATGCAAAGCAGATGTAAAATGCTACCATTCTGATCAGGTGGCTAGATCTGGTTTCACCATAACTATTCATTTTGAAAACAAACAAAATGTGATTTTTTTTTCATTTTCAAATTTTTATTTATTGTTTTTCTTTTTTTGCCCCGCTCTCTGCCTGTCCCAGCAAATGGAAAAAGGCAAAGGATTGCGGGGAAACAATCAATCGCCAAAAAATGTTCAATACAAAAGTTTGCAAAAACTAGTTCTGTTCAAAAACTTTACAAACGAAAGCATTTTTGACAAGTCACAAATTTTATGTGTGTTTGAAACCAGTGCTGCTGGTGGTACTGTTTTTCACCTTCTCTGAACTAGTATAAATGACTCTACGAGGTTGAGGGCAATAGGGAAGCGAATCTGTAGTTGTTGCTACTGTGAGTTATTTCACTGCTGTGTCTCTTGGGCTAAATATACCGCCCAAGCCCCGGCTACCCTCATACTATTAAGACTAGGAAGCCACATGGTAAGTACTGAAGATTAGTAAAAAAAGGCAAAAGAACAGGGAATATTTAGATTTAAAAATACATTAAAAACCTTTCAAAATTGTTGCAAAATTGTTTCTGTAGTAAGATGAGGCCCTGAGACATAAACCCTTGATATCAGTCAGTTGCGTGCGTATATTCCCTCTGTGTGCTGCCCCAGCTCTGCAGATGGCTAACACAGCAGATCCCGAGAGAACCACAGACTCTAATAAGGTACAAAGGCACCTGGCCAGGTTTATTGTCAAACGAAGCACAGTAATAGTTTCCTGTAGACTCTACAGGACATACTACGAATTTGTGCCCCCTGGCAATGGACCAGCTCAGTCAGTGGCAGGAGTTGCCACTGCCCCCTAGGCCAGACAAAGACGTCCACTCAGGGATGCATTCTTATACACCAGTACAAACAGGTTCCGCATCATTGAACGCACTGAGATACAGCCCCTCTATGCATTAGGGTCTTGCCTTTCTCATGGTGCAGATTGGTTCAAACAAATAAGTCTATCCATCATACTGTCTATTCATCGTATTGTCCTTTCATATTGTCTATTCATCATCTATCCATTGTATTGTTCTTTTATATTGTCTATCCATCATATTGTCCTTTTATACTGTCTTTAGGCTGGGTCTGCCTATTCCTTGTTATCTGTGTGAATGCCGTCCTGACATACGTTTATCTTATTAGTGCTGACATGCTCCTGCCAACTTCTGTGAGCAGGGCTTGCCTCTGGCTCACAGCCTAACTTTGCTTTATGTTAGCAATGTCTTGACCATTACTTCAGTTCAGGCCTCAGACTGGGCCTCTGATACCAAGAGTTTATGTCTCAGGGCCTCATCTTACTACAATTTCCATTATAATTTAATATTCAAATAAAATATTTGGAAAATTACTGATAATGTTATTAACACATCGTCTAATTAAAATGTGTGCTGTAAAAATAGCCAATATATTTCAAAGACTCTTGTGAGACAATACTATTAGATTGCTTTAACAAAGAACATGCAACTGTTTTACAATGTAATTATTATGAAGAAGAGCATGAATTTAAGGTATTTAGTGAAGTGAAGTTTTGTCTGTAAGAGGGTCTGATCATGAAAACCTTGTTCTCACATACCATTTGTCAGTGTGAAGGGAAAATTAATTTGTATCCCAGAAAGCAGGACTGGGACATTAGTAGGGTATATTTTTCCTTAGAGTACTCCAATTATGGGGCCTAATTCTACAAACTTGATCTGGAACAGTTCTTATTACCCACAGAAATAAGTTGCTCCCTTGAACTTCGTAGGATCAAGAATCATCTTTGGACCATCTGTAGGGAAGATTCATGCTCACCAAATGATTAATGGTGCACAGGCTGGATCAGTCAGAGATGGTGCTGTTATGAGTGGCAGGAGAAATCTTACTTCACTGCTTGGGCTTAGGCTTTTAGTGTACTCTTTTCCCCACCTGCAAGCATGAGCAACTCAGGGGAGAAGAGAGCACTAGATCATATTACAGTAAGTAATAAAGCCTATTTTGAAAATATGGTTACCCTTCTCGGAGGTCCCTTTTGGACTACTATACTGGGAAACGGAGGATTTGGGGTGGTGACTAGAAGAGGTCGCAGTCTGGCATATAGCCTTGTGTAGTGAAGAGAAGCTGGACACAACCACTGCTCCACCTATGTCAGGTTCCACTGAGGATTCTATTTTTCCTTTCCTCAATGCTTTGGTTCATTGCTTCAGTCTGTGCAACAAGATGCAGCCATTACTGGACAAGTTGGGTTCAAAATATATTCCCAATATAAATTGCAATCTATCACTTTTAAACACTCCTTATAAATTCATTTTCCCATCTTTGCAGAGGAAGGTAATCTATTTTATTTTGCCTACACTTCTGCACACTTCCACTTGGGAGCTTCTTCTGTGTATATTTAGTGTTTATTCAAATGATGCATGACATAGTTAAGTCAATGTCTAGTGAGCCATTGATATCAAACTAAGCAGATTTTCTGTTATCTGAAAATGTGAGAGAGACACAGAATGTGAACTTGTGGGTGCAAAATCTAAGTGCAAAATTTGGCTGCAGGGGTGAGGTGGGGGTAACAAGACATTCACAGACACTATAACAAAATTATTCCAGGAGGATTAATTTAAAATATTTTACTAGATGTTAAAAAAGATACCAGAGGGGAAAAAGCTTTTATCAACCTGAGCATTAACAGTGGAAGATGTGTTACTGTATTTTTTTTTTACTCAGAGAATTGGTAAGTATAATTCGTTTTATTATTCTGCTTGGATTTTAAAAATAAAATAAGTCTGGCAAAGTAACAATTCTTTTTTCTGGTTGTATTTTGCTATTATAGTTGATACATGGGGGAGAAGGGCAATGTATTTAATAATACCCAAGTATGATTGGTTTCTAATATAGTAGCTTCTTGACATTACAATCCTTGTTCTTTACCTGCTTCTGAATTAAGAAAGAATTGAATGGATGTTCTAAAGAAATCTGAGAATTTCTGAAAACAGTGGCCAAGATTTTCAGAAGTGACCAGCGATTGTGGGTATCCCACTTCAGTTATCTTAAAGTGCCTGATTTTCAGATGGTAGGTGCTGAGCACTTTCTGAAAATCTGGCTCTTTTAAGGAGTCTCAAGCTAAGCACCAAATTACTGAAGCACCCCAATTACTAGCTGCTTTTGAAAACGTTGGCCATCATATACTGGTGACTATCGCTATTTTGTATTAGGAATTATGGAATATCCTTAATAAACAGTTTTGTCATTAATGAAGTTACTGTTGTTAATGAAGGACACTCTGCAATTCCTAATATAGAAGAGAGAGGTACTTCATCAGTGAATGGACATTTAACAGAACAAAAAGTTTATTTTACAGGGACAGCATCAAAGTCCCTATCAAAACTGCATTTTAATGTTCATATTGTACACCTCATTTTTTCAATAATATTGTTTGCTTAAAACAAGAGGGAATGCTACCTGCAGAAACGTGCACACAACTACAACGGAAATCAATGGGAGTGGTATACAAGTACCTAACTTTGGCTCAAGGATAGAGATGTACCTTATACTTTAAATGACAGTCCCAGGTGCCCCTAAAAAAATAATTGTAGGGGACTGCAAATCCACTCTGTAAAACAAATTTGCACTTGACATCCTATCACAGCCTGTCCCACCTTCAAAAAAAAAATGCCAAAAGATTCTAACTAGACAAAATCCACCACCCATTACCTGAGTCAAATCAGAACCTTGGCTAAGTTTTGTATTGGTTTAGTTAAGAAACATCCTTAGCTCTTCTGCTCCCCTAGCCCACCATAGTCCCTCATTATTTGTCTTCTCAAAATCCATTATGTTTTCAATCTTCCTCCAACTCCACCACTGGTCCTTTGTGCAGCAGTGTTTCACAGAACTACTGCAGGACAAAGGCAAGTCTCTGTTTAGCCACAGATCTCTGCTTTGACTGTTTCATGAACTGGCATGCTGCAGGCTCTCGCTGCCGGTCAGAATGTGAGAACGCAAGGTATGAGTGCAGGTGCTTTTGCATAACCTTAGTTGGATCCTACAATTCTTCTCAAAAGCGTGACAAAGAAGAAGACAGTGCCTGATGTGATCGTGGACTTCTGGATATATACTGCACTAATAAACACTAGCATTTATCCCCTTTCTTGGAAATGTGCTTAGATATGCCCATGAAGCCCATGCTATAAAACAAAAATGCTCTTGTATTTTATTTGAAAAGTTCCAATCCTGCAGCTTTGATAGCTTCACTTTTACTTTAAAAGGACTAATCTTGCATCATTGAAGATAATAGCAGTGGGATAGGTTCTAACAGAGCTCAGCGTGTGCCTGTGTCACGTGGTTTCATAAAGCCAATCTGAGAGTCAATTGATTTCTAGTATCACAGTGCAGCTAAAGGACAAATAACAGTGTGACTGGGTAAAATAAACTGTTTATCAGCCACTTTCCCTCAGAAGTAATTTTCAAATATTTTCATCTTATGGAATTCAGCTATAGTAAGCAACAAAGCTAAATCAATACCCAAGGTGTAAAACCAGAAAGGTGTGCAGAGATTTATTACAATTATGAAAGAGCAATTTAAAATGCTTTTAAATAAGTTTCTTTATAAATTCAAAGTCTGCCAACAAGATGGGGAATGTATCAAAATTTCAAAGGCACTATTTTTACATGCACATAAACAACTCTTTCAAAATGAGAAAGCTAAGTGTGTGGCAGTTTAGGTTTGTGCTACACAATTGTGTAAAAAATTTCCTCTCTTTGATTTGATGCTGATAAATAATGGAGATCAATAAGCAAAATAACTTTTGAAATGTTGCACCTGATTCAGCTGCAATTTGTCCAGATGTAGGCCTTTATTCAGCAAAACAAACAATGCACTTTAGGCCATGATGAACCTTAAATGTTCTTCTGAAGTCAAGAGGAGTATTCATGCGCTTAACTGTTTGCTGGATTCCTTAAACAATACAATCTTCTGAAAAAGAAGCTGCAAAATAGTGTACTTCCTGTCATATAGATAAGTAGTGTCTGTAATGGTTGCAGAGTGCTCCTTTAATAATGGATAGTGAGAGAGCACAGAGCTGAATGCCCAGCTAGGAAGATTGCTTTACATGCTGCTTTTGATGAAAACTTGAAATTTGTGTGAAGGCCATGGGATTCACAAGAGGGAAAGAGACCCATGGATGTAGCTGGATGTGCCTTCCTTGTGTGAGCTGTATTGGATCGAAACTAAACAAGAAGAGCAAGGTAAATGGTGTTTGGTTTTTTTTTCCCTAAGTTTATCTTTTTTGGGAATTGGAGGGGCACAGGCCATTTGACACAACTTTGATAGTTCTTGTGCTAGTTTAATTAACATAACTCCTTTGGCTCCAAATGAGATTATAGCTCTATTACATTTTTGAAGCACAGCAACTTTCAGCTACCCATGGACACTAATAAGTTCTGTTAAATATATTTCAGGCTAGGCACCAAAATATGTTAATCTATTTGCACCTGTTGTGAGAATAGATTTCCTTGGGAGACTGGTCCACAAACCATGTAACAACAGACTTTAAGGTATTCATTTTATGGCATTTCCATTTATTGGTTGGAGACAGATAATAAAGGGTATGTCTGCACTGCAATTAGAGGTGTGATTTGCAGCTTGGGTAGATATATTCACACTAGCTTAATGGAGTTAGTGTGTATGTAGCAGGGTTCTGGGCAGGCTTATACAGCCTGTGCTGAAGGCCAAGCTGCCATGTCTTCACTGCTATTTTTAGGGTGCTAGCTAGATTAAAGTTAGCATGGGTATGTCTACCTGAGCTGCATGGCAGAAGTCCCTCCTGCAATTACAGTGCAGACATACCTCAGTGCAGCTGTATTCAGAAATGAAAATAAAGAACTTTAGTAGATATAAAAAATTAGTTGGATGGATTGTGATTCAAGTTTTTTGTCCAGGTTCCTATTTGCTAATTTTATCCCATCCAGTTCTCTCTTCATTATTGCCTTTAACCTCCACAATTGCTGCCCAGGGATTCCCACCAAAGCTGAAAATTAACTAAGTTGTGGTGGGACCCTGAATTGCTTAAAGCTGCTCCGCTCTTACCCACTATGTCAGCTGATCTTCCATATACAGGGCTGCCCAGAGGAGTCAGGGGGGCTGAGGCAAAGCAATTTCAGGGGCCCCTTCCATAATACCATGTTCTTATAGGGGCCCCTGCAGGGCCCAGGGCAAATTGCCCCATTTGCCCCTCCTCCCGGGCAGCCCTGTCCAGATGTCCCTTTGTCTCCTCCCCTTGTTCCTTGCATCACTCCAATGTCAAAATGCTGGAGCAGGAGAAAGAAATTCAACTCTTGTTGAATTTGATCAACTAGTATCAGAGGGGTAGCCGTGTTAGTCTGGATCTGTAAAAAGCAACAGAGTCCTGAGGCACCTTATAGACTAACAGATGTATTGGAGCATAATCTTTCGTGGGTGAATACCCATGTCATCAGACACATGCCTCTGACGACATGGGTATTCACCCCCGAAAGATTATGCTCCAATACATCTGTTAGTGTATAAGGTCCCACAGGACTCCTTGATCACCTAGCATTCTCTAAACGTGAGCCTATTATATCTGTTGGAGAAAGCATGCAAATTCTTACATCTAGCACCTGAAAATACTGAGGTAAGAATAATCATTCCCATTATACAATATCACTGAAAGTCTTTGGTCAAAGCTTCAGAAAACTGCCAAACAAGTCTGTGCTTCTTAAAGACTATTTAAGTCTACAACTTAACTATGAGCTCGTCAAAGATTTGTGTTCCTGCGTACTTACAATAAGTGTTAGTTTGCTTCTATATTTTCTCGTTTTGCACCAAAAACACCAGTTTGTCTGTTAATTGCCATCTAATTTCTTTGCCACATTTAGTCTTGATAAGGGATAGAGAGAGAATAATTATTGGTAAGCACATTGAGACTTTGGAGTTAGGCAATAGCAATTCATTCCAACACTTCACTACTTTTTTGTACAGAATGTGATACAATTCCATTCTGATCATTTATTGGGTGCATAGCCACTACTGTAATACTTTTTAAAAATAAAGCTACATGTGAAGAGCTTCGAGAGAACTTGAAAAAATGTATAGCAAGGGTGAAGTAATCAGGGTTCTTCTCCTATGCCTATTGCGTTACTCTAGTGCCCCCAGTGAGGAGACTCTACATCAGAATATGCTACCAAATCCAGTGCACCAAAGTATGTTTTCTACTGATAATATATTGGAACTATCAAGCAAGATTAAGATGAAAGTATGTGCTCTCCTCATCTATACCATCATAGAAAAATCAACCCAACCTGAAATAAGAATACTCCAAGTTTTCCCACTGTACACCATACATTTACTATTGATTCAGTGCAACACAAGGGTTCAGAGGGTAAATTGGTCTGATAGAGTATCAGTAGAAGTTATATCATTGTCTGACAAATTCAGTCCTCTAATCACCTTGATAATTGTTACAAAAAACTGACATGCCTGTTAAGTTTAGGGAAAATTACAAGTCCTACAGTTTCTTGAATCCCTATTCCTGGCAAATTTTAACTAGTTTCAAATCAAGAATGTGGTGTGAGTCAAATAACGTTAGATGTCTGATTAAAATATTTGTAATATCTTTATAGGTTATTTTTTCATTTCTAAATGGGTTTGGCACTTGCAAAAATAGATACACTGGCTACGTTGACGATAGAACTATGTTTATATCCACAGAACAGACAATAATGCATGCTTCCCCTCCACTGCCCAATCAATGTGCTTCAACCCTAGTCTGCAGGAAGAGCCTAGAAGATGGTTAATTTTCTGTGCATGCGCAATCTTGGGCCTCTCTGCTGAGAATGCCAAGATGCTGACCATGATTGACAGATTGTTGCAGTGGGTTTTCTGATGTGGCGGTGTATCCACAAAGAGACATACTCAGACCAGCAACTCCCATAGATATGCTAATAATTTACAGCTATTTTTATTTTCATATCATTGACTGATTTATTAATAACCCTCAAATTTGAGGCAGAGAACATTATATTGCCTGATTAATCATAACACGCAGCAATCTCATTTTAACTCTTTCATCAGTTAGAATTCTGTGTGTCTATCAAAGAAGCTGTGCAGTATATAAATATAGCATCTTACTAATTCATCAAATTCAGTAACAGAATTTAAAAAAACAAAAAATTATATTCATACCTTCTTATCAGTATGAGAAAGTAAATATGTAGTTGCTGATTACTTTAGTTGCTACCTTCTGGCAATGCAGTTATTATTCCAAAAAATAAACATTTAAATATAATTTATTCAAGCGTGATCATTGGAAAACATTTCTAATTATTATTTAGTATATAATTTATGGTATATATTGCATCAACACCCAAAAGTCACAATCAGGATTGGTGACTCGTTGTGCTAGATGATGTACAAATACAGCAAGAGCTGGTCAACAAATTTCCTTTTTCTCTCAAGGAAAATATTCAAAATAATAAAAATGTCTGTTTCTTAGTTTTCAAAATAAAAATATTTTTCATTTTACAAATTATTTCCTTGTGTCCAACAACTGAAAACTTTCCAAACCACAAAAACTCCTGGGTAAGCCACAGCTGAAAGGAAAATTTCGAGTATTTACATGCATATATACAATTAAGGAGTCAGGAAAACACCATATGATAACATGTCACAATATGTGCCCAATCAAAAGTTACACAAAGGCAAATCAAAACTTGAAAATATATTTGAAAGATTTTTTCACAAAAAAACAAAGCATAAAATTGACAAAAAAATTCATACAGCTTGAAATCATTGACACTGAAAACTTTTCATAAAAATATGTTTTCAAAGGGAAAAATTGTACACATTTTTTTGATGAATACTGACATAACTTTGTCCCAAAGAGTTTATAATTTAAAAAGACCATAAAACAGATCCAAAGTAGGGGATGGATCATGATGCACATATATGTTATAGTTTCTTTTTCATACTTACAAAGTTGGATGAAGTTTTTGCAGAAACTTTTTTTTGGTGGAAAGAAGGAATGGGACTACGGACAGGGAGCTAGAGAAGGGGCAGAAAGAAATATTGGAGAAGAGGGAAGAGAGGATATGGAGCAGCGAGAGTGATATTGAGGGACGCAGACAGAAGGGGCCAGAAGTGAGGAACAAGCAACCAATCAGCAGTCAGAAAATAATATCATGTGTTCAACTTCTAAAGAGCAGTCTGCTGTTGTCAATTGGTCCAAAGGCTGTGAATCAGGTGGGGGAGAAGGGCAAAGAATGGGAACCCAGCTGAGCATCTCTCTTCCCTTTTGATGCTGACACTCCCATTGGTTGTTTGGGAAATCCCAGTTTTTCCCAAGGACAGGCTCAACCTCCAGGATATACGGTTCTGCTTCCTGCAGACTATGGCTTTTAGTAGCTCCCACCAATGCTATTAGCATTAACCATTCCAAATGGAAACACAACCATTCAGAGATACTATTAGAATGAACGGAGATAGGTTTGTAATGTCACTTACCTATACATAAATTATACTTTCTATGCATGCCACTGACAGAAGACTTGATTCTGATGTAATTCCATTATTACACTAGTATAACTTTTATCTGTAAAGGAGTTATTTCTGATTTAAACTGAATTAGGCCCAACATGTCCATAGGATTCTGCACTGAAGTGGAGCCTCTAGTTACCATTGTTAAATATTATTTACATTGTGGTAGTGCTTAACTGCTCTAGAGTACCTAGAGGAATCATAGCATCAGTGTGCTAGATGCTATTCAAATAAGTAACCACAAGATCCATTTTATCAGGTGCTACGGTCTGAAATGGTTAGTCACTATTGATGGTTCTCAACATGCTGCTGTACCCTCATATAAGAGCTTCCTAAGACTGATTAATAGTAAAATTGCTCTCAGTCAATTCTTTAAGAGTCTTAAAAGCAAAACCACTCATCACATTTATTTAAAAATGGCATGATAATTGCAACTGTTGAATAGCATAATGCTCCAACATGAAGAAAAAGAAATAGAAAAAAGATGTCATTTTCATTTTATTTTGTTAAGGCAAGATTCCAATATCCTTCGCCTGTCTAGCATGTTGTTCCAGTAGGAGCTTCTTTGTAATCAGTGAGCTAATCACAAGGCAAGGTGCTATTTAACAGGGACAATGGTGACATAATCTGGCACCTAGTCAAGAACGAACATCTGTCAAGTATCTTGCTGATCACTCCTTCAGAATAAAACCCAACACTTCACATGTTTCACCAACAATAAAAGAATCATTTTTCCTCATGTTACACTTATTCATTGTTAACTCCTGCAGTGGCATTATTTGAATAGTTTCCAAAAATAACGAAGCTTGATTTGTAATATCCATGCTCTAAATTAGTTAATTTTAACATGAGTAGCAAATAATGTTTCCTCTTTCAGTTGAAAGTACATGAAGTACACATTTAGGACAATGAATACCTTGGTAAAAGTCATACCCATACGAGTGTGTTTATCTGAGTGGAGGGCAGAGCAGCTCGATGAACTGGGATATATAAATCCAGCTGGAACGTATGTATAATTCACAAAACAACAAAAATCTGAATTATATATTTTATTCATTAGTCCAACATGCTTGATTAATCATATATTAAGTTTTGGTCATTGATGTTTAAGAAATTGTTACATGAAATCATTGGGAATAATTTCCAGGCAGTAGCCACATCGGTATCACTGGTAAAATTACTACTGGTAGCTGCTGCAATTGATGGTTAGAAAGCAAGTAGAAATGAATGATTCACGGTCTTATTAATAAGTTGCTTAGTTAATGTTTTAATATATCTTATCTTTATCTTCACCTTGGAACACAGTGCTGTGGTGATAAGAAGCAGTCACTGTAAGTGTATCATAAAAATAAAAGGTGTTTTATATTAGTGACATTTAAGGTCAAGTACTAAAGATGCATAGTATAACAATGTACCAATATTTCAGAAGACAAGTTAATGTATGCCCTTTATTTTGATCTAGACTATTTCATAAAACCAATTTTCATGCACATGAACATGATGAATTTTATATCCTAGAAACATCCTGACAACGTTTACAGGTGTCCCTTGTTATGCGTGGGAGAGGAAAAAAGTATTTGATTACTTTTTTTTTTATTAAAAAAATGTTGCTGGTGGTTGTAAGTGCTGTTTATAAGCTACATTAAATTATTACTTAATTAAACTTTGTGACAGATAGGAAAAGAGTCTGTGTTTGTTTTCCTCAAGGAATGAATTTTTATTACAAATGATTTATCTAAAGCTAATAAATGATTACAGTTTATTACTGATTCACTCTGAGGAATATCCTTCTTAACAGGGAAGAAGATTGCCTTGCTCATTAATACATCTCAGTTCTGTGCATGTAACTCCGGTAGCAACAAACAGAAGCACATTCAAGCAACTTACTTTACCAAATGTAGTGTTGGTACATACCTTGATCTATCCTTGGTGGGAATGTTTACAACAGAGATTTCAAAAGTATGACTGCTAGTTTCTGCATACCCCACACTAGGAGCTGGTAAATTGTCAGTGTAGACATCAGCATAGCTATGTCATTTACGGGTGTGAAAAATCTACACCCTGAGAGACGTAGTTAAGCCAATCTAGACCCTGATGTAGACTGCACTAGGTTGATGGAAGAATTCTTCTAGCTACCACCTCTTAGGGAGAGAACCCCTCTTCTCACTGTAGTAAGTGTTTACAATGAAGCGCTATAGTGGAAAGTTGCTGCACTGCAGCTGTGCTGCTGTAACTAAATGTAGACATAACTTCTTTATTTGACTTAGGCTATCTGTCTTTCACAACTGCTAGGCAGAGAGCCCCATAGAGGGGAAACTGTTCACTCTGATTGCTAGAAAAGGAGAGCTCAACTTGAGATAATCAAAGCAGGTATAGAAACAGGAAGGGGAAGTGCTTCACAGGCTCTCAGGGGGATGAGAACATGCTTTCTTCCACTCACATCTGTGGTCTAGGAAGGTAGAAGCATCCCACATCAAGCCCTGACAAGAAGGCATGCGGACCTTAGGAATCTTATTTCTTAGTCACACTATGTACGCCTCACACTCTGTTTCCAGGCTTTTGAACCAGGGAGGTCACAAATGTGCAAATAATGGATTTTTTTGGTTTGCTGCCAGCTCAAAAAAAAAAACAAAAAAAAAAAACCCCACCAATACCACCCTGTTTTTGAATTGATGCAAAACAAACAAAATTTGAAAATGTTGGCAAACCAAAAAGTCCAAAAAAGTTTCAGGTTAAAAACTTTTTATTTTGATTGTTAAAAAATGCTCATACTTAAACTTTGTAAAATAAAGTTGAATAACATTTTGAAAAAAAGAAATTTTGAATCTAAATATCACAATATTTTTGTTTCAAAAATGTAGAAATAAAAATGTTCAGGGTTTTTTGTTTTGTTTTTTTGCATTGCCTTTTTTTCTGTTATTACACTAGCAATTTGGCAATACTGACACAAGCTTGCAAAACATTTCACTGTTACCAAATCTGCATTTTTCACTGAAAAATACTTTGTCCAAAAAATTTTGCCCAATTCTAGAAGTTAGGAGACTCTGAGATATGTGCTGTATCCAAGGGCAACATTTGTCTTAAGAAGTGCTTTTCTTCACAACTGGTTTTCTTTCTCTGAAGTCATACTGCATTGTCAATAATAAAAACTACCTGTTGCCCTGGAAAGCTTTGTAATGTCACAAATTGAGCATTAGGACCTCACTGTATGATTGAATAGAAGAAGCAAAACCCTCCTGTTAATACTTATTTGTGGCAGCTATCATACTAATTCTTATCAAATTTGTGCATGGAAGTGCACGTTGCTCTAAGTTAGGCAAATTTAAAAGTTTTCTCTACTATGAAAACCCCTTTAACGACCAGAACAATATTTGCATACAAACAAAATTTTGCCATTTTTGCTGTGTTCTCACCAGCTGTAGTTCTGACCAATGCCAGGAAAAACTGGACAATTTCAGTCAAATATTTTTTTTTATTTTGAGTTTTCAAGTTTATTGGAACTCTAAATATTAACAGAAACAAATCCAAATAAATAAGAACAGAAATGTTTGTATTCCTGTCATGAACATACAGCTAAAGGTAGCATAAAATCCCTTCTTTACCTGTAAAGGGTTAAGAAGCTCAAATAACCTGGCTGATACCTGACCGCAAGAACCAATAAGGGGAGAAGATAAGTGCAGGGGGTCTTTCATATGAGTCCCCACATCTGTACCCCAGAGTTCAGAGTGGGGAGGGAACGCTGACAATTCCCCTGTGAAAAGAACCCATCGGCACAGCTCTGCTTTCTTTCCCTTCTATGTGCATGTAATAGGGAGCTTGGAGACCAGGAAGCCTAGACGTTAGTGCATCTGACTTCCATCTCCTTGGTGCTCTGTCAGGGAAATAGAGGTACTTTTTCCTGACCTTAAGCAGAGGGCTTGTCTTTCCTCCAACATCTGGATCTAAACACTTAAGGGAGCATGGTAGTGGGACCAAAACCCTCATCTCCACTGGGTCCCAGATGAGGCCTTGTGAGAAGCAACACTGGCAGGGTCCACCAGCAGTGAGTATAAGTTGCTTTCCTGAGTTACTTCCTACCTATAGGTTTCAGAGTGTTAGCCAGTATCACCAAAGACAACATAGAGTCCTTGTGTCACCTTGGAGACTAAAATTTATTTGGGCATAAACTTTTGTGGGCTGGAACCCACTTCTTCAGATGCATGGCGTACTATGTATATATATCTACCTGCTAGTGTATTTTCTACTCCATGCATCTGATGAAGTGGATTCTACCCTACGAGAGCTTATGCCCAAATAAATTTGCTCGTCTCTAAGGTGCCACTAGGACTCCTCGTTCTTTTTCCTACCTATAGATCCCTTCAGTCTGGGGCACGGCCCCTATAGTCCAGTTAATCACCTTACAACTAAAGAGTCCATAGGAGCAGGACTCTGCAGGACCTGCTGGTTCTCAAAGGAGAAGGCCCTGCCTCTGGGCCTTACCTGTTCTGTGGTCCCTTCTCAGGCTCACTCTTCTGGCTGGCTTCCTGGAAAAGGATTCCCCTCTCCTGCAGCCTGTCCACAACTCTTTGCCTGGGCCTCTGAGCTCCTTTTAACTTGCTCCTCCAATCAGAGCATACTTGGCAGGACAGGGCTACCTGGGCACAGTATTGTCTTTTAATACCTTCAGACTCAGTTTGTATACCCCATCACAGTACACAAACAATTCATTTTCTCTGAGGACAGAATCCTGTTTCAAAAATGAAGCATGTTGATCAGATGATATGGCATATTTCCATGGAAATCCCTCCTCACAGGTAAGGGGATAATTTTCATATTTCCTTAGCACCCTCTATCTGATGATCTCCAAGTTAAAGGGTTAAATCTTGTTCCCATTGAAGTAAATAGCAAACCTCCCACTGACTTCAGTGGGGCCAGATTTTCATCCAAATCAATGAAGCCTTACCTCTCCTCCGCCCCTGGTGAGGTAGGTAATATCCCTACTTTACACTTGGAGAAGTTCAAGCAAAGAAATGAAGGGACTTGCTCAAAGTTATGCAAGAAATCTGTGGAAGAGCAGATTAGATTACAGTTCTTTCAGCTCCATGTTTTAGCCACTTGTAGACTGATGCGAAAGTTGAAAACTTGGCCCCATTTAAGTCAATTGCAAAGATCCCAACAACTTCATTGGGCCAGGATTTCATCCTTATAATTTAGCAGGACTCAAGAATGGATTAGACATTTCTCTGAATGAGAGTATTCACAGTTACATAGGGTGAAAATGGGTTAAATACACATTTCACGACATGAGCTAATTAATAGGCTTCTTGATTGTGTGTTCATTTGTGGCTTTCTTGCACCTCCCTTTGAGGCATGTGGTAACAAGCCATTTTAAGGATTGTCTACATTGCCTTGCAGTTTGGACTACAAGGGGTCTGAACAACAGTGTGCACCAAAGTGCTGCGTGGCACACCCCCCCATGTGGATGTTGCAGGTCCAAACTAAAAGTTTCCTAGTTCATGTTAACAAAGTCCTCTTCAAACAAGGTACAATAATGTGAAGCTGGAACCTTTTAGTTTGCACTTTGGTATGCATTGCTATTCACACTCCCGTAGTCAGAACTGCGAAGCCAGTGCAGACTTAGCCTCAAAAAGAGGATCATCGTCTAGACAGACCACTGGTCTGATAAAGTGTTACAATTGCTATATTTCTACACTAGTGTAATCCCTTTGGGGGTTTAGAGAGCATGGCCTCTTTAAATATTTTTCCGGAATGGGGGAAGTGCTGATTGTTCAAGGGAGGAAGTGCTGTTAGGGGGAAAAGAGCAGAGAGAGAGGGGAGAGCAACAGGAGTGTGTGTGTGGAGCTCCAGACAGAAGGGCTGCAGCAAGCAGGCCCTCATAGAATGAAGTAGCCGAGAACCTGCCTGAAGCCTGGGAGGGACAGGGCGGCTGATCGGGGACACCACAGGACAGGAGCCAGGAGGAGCCCTGTGCCAGGGAGGAATTGCCCAAGGAAAACAGGCTGGCGTTAGGCCCAGTATCACAGCTGCCCAGAACTGCATGGGGCCGTGAGTACTGGGGCTTGTGACTTTGCATTGTGAGTAAGGAGGGAGACTGCTAGATAGTTAAGTGGAGAGGTGGTTGCTCTGTGTGGCTTTGCAGAGAGTGGCAGAAGAGGGCACCGGAGGGGTTTATTGGGGAAAGTTCACTGGCACTGAAGATGACCAGGAGCACCCAAGACTCACCACTGGACTGAAACTTTGCCCAAGATTCCTGAACTCTGTGTGCAGGCACGTTGCTAGGTGTCTTCCCCTTCATACTGTGGTACCACAGGGCCTGTAGGGCCCTGAGTTGAATACAACCCTGTTTTACTGCTTCCCCTATATTTCCCCCATTATTTTCTCCTTTCATCCCTCTGTAAATAAATATTTCCTTTTCCTATATTCACTGTACTTTTCCGCTGTGTATGTGTGTTCACTCAGGGGAACCGGGGGGATGGAACAGATGCATTTTGGTTGGAAGGAATTTTCCCTGGTACATTCCTGCATGTGCCTTCTCTTGGCCAGAGTTGCCTGGAGAGCAGATTCCATCTTGGCCACGAGGACACTAAAGTTTTACTAGATTACCTCTTGATACAAGTTATATCAAGTATCGCAGTCAGTGATATTTGTTCTGTATAGAATTAGTCAGGAATTTTGCAACAAAACCTGGTTTTTCATCAGAAAATACCCATTTGTTCAAAAGGAAACTTTTCACAGGAAAGGGTCAATTTCAATTAAACTTTTGTCAAGAAGGTTTCAGAGATCCAGGATGGAGTTTCTGGTCAATAGCCCAGAGGTTGCAGCACTCAATGCAGGACAGCCAGGTTCAAGTCCCCAGCCTGTCTGACTCAAACCAAGAAGCTAATTCTTTGTCTCTTACATCCCAGGTGAATGCCCTAACAAGCAGGCTATTGGTTATTCTAGAGTAGGCCTCTCAATTATTCTTGTTGGAGCTATTCCATTTT
This sequence comes from Chelonoidis abingdonii, assembly GCF_003597395.2. Lineage (NCBI taxonomy): Eukaryota > Metazoa > Chordata > Testudines > Testudinidae > Chelonoidis > Chelonoidis abingdonii. The sequence goes on along the minus strand of NC_133770.1, from coordinate 102,709,421 downwards.
GTATAATTATGCATTGAACCAGAGAAAGACTGACTCTATAGCCTGGTGGTTATGGCACTGGGATGTGAGAGATACGGATTCAAGTCCTTTTTCCAAACAACACTGAACAGGGACTTGACCATGAATCTCCCACATCTCAGGTGCATACGTGCATGAGATATGTTCATCTCAATGCAGAACAGAAGAAATATTTGAAATCTTAAAAATTTGTCAGATGGGAAGATTTTCCACCCAACTCTATTTTGTCTCCTGTTTTACAGGGTTTTTATGACTACAAGAAATGTACAAAACTTCCAGAATATTTTATTTTTCAATGTTTCATCAGACTTCAAAGGAAAATTGGATAGTTATATTAATATAATAAACTGATATAAAAGCCATATTTTAGATAGAAGAGGCCTTTTATTAGTAACAGTAGATATATTTTAAAGGTTGTTGAGGATCCTGAAGCTTCCAAATGATTTTGTTTTGCAAGCAATTGTGATAATATAATGCAGAATGCAATGTCATTCTTCTCTGCAATTTCATAAACTGAGTCATCCACAGGGAATGTCATTAATTATGTAAAGACTGATGCGGCTTCATTCAGCTGATTTCTTCTTGAACCACTTGACTCCACACTGTTTAATTAAACAGTAGTAAATGTGGTGGCAAGAAGGAACTCACATTGTCAGTGAACAATACTAAAGACTTCTTCGGATTACATAATTTATTCAGATCTGCCTCCACTTTAAGCTTTGTGCATCTTAAATAAACTCCTACTGATTATCCTACTAAAGATCCCATTGTTAATGGAAATGCTGTCAGGTATATTACTGCTTTCTAAATAGACATTTCATAAGCCGCAAGGAAGTGCATATTGTGCCATTAAGTAACAGGTCTAAGTATACCTCTGAGAAGGGTCTGACATATATGTCAAGTGTACTTTGGGCACCACTATTTAGGAGCATGCAATGCATGGCCCCTCTGTAGCAGCTACTGCCAGTTCTCCTGACTGACAGCCTTTCCTTTTTAATGTAGTGTGTCCTAGAGGTTGCTAGCAGGGAACAGTCCTTTCACTTTGCTATGTGTAGGCTCCATCATTATGGCTGTTATCGCGGTCTCCCCACCACCACCACCGCCCCCATGCACATAGTTCAAATGAGCAGAAAGCTTCCTTGTGTCCTCTCGGTCTTGCACATCCATGAAAGGGCCAGCCCAATCTTGCCCTTCTTGCATTTAGTACTTAGAAAGAGGCATAGTCTCATGATCTGATTACAGGACAAGTATCCCAGTACATTGGAATTCAAATCCCTGCTGTGAAACTGACTCCTTCAAGGAACTTAGGCATGTCACCTAGCCTCTCAGTGCCTCAGTTTCTCTTTATGCAAAATGAGATAACTGACCTCCCAGAGGTGTTGTGAAGAACAGTATGTGAGAGAAACTGGAAGATGAAAAATGTAATATAAAATTTAAGTAGCTTTTAGACCCTCACTATGTGCATTTCACTTGCATTAATATTAATACCAGTAGGAACTGTACATACATGTCCTGGGGAATAACAGACCCTTGAAATATTACATATGCAGTATAGAAGTTCATCATAATTCTGTATTGATCAATGCCACAAAAATCACAATTGGGAGTTCCCAGGTCTATAGTAATAAGATTGTATTGGAGACACTTTAACTACCTATTCGATGGCAATAACTTGTTAGTATAAATGTCGTTCTTTCCTATTATCATACAGCATGAATCTAGATTACAATATTGCTTTTCCCTTCTATTTTCCTTTTCAGCTACTTCTTTTGGCACTAGGGGTCAGCATAGGTACAGAACAAATCTGGCCATTGTTAAAAAAAGCCAGTTTGTGGGCAATATTCTTCCAGTGATGACATACTTGCTAGTGAGTTTCAAAACAGTTGTTTTTGTTGAACAAAAACAGGTTTACTGTGCTGCACTAATCCCATATGCTATTATTTGCTGAACCTGAATTCTGTCTGAGAACAGTTTTTCTAATGTAGGAACCTAAACACACTCAGTTCGTTCTCCTAGCACATAGGCACTCCCTACTGCCATTCTTACTTTGTACTATGATAGAACAACATAAGAAACCTTCCCCAAATAAACAAAATATCCTAGAAAATACCTCATGCTATCTCATTGACTGCAATCAAAGTGTATGCAAAACAAAAAATGCTCTAACTGCTTCTCTCTCTCTCTCCTTGTGTCAGACACTTTAACTATTAACCTGCACCTCTATCATAATGATGCCTTTCTTAATACTATGCCTACATTAGATTGTATATTCCTTAAGGAGAGACCTGGACTCTGTTCACAACTATGCCAGCGCATCTAATGAATAATTCTATTAAATCTATGGAGTAACACCAGTATAAAAATTGACTTGAGATCATATCAATCCCTTTGACTTGTTTCACTTGTAGTATGAGCAATTAGGGGACTGTATAAACAATATTAATTATAAAAATATTAGTGCATGATACAAGTCTAGCCCCACAAAGGGATTTAGGCAATTAACTCACTCTTTATGTGCATAAATCCAAAATTTAGATCCTGAACACCCCTATTCAGCCTCCTAGCCCAGTAGGTGCCTCAGTTTCCGCCAAAAAGTCTCTGCCAGTGATGAAGTGCAAAAATAACTAAGCTCTGACATCCTGCACCAAACTCATGCCTAAGCACTGGTGGAATCCTCAACCCAAGGGTTCCCCTGTCTATCTCACATGTGGGGCCCAAGTATGGTGATCGATGTCCTGATTTTATAGGGACACTCCCAATTTTGGGGTCTTTTTCTTGTATAGGCTCTTATTACCCTCCACCTCCTGTCCCGATTTTTCACACTTGCTGTCTGGTCACCCTAGGCCCAAGCTGGTAGATATGCTCAGAGGCTGACAGAATATGACTACTGAAGTGGGCTCTGCATAAAACAGCTGAAAGAGTTGGTGGGGCCCTAGCCCAATGGTTACAACATTCATCTGCAAATTTGTAGATCTGGGATTCAAAGTTGGAGACCCTCTTCTTGAGAGGAGCTAGGATTTGAATCAGGTCTCCCACCCACATTCTGGATGAGTGCACTAACCACTGGGATAGGTCTCAATTTCTCCTGTTGAAGCTGTTCCAATTAGTATAAAAATAATAAAATATTTCTCAGAACAGGGACCTGAACCTGACACACCAACATTCCTGGGGGAAGCCCAAACCACTGTCACAAGCCAGCCGCTTAACAGAAAGCAATTGCATTGTTGTTAAACTTCCAGTATTATAGCCCAAATCAATCTAACACTTTCCATAGGAAAAAAGACAAAAATATTGTTCTCTCAAGTGAATGGATGCTGTTTAAAACATACATTGTTCTCTCATTTGTGTACCATGTAAACTCTTGGAAGTGTGAAAGCAGAGTCTGTTTAACCAAAATTATTTTAGTCCATCTTCTGCGCAGACCACTCTATTTATGAAGGCTGGGCAGCTGGTGAGAATTTTTACTTGTTTCTGTATTCATTCTTTTTCATTAAAAAACCCACTGAAGCCTATGTTTTGAAGGAATAATACAACATTAAAGAATTTCATATATTTCGCAAACATTAAAGAAACAGAGTTCAACTTCTGAGTCTGCAAAACTAGAAAGTTCCCTATTATATGCATAAAGAACTCCTCACTTCAAAAACAAAGTACTTGAGTGCGAATGGAGAAGGATGAAGGAAAGTGGCTGCTGGAGTGTAACCAGGCTTAGTATGAAGACTGATTTGGTTTATAAATCAATGAACTTGAAGGAAGCAAGTGGAATCATGAAATTTGCTCAGAATATGAAATAGGTAGAAGTATGGAGTGGAAGAATCAGTTATGGAATATATTCAGAATAACCTGGTGATTGGGGTATGGCTATATGGCACAAGTGTCTAATACAATTTAGTACAGAGGTAAATGATAAAGTCAGGGAGAAGAAAATTAAGGCCAGTAGATACCTGTTCAGGCATGTACCTATTTACAAATGTGACTGGTAAAATGTAAAGACTGCACACTTCCCTACTTCTTTTTCTCATGAAGCTATCCCATTTTCTTTGTATACCGCTATCAGTTTGTTTTACCCTTTTAAAAGAAGCAAATTTTGAGTGATGATCTTCCAAAAATGCGGTTTCCACCTCCCAATAAATCCATACAACCAATTACATAACGTTCTTGATACTCCTAGATATTTCTTAAGTTAGATGTATATTTACATACATGATTATATGGCCACAGCTTATCTATTGTCTACTACTATGTCCTTCATATAACGATAGAGTCTAGTATCTTGTAATGGGGTCTACAAATCCCACACTGAACTTAGACAGAAGGGGGAGGGATAGCTCAGTGGTTTGAATATTGGCCTGCTAAACCCAGGGTTATGAGTTCAGCCCTTGAGGGGGCTATTTAGGGAACTGGGGTTAAAAAAGAAGTCTAGGGATTGGTCCTGCTTTGAGCAGGGGGTTGGACTAGATGATCTCTTGAGGTCCCTTCCAACCCTGATAGTCTATGAATCTGAGGAGCTTGACCACACCCACAGGCAGCTGCCAGAGCTGCCAATCATGGAGGGAGGCACTCACACCTGTACCAAATATAAGAAACAAGATCTATTATAAAGGAGAGACTGCAGAGCTAGAAAGGGAGGTAGACAAACCTAGGACAGAAAAGAGGTAATATCCCTGAACCAGGTTGTCTCCCTGAGCACAGCTAAGAGACTAAGACATGCTTCTAGACTAAGTCAAAGGTGGGAGTCAAAGAACTGGGTCCAAGTGAGAACAGCAGTGATCCTTCAAAGGACCACAGTAGGAGCCAGTGACATACCCTTGCTCATGTTGGCTAGCAGCTTAATCCATAAATAGTCCCATTGAGTGCACTGGGTCTATTTGTGGTCTTAGGTGTTACTGAATATGAGTAAAGGTCTCAGAATCTATCCCTTAGAAATGAAAGTTTTATCCTGTACCTTTTTATCTATAAATTTGTCTTAATATGAATTACATCAAGTTGAGGTCCCATCATATGGCAGGTTACAACTTAAAAATCTTGTACACACTTGGAAATGTAACTTGACATGCAGAATAACCCCATGTCCAGACCATTACTGTTTGTGTGTGATCTTTTATCTTTACACTGCCTCAGCACCAATTGAAGAGCTGTTAATTTTCTTGCGACTTACTATGAACAGAGACTAATTTCCATCTTTTCAGAAAAAGAAGGAACTTGAATGAGTATGCCAATATGCAATTGTTTGCTGCATTTCACAGCTTTGTTAAGAATACTTTGTGCAGTATAGCAGAGCACAAGTGAAACTGCATTTCTAATTTAAAAACAAGATATACGCATGACCCATCATCATTCCTGTTGGTTACTAGATGACAGATCAGAACAAACACAGCCATGTAACATCTGAATAGCATGCTATGTCATGTCAATATGGGTTGATCAGGAAAACAATTTCCATTTGACAGACAAGTTATTATAAGGATTGCATTATAAAAAACATCTTTGAGTAAAATTTTGATATTGGTTATTGGCCTTTAACTCCCATTGCCTTCAACAGGATCTGCAAATGCTTGACACAGGCAAAATGTGATGCATTTGTTTTTAATTAGGAATGAGCCAAGGGCCAGATTAAAGCATAAGCACAACTGGGGTTCCAGCACTGGTCCTGGAGTCACACTTCAAAACCACAATCTTAGCTTTCCAAAAAAGTTTCTAGCACTCATGGTTGTTTGTGACAAAAAGCTTGAAAATATGAAGGGAGTATAACCAATACAATTAATCTGCCTGAGTTTGCAGACAGTCTGAAACTATAGCTCTGAGAGGTGTGACTTGCCCAATGCATCTGTCATAAACAGATAGCTAAGGGTTAATGTTTCTTTTACCTGTAAAGGGTTAACAAAGGGAACCAAACACCTGACCAGAGGACCAATCAGGAAACCGGATTTTTCAAAGCTCAGGGGAGGGAATGTTTG
>NC_133770.1:102680452-102703175 GCF_003597395.2 Chelonoidis abingdonii | reverse complement strand
CTTGATACAGAAAATATTTTTATGTCTTTTTTCTTTCTTTTTTATATAAAGTTTTCTTTTTAAGACTTGTTGAGTTTTTCTTCTCTCTGGGTAGGCTAATGAATGAAGGGAAGGGAAATTCTCTTTGTGTTAGATCTATGAAGGGTGAATCTCTGCAAAACCAGGGAATTGGTGGGAGGGAGAAGACAAAGGGGGAAGAGAGAGAGATTCTTTTCTGTTTCCTGGTATTTGATTGTCTCTTTGTGGAAGAGAGGAGACATGCTTCTTGGTATTGTGATGTAAAGAGGTGGCATCAGTAACTCTCAGGTTAGCCCAGAAAGGAAATTCTGGGTGGGAAAGAGAGGGGAAAGGGAAGAGGGTTATTTCCCTTTGTGGTAAGACTCAGGGCTTCTGAGTCTTGGGGTTCCCCAGGGAAGGGTTTGGGGAGACCAGAGGGAGCCAAAACCCTGGAATTTTTGGCTGGTGGCCGCGAGATCAAATCTAAGCTGGTAATTAAGCTTAGAGGGGTTCATGCAGGCACCCAGATTTCTGGATGCTAAGGTCCAGATTTGGGAATGCTTATGATAGCATCTTAATGGAGTGTTCAGTCCAAAACCTAGTGCTTTGTGGGGGGACCAACACTATAGCAGAAGACAACTGGGAGGGGTCAGGGGAATACAGAGGGCCCCGTCACCCGAACAGACAAGGTAAGCATGAAGTGGATGAGACTGGTGCCACTCCTGGAAAGGATAAGTAGGCCCCAAAGCTGCTTCCAAGTCCTTAAAATGGGAAGGGGGTCCCCTGCTACTTCTAGTGGGAAGATGTGGCCACAGTGAGGGCCTGTGCCATGGTATTCTAAGGGTACTGGACTCTTCAAAGATCTGCTGGAGTTTTCAGTTAAGCTAAACAATCAAAAGCTGGATGCACAAAGCAAGCTTGCTAATCCACCTGAATGTTAACTTGGGCTGAACACCTTGGCGTGGGAGGTTCTCACAGTATATACAACACTTCCTGTTCACTAGAAATACAGGGAGAAATGGCTTCCTTGTGATATTTTTGCACTTCTATATCCATCTAAATGGAAAAAAGGATGTCTAGGTCTATGAAAATAATAAAAAAAAAGAATGAAGGAAAATCTATCCTCCAGGATAGAATTCAAATTGGGTTCAGGGATGAAGATTAAAGTCACGTGTTTTATCCATACCTGTCTGCTCAGCCCTACTTTTTAATAACTTTAAAATACAGATGCATGTTTTAAAATGTTAATCAACACCAGAAGCATGAAATAATGTTAACATAATACTTAAATTGTAAGTCTAGCTCCTCTGGAAACAATAAATCAGGCTTGCTGTAATTAAACTTTCAAGCCTTGAGCATTTAAAACAGATTCATAAAACAAAAATCTGGTGGCATTTTTAAAACTATTGCTCCCAGTTCACCTGACTGAGTTTCAATTGTAAGGGTATTGTCAGACCTGAATTTTACAAGATCTCTGCAGTTACATACCCGATTTTCTGATCATTTCACTGTCAATTTTTAGAGGAAATATGTTTGAATTTGTTTGATGAAAATTTGATTGGCAATTTAAAAAGGAAAACAGGCAAAGGGAAATACAGTTGCCATAGCATTTCTTTGGTTTATCTACTACAATATTAGGTCTTGTTTCTGCAAACATATGTGCAGTTGAGTAAATTGGTATTACAGTAGAACCTCAGAGTTACAGACACCTTGGGAATGGAGGCATTGGTAAGTCTGACACGTTCATAACTCTGAACAAAGCACATTTCGGGCTCCAGATCCAGTAGCCGACACCCTAAGTCAGGCTTCGGCATCAGCTGAGCTCCCTACTCAGTACCCACATGAGTTTGCCAGCTTGTCTCCCTCCTCGTGGGGGATGGTGTGTATTGTGTGTGTGGAAACAGCATGTCCCCTTGTTGGGGAGAGGGCAAAGAGGGAGGATGGGTTATAAACAGTGCGTCCTCCTCCTTGCGGCAGGGGAAAGGGGCGAAAGCAGTGCAGACCCCAGCGCTGCTCCTGCTCTGCTGGCTCTGACTGCCTTGGGCTGGCAGCCCCATCATCTTGCTCTAAATGGCTGCCCTGCACGTAGAGGTAGAGGTAGGGTTGGGACAGGCAGTCCAGATGTGTTTACCTTTAAGTTGCAATACTGGTACAGTGCCGTTCCGTATTTGGGTGGGTGGGTGGGTGTGTGTTGCTGCCTGCTCGGTTACTTCCAGTTTCACATGGTATCTGGTTACAACCAGTCAGACTGTAATTCTGGTGTTCATATCTTTGAGGTTGTACTGTACTTAGGCCTTTGGGGAAGAGGCTGGCTTTTCGTTACACATGTGCACGGTGGCTAACACAACTGGGTCCCAACTGATGGCCTTTACATGCTAGCAAAATGCATATGAAAAATATGCATACAAACCAGCCCTGTGAAATCAGTGAGACTACTCATGAGAAAGTAAAGTTTGAATGATTGAGGCCTTATTTCATAAGGCAGCAGGAACATGAAAAAAGATGGAATGTGTTTTTACTTCAAAGTTTCTTAATCATTCTAGTTGTATAGGTTTGATTACATCTGGCATCAAGACAAATAAGATATTAAAACTCTGAACATATCATATATAGAAGCTGGTCTTCGCAAATTGCCCAGAGTGGATCTCGCTCGCAAAGCCATACATAGAATAATAAAGGCAAGAGAAATCTGACTGTTTTGGAGAAAAGAATAATATAGTGATATTAAAAAACAACCACCACCCACCACTGAAACAATATACTCCATTTTTTAATGAAAGAAAAAATATTCCTTCTACTTAAAAACTTAATGATTTATACAAAGGGAGGGCTGAACTAGACTGGCATGGAATCTAAAACGTTATTTTCCGTTTCATCTTAGCAGCTCAAAGCACATTTACAAACATTTGATTAAGTCTCAACACCCGTGTAAGGTAGGTGGTATTTAAGCAGTTTTACAGATGAGTCAAATGAGACACAGAGGGATTTGGAGACAAATATTGGTATTAACAACATAGTTCCAGTTTCTTTTCCTGCATCCACAGCCTGTTTATGGAGCATTGCCATGCAACAATTGACAAGGAATTGGGTCACAACTATTAATGGGCATAGTAGATTGTTGCCCCTGTGCACTGTCTTGGCCTTAAGAATCCACTGACCACAAAATATTAACAAATCCAATTCCACCTTTATGGTTCATTGTCGAAATCTGCTTCAGGGCTCTGCTCTACAATACACTAGTGTAAACATTGCCTTTATGTGCCCAAGCAAGGCCTCTCAATATTTGGCCCCATGTAGACAAGGCCAAGGCCCACATGACTCATCCTAAAGCAAGCTACTGGTAGAGCTTGGAATAGAAATGAGGCCCCCTTTCCATAACAAACGATGACAGCACAATCACAGTATAAAAATGCAAGAGTAAAGGTAAGACCTAATTTCACTTCCTGAAGTATTTTCATACCCATAAGCAAAATTAGGACTTAGAAAACAGTAAGGTGTCATTGTGCACCTTAATGAAGGTCACTTGAACATGGTAGAAATAGCCTGGAGAGAACGTAGAATTATGCTTCAAAGGGTATATCATCCCCTGGCTTTCCATCAGGTAATAAAGATATCAAATGTATGTTTCCAGATTGATACCCCAGTACTATGGGGCCAGTCCTCAGAGTGACCAGATATCCCAATTTTATGGGGACAGTCTTGATATTTGGGGCTTTTTTTTTTTTTTTTTTTTTAATAATATGGGCTGCTATTAGCCCCTACCCCTGTCCTAATTTTTCGCTCTTGCTATCTGGTCACCCTACAAGTCCTGCTCTGCTTGAGTGTGGAAAGTGGTGCATACAGACAAAATATTTACAAAACAAAAACCAAACCCCTGAGTTGGCTGAGATTTCCCAAACTGTGAGGATGACTGAAGGTCAGTTTTTGAAAATCAATTTTGCATGGCATAAATCCTGTTATTTTTACAAAATTTGGTAAAAAAGGATTGTTCAGGCATACCCATTCTTTGTTTCCACTCCACGTGCAGACTTGCTAGTAATTAGATATGATCAAAACCCAGGGAATATTTTGTAAACCAAAATTGTGAAAAATTCCTCTTTGGTTTTTGTCTGTCAAACTTCAATTTTTCAATAACATTTTTCATTGACATTTTGAAATTCAAAAAATGTTCACCAACTTTGCTAAGTGATCACTAAAAATGGTATTGAATAAGGTGACCAAATGCATAGCTTTCTGTATGTCCAAGAGTAGCTTCCACTGATATTAGCACAACAGCAAAACGACTTGTGGGCCCCCTTACTACTGCACAAAGACTCACAGGACCAAGGATTCCAGAGAGTCTAGTTTGCATCCATCTCATTAAAGCTTGGCAATATATTCAGATGACTAAACACTTTTCTTTACGCACATCTGTGATCTTTTCAGGTCACAACTGCAACATTTCACTGTCCCTCTTTCAAGATATCTGAAAATGAGCACTCTGTTCCAAATTTGTTCCTTGCTAGTAAAGAAAAATCAGATCATCTTCAGAGTTACAGGAAACACAAAATCTGTTATTGATAAAATGCCAAGACCTTAAAGTTAAAATGTATATTTCCCTAAACTGGCACAATAGGAGATCCTGTCTCCTTTTCCAAAAAACCCACAAGCTCATCTGAATTTTTTCAGAACAGATTTCTATCATCTCTAGCCAGTATCTGAATGTTGGAGAAGAGAAAGACTGTAAAGGGACCCTGTAGTCATGAAAACAGCAGAAGCACAGCTGCATGGTTTACTACACTCAGATGATTCAACTGAAGCACACAGAATGTAAATGATTTGCATCAGGCCACACAATTGATAGATTTAGTAGCAGAACTTAGACACTGCTTTTACAAGGCTTTCTGTTATTCTCTTTTAAAAGGAGCAAATATTTTAAAGTAAGTTACATTCACTGGATTAAAGAGCACCTTTCAAGTAGTTTACCACTTCTATAGTAAATCACTGCTTAACTCCTTTTGGGTAGCATCTTTTCCTGCTTCTTTATACATCTACTACTCCTTTTCAGGTAAGTTAATAATTACATTTAAGGCTTCTGATTTTCAGTTTTAACTGACAAACACTGATAAAATACCTCTGAGACAGAGTGTCAGAGATATTGGTGTTTATCCAATAAATAAGAGAAAACACCACCAGCAGGCTTGTCTACATGAGGACTACGGGATGGTGGGTGGGTGACTTCAAAAGCACACTAACGTGTTGTGCATTAATTGGTCTTGGTATTCACACCTCAACTACTAGAAGAGGGCCTCATCCTCCCGGACTGAACTAAACTTGTTATCTCTAGACTGATTCTTGCCTGCATATTTATACCTGCCTCTGGAAATTTCCACCACATGCATCCGATGAAGTGGATATTCACCCACAAAAGCTTATGTTCCAAAACTTCTGTTAGACTATAAGGTGCCACAGGACTCTGTTGCGTTTTACAGATCCAGACTAACATGGCTACCCCTCTGATACTTGGTCTGAGTAGACCCTGCTGGTACACACTAAAGGTTCCCCTGTGAACTTTAATGTAGTACTGCTTCAAACGGTACTATGTTATAGTGCACTAAGGGATATTACAAAGCTTAATTTATATTATATACATTATTCATTACTGTAATTGTTTGTGTATAATATACATTATTTTTTTACAGTATATACAAAGACACCCCCCCCAAAAATGTGGACAGCTACATAACTCAAAAATTGCTCAAAAGATGAAATTCATGAACTCAAAAGTCCTATTTATATTTTTCCTGAAGTAACCCCCACCATTCATCCAAAAGCAAAAGGAAACTATTTCAAGTTGGTGTACTGATGGTAGCCCTCAACAAGTGAGACATCTTAAAAATACTCTTATTTCATATTTGCAATATCAATTACTAATAGTGCCCCTTTACTGTGAGATCTCATTCTACAGAAGACAATATTTTGTAATTCTGATTTTTCTTTCGTTACCTGCTGAATTTCATAAATCTCATCTTCTAACAAGTCAGTTTTCAACAAGCCTTTACTGCACTGGTACATGTAGTTCTGTTTCCAAACTAGTCTGCTATCCAGTTTTAGCTAATTCACTCAAATAGAGCAGCATTAGTATATAAATACACATACACTCCCTTGTGCACTCACACTTATTTCAACCAAAGTGTAGTAAAAATCTTGCTTTGCATCCCACTTTTACTCCTGATGCTAGGCTAGATTTTCTCATTACAAAATCAAGTTGACACATCTTAGAGAAGCAAAGGGAACATAAGAATAAATGTTCCTGCATGGGCCAAATATTTCCCACTGGGTTAAGTAATAATTTTGACTGAAGGACCAAAGCTTTTGGCCAAATGTGTTTGTTAACATTAAGTGGCAGATGAGCATCAAAGATGGCACGTGCTCTCTCTCTCTCTCATCCACCCACCCACCCTATCTCTGTCCTTGAGAAGTAAAGAGGAACAAGGAAGTAAGGGTGGGAGGAGAAAGAAAATCACATGTTATGTAACAGAGGCTAGAATAAATGGTAGCTGCAGAATTCCTTTTTTACCATAAGAGCTTGTAGTCATCCTTAAGTTTGTTTCCACACATAGCTGCTATTTGGTACATTATGAATAGCTAGCTAGTGTAGTTCCCAACAATTTTTCCGAACACACACAACAGGAAGGGAGACTGGAAGGTATTTTATACGGGAACTCACAGTTATTCAAATTCACTTGAAGGTCAGGTAGAGGTTTAAAATTCCGGGACTGCGGAAGTGTTGATATTATATAAACTGAGTAACCTATGCCAGAACTAGTTGCTATCAGTCCATAGCAGTAGGGGGGGGGGAAATACTTTTGCAAGTGCCCAATGTCTCATACAATAGTATCTGCAGCAGCGTTTGATTTGTCACCTGTGCTGGCAGAGCATGATACATTGATTGCTTGCTAAATTCAAGACTACTGACAAGAAATTTGGCCTTGGGATGTTGTTTATTCCCTATAAAAGCTTTAGAAGGCCTTTATATGTTGTTTGTCAATCAAATCTGCACAAGCAAATCATGGTGTTGAATACCAACAAAGAAATTAATCCTCTCTACAAGCAAGGTGTGTAGCATCCCACCATCCACTAACCAGGAGTCAACAGAACTCAGATTGCTACCGTACATATTCATCACGGCCAACTGGGGCCAATCCGATAATTCTCTGGAAAAACTCCCTTTAATGTCAATGGGAGTTTTGCCTGAAGATGTCAGGACTAGATCCACAGGTAGCATTAGAGATACTTACTACTATTATTTGTCATCTGCTAACCACCATTAAGGGTGATATGGGGATTTAACACCCCTATGTTATAAGCATGTTCAGCTGTGAATATACTGAATATACTGAAACTGCAGCTGAGTAGAAGTCCCATGTTTTTCCCATATACTGCCATATGCAAACTGAAATAGCACAACCAAGCTTAGAATGTGAAATCCACTGAAATTTCAATACTGGAAGAGGGGGAAGATGTGGTGGGTGTCCATGGAGACTCCACAGCAACTTCAGATCTAAGGTGTGTAGTACCCTAATCTGTGATAGCTCAGAGGGTCACAGCCAGTTGGCCAGCAAGCTGCATGTAACCAGTAACCCACACATACACATCTGAGATAGCAGCAATCCACGTACTACTCCTGTACGTAATCAGCAGCAAAGGTCACTCAGCTGAAGTGCAGGATGGTGAGGAGGATTACATTCCTAGATTCCACGTGCTGGGGCCACAGCCCGTCTGTTCAGCCTTATTACATGCCATTAAGTCAAGCTGCAGTAGACATCCACCTTGTCAGTAAAACACAGAGGGAAAGAAACTGCAGAACAGGCAGTTTATAGGAACTGGACTATAGGCATTGCAGTGCAAAATTGAGTTATAAATACACATACAAACAAACAAACATAAAATAACCCAGTACCCCACAGCATTATAGCAGGTTCATGGACTTGACTCATATTTTCATGTTTTCCTGTATAAGAATGACATCCAATTCGTATGTTACACCAGGGAGACTACAGGTGCTACATCATGTCTGTCAAAGCAACAGTTCATACCACCACTAATACGAAGAGAGGGCCACAACCAAGTTCCATAATTCCTGGTTTAGCCCTCCTTTCAATCTGGCTATCAAAAATAGATTGGCTTAAAAACTTCCAGGTTTACATCAAAAAACAAGGAGACTTTTTTCTGCAAAGTTTGAAGAAAATATATTAAATGTATACCAAGTTATGGCTGTATTAGTTATTACCCTTATTTGAAGTTTAGGTGTGTCTAAACTTCATGCCCCAGTCTAGCGCAGAAATGCCTGTTACTAGCTATTCAATCTTTCCACATAATGAAATGTCTTTGAAAGTTGTATGTAGGCCATATTTGACGAAAGGCTGTAATTAAGAAAGATTAACAGCCATTGCTAATGGAAGTGTTTAAGAACCAGATTATTTCCTCATGGAGTAGTGTGGACAGACTCTGTGGGAAAGATAAGTACATCATTATACTCAGAAACAGAGGAGGAATTGTGACTTCCTAAACCCCAATTCCTTCCATGCTTTACTCTTGAGAGGTGGTTCAGCAATACACCGCGCTTTATTATGGGCTGTATCCTTGGGGCAAAATCTAATCCTTGAATATAAAGGACTATGGTTCTAGGCCTGGTTTATTAGGTTAATCTACTAACCATGTTGCATGTTTTTTGGTAGCAATGATTTTGTTGCATAACAAAGCCTCTTATTTTCTGCAAAATTGGTCAGAGCTTTTGAATTACTAGCTATCTTATATATGAACCCAACCAGAAGCAAGCTCTATAGTTAAGGTTAGAACATGGGTTCCACTGTAAGTCATTCACTCCTTCTTGTAACTTAACACAAGAAATGGGATTTCAACATTTTAAGTAAAAGGCAGTCAGTCAAACCACATATGGATGCTTAAAAGAGAAGAATTTTTAAAAGTTTACTCAAGGTTTTCTAACCTTTAAATGTTTAGACAAACCCATAGCTTGACTGCAAAATTCCAAGCTTTATGTACAGTAAAATATTAAAAAATTGGTTAGGCACTATATTTTAAAGACGCATTTACAAGTATTTACCTAATCTATTGGTATAAGGACAAGTCCATTTTAAAATCCACATGGCGGATGCACATGTGTGAAAGGCTAGGGAAAAAAGGATAAATGGGAATTCTGTGGATCAGTCTAGGAAAGTGTGAAGGTGCTTGTGAGAGATGCAGGCAGGCTGATACCCTTCACACAGTAAGGAAGCCACGGTGTGACAATAAGAGAGGTCAGTGGGAGTGACCTAAATTGTGGAGGGTCTTAAAAATTAAGACAAGAAGCTTCTGTTTAATGGGGAAAATAGTGAAGGAACTCAAAACCAAAGTGGCATGGTCATAGAAATGGGTCAGGAAGATTTTAGCAGCAGCATTTTGAATGAACCTGAGAAGGATGAGATGGAAGGAGGGACAGACAAGAGGAGACAATATTACAGAAAAGGGCCTGGATAAAGTTTTTTGTGGTTCAGACAGAAAGAAGAGTCCTGATCTTGGAAAGTGCATAAAATAAAAAATGGTAACATTTGTATATAGACTGAATGTATGGCTAGACAGAGATAGGGTTACGAGGAGTCCGGTTTTCGACTGGAATGCCCGGTTGAAAAGGGACCCTGGTGGCTCTGGTGGGCACCATTGACCAGGTCATTAAAAGTCTGGTTGTTGGCACATCGGGGCCCGGGGCTAAGGCAGGCTCCCTGCCTGCCCTGACTCCAGCCAGCTCCAGGAATCAGCTGACAGGTCCCTGTGGCCCCTAGGCTCATGGGCAACCAGGAAGGCTCTGTGCACTGCGCACACCCTGAGTGCCAGCGTTGGCTGGAAACCGCGACCACTATGAGCTGTGGGGGGCAACACCTGCAGATGTGAGGGCAGCACTCAGAGCCTCACTGGCCATCCATGCGCCTATGGACTGCAGGGTCCTGGTGGCCGCTTCCTGGGAGCTGCAATAAGTGCCGCCCTAGACCCCACATCCTCTGTCCCAGCTCAGAGTCCTCTCCCAAAGCCCATAACCCCCCATACCCCAATCCCCCACCCTAGCCCTCTCCTACACAGCAAACCCCTCCTCCCTGGCCCCATCTCATAGCCTCCACCCCCAGCCAGAGTCCATACCCCCTCCCACACTCTGAACCCCTCGGCTCCAACCCAGAGCCCCCTCCTGCAACCCAAACCCCTCATCCTCGGCCCCATTCAAAGCTCATACCTCCAGCTAGAGCCCTCACCCACACCACACCCCAATACCCTGTGCCAGCCAGGAGCCCTCTCCTGCACCCTGAAATTCTAATTTTTGGCCCCACCCAGAGCCTGCACCCCCAGACCAGATTCCATGCCCCCTGTACCCCAAGCCCCTGACCCAGCCCAGACCCCCCTCTCACCCCCAGCCTCACCCCAAAGCCTGAACTCCCCTTGCAAACCCCTACTCCAGCCCAGTGAAAGTGAATGAGGGCAGGGGAGAGCGAACAAAGGAGGGAGGAGGGATGGAGCGAGTGGGGGTTAGGGGTGTTCGGTTTTTACCATTAGCAAGTTAGCAACCCTAGACAGAGCAGGGTGGATGGAGGCGATAGGTGATAAAAGGAAGGAAGATGAGAAGTTTTGTTTTGGTCTTAATAGGGAGACAGAAATGTGAACGTGATAAAGTGTCAATCAGACCAAAGGCCCTGTGCTATTAAAAGAAGTTAATAAACAGGATGGTGTGCCTTGGCTAACATAGCTCTTTAATACATGGTAGTAAAGCCTGCTATGAGTCTCCCATCTCAGGAACACTTACATTAAGAGTGTGAAATGTTAAATAGCTCTGCTAGGTGCGAGCCATTAGGTTTCTCTGATTTGGTGCACTTTGGTACATCCATTTGATATAAGGTGCAAATTAATGTGCTTTTGATTATGATATGCTGCTGTGGGCATTCTGGAAAAGGCTGCTCTATTTTTAGATTACTAAATCTCTTGAACCATTAGAGCTCTCAGGCTGAAATCCACTTTGTGACTAGTACTGGAGGAACACTGAAACAACTATCATGTGTTACTCCTGCGCATAAGGCCTAGAAGAAGAAGTGTTGACATGCTCTAATTTTTCTGATGGCTGTAGCTGAATCGTGAAGAATTCACACCTTATTTGGAGTTCTTAAAAATAGTGAAGGGTTATTCAGTATAAAAAAACCAACCTATTCTTCTACTGCAAAGAATGAAGACATCGATAAAACAGATCACTATTCCAGTAACATACCATATTCTACCTTTGTAAAATATTCAGGATCTTCTCTTACCAAGCACCAATACACACTTGGGATACCACAATACAAGATCATATCAGATGGAAGAAAATCTGAGGCCTTTTACAGGTTAAACTCAACTATGTAAGATGTCATTGGGATGTTTACATATGTAAAAAAGTCACATTAGAACCACCCAGGAAACTCTAGTTTCAGCTCAGAATTTCTTACACATACTTGATGCAGGGATGCCAGAACAATTTGTATAGTGGGGGTGGTGAGAGCCATTGAATCAAACTGTAAACCCTGTAAATAATGGAAACCGCTTAAAGCTTGGGGTGCCGTACCACCCCTAGTTCCAGGACCTATGACTTGGTGTGCAGCTTTCCTACTCCACCATCACTGTGAAGTGGGTAATGGCATGGCTTCGAAGGCTCTGTGGAGATAGCAAAAAAAACAAAAACAAGGGACTCCATTGGGCCGTACAGACAGGGCCGACTTTAGGAACTGCAGGGCCCTCTTAGGTGCGGGGCCTGATTCCAGGGAATCGGCCTAAAGCCGGCCTTGCATACAGATGCACACATATATGAAAGGATGAGAGCAAAAAGTAAGGAGCTGCTCCTCAGATCCAGCACCCCATGCCAGCTTATTAGGAACCTGGTTCAAAAACACCCCAGGAGGATGGCTTTACAATGATATAGAGTTTTTGCACGTGAATGCTGACAGAACTGGCTTGGTCTTCTGAAAGGAAATACCCCTGGGGATGCTGCTTTAACAATTGTCCCCCAGCCTCTGTCTTCACCACATCTAACTGGACATCTCAGGTCTACAAACACTGGGGATTTCCCTGGATTTCAGAGGGAGGAATGTTGATGCCTTTTGAACAAGTTTCATTTATTTAGCCTTCCTCTAATGCCTTCACCATTTACTTACTGATGAAATGACCCTCCTCATTCAGTTCAATATTATTGTAGTTCACCACTTAATTCCGTCTAGGACACCTGGGTGTTCAGCTTCTTTTGGCTCTGTTACAATCTGCCTGCTGTTTTTCTAGGTCAGCTCATAGATTATTTGACTTGAAGTGACCCTTCCATTGATTTAACCACTGTGGGCGTCTCCTTATGAAAAATGTAACTGTAAAAATTGCTCTAGTTTGATTCAGTGATCTGTATAAATTCAAGAAAGAGGGTTGATCTACAGCCAGTGTTTAAAGATGCTTAAAACTGTAAGTAATATTTTAATCCTCTTTTTCTTCCAATGGCAGTTACCTCTTTCATACCTGTACCATCTTGCATCTCTCCCTGTAGTGATTTTTTTTAACTGTCTTCACTATATTGGCCACCTATTATTGTGCCTATTTAATTGTCCCATAAGTCTTATGCAAGCAAAGCTCCCAGAGATTTCAGGAGGAATTCCCTACATGTGGAGAACAAGATAAGACCCAGAGTGTTATTTTAATGCCCCTGATAGAGGTGGATGAGTCCTGCTGGAGGAGGAGGAGGAGGAGGAGTAAGGTTAAAACTTTGCCTATCCAGCCAGGGATTCCCAGAAACCCAATAGGTACAGCCAGGCACCCGTGCTGGGACTGTAAAGGGAAACTACAGACTGAGCTCTAGCTGCCTTTAATACATCTGCTATAATAGCCTAAATGGACAGCAGACTTTCCTTGAGGGAAATGTTGACAAACCTAGGGCCCAATCCTACAGCTCTTTTGTGTACACAACTCTCCTTAATTTTGAGACAATGTCATATATAGAGGAGATACGGGTCTAGGCTTTAATTTCTGGCCTAAACCAGATTTCCTAAATGTTACAAGGATGTAGCAAAAAGCAGTTCAGATGGCTCTACTCCTAAATTACACCACCATGCATTTATAAGGCTTTTTTTAAGTAGGTGTTATGTTTGTCCTAGGAACTTCTGGACCAGTCTTCCCCAGGAATTGAAATTAGAGGTGGTGTTTGAATTTAGAGTGGGAGGTGGAAAACAACTACATTGACAACACTGAATGTAACTAGTTGTCTGCTAGGGGTTGGATAGGGGAGTTGCTGGGGAGGGATGTAGGAAAATCCTTGTGTCTGGTTGCTAAAAGTTTTGACTTAACTATTTCTGACACATGATGAGCCACTCAGATCTGATATAAACCAGCTCTGATGTTTTTCCTGTATCTCCCAGCATGAACAGACACCACTTTAAACTCTATGGCACTGTTCTTCTGTGCTATTTCAATTCCTGGTGCTTTGCTAAAATAGAATTCTAATCTGAGATGTGAATTGTTCATGTGTAGAGAACAAAGAATATATTATATATATAATATAAAATATAATATATGTATATTTTTAATAAAAAATTCATGCCCCTCAATGTATCTGTGTGATATTACCCTGCCTGAAAGCCACAGAATTAGATCAAAAGGCATTGTTGAAGAAACCAGGCAGGAAAGGCAAAAAAACGTTCATAAGGCTCCTTCACAAACAACGTTTATAGCCATGAAAAAGGATTCCTCAGCCCTGACTGACTGCTGTTTGCCAAGGCTGAAAATCTGAAACCAGTGGGTATGTACTTGGAACCATTCAACCATGCCTCCACTGCTGCTACTAGTGCTACCATGGCTACGCTGCTATTTAATACTGGTGCTAATTCAATGAGAACAAGTGCCAGCAAGTGTACACAATGGGGATTCTCACTCCTAACTCATAGTATAGACATAGCCTAAGTGTTTTGGCAAAATAAATCATACTGAGTTTTGTAGAAGCTGTTTCTGTGTCATGGGATACTACCTCAGTCCACGGGCTCTTGGAGAATTCTTACTGGTGCCAAGTTCATTGAGCCTGCTAAGTATCACAATTGGCTTCTGGGGGGTGTGTCATAAACAGATAGCTAAGGGTTAATGTTTCTTTCACCTGTAAAGGGTTAACGAAGAGAACCAAACACCTGACCAGAGGACCAATCAGGAAACTGGATTTTTTCAAAGCTCAGGGGAGGAAATTTTTTGGGTCTGTGTCTTTGTCTGGCTCTCAGCTATGAGAGGGGATCTTTTCTTTCTTTCTGTCTTCAAGCTTCTAATCTTCAGTTTCAAAGTTGTGAGTAAAAAGGTAGAAAAACCAATAGGCTGTTACTGGTTTTTTGTTGTATTTACGTGTGTGTAGTTGCTGCAATGTTTAAATTGTATCTCTTTTTGAATAAGGCTGTTTATTCATATTTTTCTTTTAAGTAATAGCCCTGTGTATTGTCATCTTAATGCAGAGATCATATGTCCATGTGTTTTTTTTCCTTTATTTTTTTCCTTTCTTTTTAAGACTTGTTTGAGTTTTTCTCTCTGGATGGGCTAAGGAACGAAGGGGAGGGGAATTCTCTTTGTGTTAGACCTACGGAGGGTAAAGCTCTGCAGCACCAGGGAATTGGTGGGAGGGGGAAGAGAGAGAGAATCATTTCTGTTTCCTTGTATTTGAGGTTTGTCTCTTTGTGGAATAGAGGAGACATGCTTCTTGGTATTGTGATGTAAAGAGATTGCATCAGTAACACTCTCGGTTAGCCCAGAGAGGAAAGTCTGGGTGGGAGAGAGAGGGGGAAGGGAAGTGGGTTATTTCCCTTTGGGGTAAGACTCAGGGCTTCTGATCTTGTCCCAGAGAAGTTTTGGGAGACTAGAGAGGGAGCCAAGTCCTGGAAATCACTTGGCTGGTGGCAGCGAGATCAAATCTGAGCTGGTAATTAAGCTTAGAGGGGTTCATGCAGGCACCCAGATTTCTGGACGCTAAGGTCCAGATTTGGGAAAGATGCTTATGATAGGCCTGCTAAGTATCACAATTGGCTTCTGGGGGGTGCAATATAGAAACCCAACTGGGGAGTGACTGGATTGTGGGATCTCATCGAAAAGAACAGTGGAGGCCTGGGCTGCCACTTGAAAGGGGTTGTATTTGAGGGGGTCTGGAAAGGGCTCTCAGATGCAGTAGTTGCTCGGGACTGTGACAATATGATGCTGTAATAAAAAAATTCTTATGTATTTAGAGTTAAAGGCTGCATATAAATCATTTGCAAGTTATACAACAAGTAAGTAATAACTTGCATCTCAGGGAAGTAGATGCAGTGTCTTAGTACGAAAAAATATGTACAAAAAATGAGAGGGCCTGAATCTCAGTTACACTAAGATGGCTTGACACTGCTCCTGCCAAACACTCTATAGGCTATAAACCACTTATGACCCTACATAGAACATAGAACGACCACAGTGGGTCAGACCAAGGCTGATCTAGCTCAGTATCCTGTCTTCTGAGATGGCTGATGCCAGCTGCCTCAGAGGGAATGAATAGAACAGAGTAATCATCAGTTATCATCAGTCGCACATCCCAGCTTCTGGGAAACAGAGGTTAGGGACACTATCCCTGCCTCTATGTAATCACCCTAAATGATTAACAAAATCTCTTATACAATATTAATAATTAAGAATGTATTTATATTTTTATTTATCTATCTATAAATAAACCTTTCTTCCCAAGGGATGACATAGCTATAATACACAAATGCATAGTGCATGTGTTCTATGTTACAGGAAGGCAACCAAAGACTGGTTAGCAAAACCTGTATTGATGCTTTGCAGTGAAGGAGAAATGTTGGTTGATGACATGGGGCAAAACCCTAATCTTAAAAGGGTCATTAAGAAACAATTCTCTCTTCATTATGACTGTGGAGTTGCATTAATGCAAATAAAATCTTAGGTAATGGTAGGAATTCATCTGTGTGTCTGTGGGGAGAAGTTTGACATTTGTAATTACTTGTTTGACTAATCATTTAAACCAGGGGTCGGCACACCTTTCAGAAGTGGTGTGCTGTTGTCTTCATTTATTCACTCTAATTTAAGGTTTTGCGTTGCAGTAATATATTTTAACGTTTTTAGAAGGTCTCTTTCTTTAAGTCTATAATATATAATGAAACTATTGTTGTACGTAAAGTAAATAAGGTTTTAAAATGTTTAAGAAGCTTCATTTAAAATTAAATTAAAATGCAGAGCCCCCTGAACCAGTGGCCAGGACCAGGACAGTGAGAGTGCCACTGAAAATGAGCTTGCGTGCCGCCTTTGGCACACGTGCCATAGGTTGCCTATCCCTTATTTAAACACTGAATTAACTGGATAGGATCAATTCTAAAAAACAAAACCTTCATCTAAACAACTTCCATATTAGGCAACGAATATTCGTATAGCCTAACTCAAGTGATTCCAAAGACCAACCAAGCAAATAAAATAAAATAAAAGCACACTTATAGCTTTTTCCTCATTAAAACCTATTAGACATAGAATATGGCATACAGCAAGCTTAGCATGAAGTAATTAAAATTGCAGTAGAAAACAAAGACTAAAAATTGTTTTTCATTATCATTCACAATACAGTCAAGATTGTTTTTTCCACTGTGAACCATTACTGCAGAATCTTCTAGCATAGATATGTACTTTCCTAACTTTTCATAGCAATGTACTAGAAAAAGCCATTTGGCTCCAAACAGCAGTCCTTTTAATCACCCCCTCCTAGTCATTCAATATATCTGTCAACTCTTCTCTCAAAATAAGCCAATGCTGGTGTCCTGATGTTTTAAAATAAAAATATTAATACATTTAGCTTTATTCTTTCACTACTAACTCTGTATGTTTGTTACTTGGTTTCAAGTACGGATGCTTCTGTGACCAGGTGCCTGGAAGGCCACACTGAGAATGCTGCAATCTGCCCTGAGTGTAAGAAATAGGGCAGACAATCTCCAATAACTGGTGGTTTACTCTATCATTAGATTCACCAAGCCAGTAATGAAAATGATTCTGCAGTACTGCACTGGTTACCCAGAAGCCAACAGTCCCCTCTAGGTACTCCAGCCCTTGAATCCCATCCAGACAACTGACTAATATAGTGAGGGGTTACTGAAAACCCATTTCACCATATGTGAGGTTCTTCCTAATCCCAAAGGGCCAGACGTACCCTCACATCAATATGAATCTCAGATCTTACCCCAATATCACGCTGCCAGCCAATCCTTAATAAGTTAACTGAAGATTTAATAATAAAAGAAGAGAGCTGTAAATGGTTAAGGAATCTTGTACATAGAAGTGATTGCAAAGTCCTTATATCAGTTTTGTAGCAGTGATGTAATAAACCGCTGTTTTGCAAAAGTCTCTCTAGATCACCCAAACACATTGGGGTCATCACTCCCTGTTAAACGCTTCCTTGTTAGAAATCCAGTCCAGAGATGAAGACAAAATGGAGATGTTTCAGGTATCTTTTCCATCTTCTGCCATGTGCATAGAATTTTACTATCCCAAACAAAACCCAGAGCCCTTGCTTGTGGAAAGTTACAGGCCCAAGATGTAGTCCAGGGTCACATGAGCATATCACATGTCCTTACATCGTTTGCTAAAGCACAGGGGATGGCTACTGGCCCCTTGCTCTTTGAGGCATCCTCATGAAGAGCTATCTAGACAGAATAAGTTTCTTCAATGGCCCATTGTGAGAGCTGAGTGTCCTTGACAGGCCATCAACACACAGCTGTTTAGCCTTGATGTAAATTCTGTCTGGGGGCTGTCACCCAGGAATACACCACATGTGTAAGATACAAGTACATAGACAATATTCAAAACTTCAGATACAAGATGATACATGGATTTAACCAGAATAATCATACTTAGCAAATCATAACTTTTCCACTGACATCTTACGATACCCAATTTCCATAAATTGTATATAAAGTTTAACAGTGGTAACAGTGATATAAATGGTCACTTTTCTTATATACAGCATCACAGCTTATGCACAAGTTCCTTATTTACTGATAGACCTGACTCTATACTTTGCAAAAGTCCCATCAAATACAATGGAAGTGTTTTTTGAGAGGACTTCAGAGTTGATGCCTCATTTAATTTTTTTTTTTTTTTTGGAAGATATGCAATCTCTGCTGTAATTATGAGGTCCATTAGGTCCTCCTTGAAGTGTCCTTTTTTCAACAGATGTTCAATTGGCTGCACCAGAAATCAAAAGGAGACATTTTAGGCCCTGGCTGGGATGATTTAGTTGGTGTTGGTCCTTCTTTGAGCAGGGGATTGGACTAGATGACCTCCTGAGGTCTCTTCCTACCCTAATCTTCAATAATTCTATGAACTCCCTTAAACTCTCTTTGTAATTTAGCTTTTTCAGACATTATAGTATTTTACATTGCTTAATGCTACAGCGGCTTGCTGACCCCTTAATTTCCCTTCCCCCCCACAAAAGTTTAAATGTTTTAGTTTGAAGCATTTAGATTTCATTTAGATCGCAGTGTGTGGACACTAACCTTTTATCTAAGTTTAGTTTAACTGCCCCAAAATAATTGTGAAACATGTTTGTGGTCACTTGTAAAATATTATTTTGTTGGACCTCTGACAGATCCACTTGTCAAAGTTTGAACTCAGAGATCCTAAATTAAGAATCATAATTTAATTATGGTAGTTACACATGTTAATAGAACTATTTTCAGGAGATTATATTATGCCATTAATGACTCTCACCACATGTTGCATGGGGAAAAAAGGCTTGTGATAAAGCAACATAAGGCAAGATTTCAGGCTGAAAAATTTACACTGGATCTTACAATGGATGTAAACTTTAACCGGATCACCACATCTGTAACTAACTCAGCCCAGATTCTGCTATCCTCGCTCACACTGATATTTAGCAAGTACTTCCTTTCTCTGCAATGATACAGTAGTATTATTGCTGAGGAAGGAACTATTCAACATAGATAAGTGGGGAAGAACCTGGCCCTAAGAGAGTTCCGACTACTAATTGTTCTGAAAAATACAGTTAATATTCCATAAAATATGAAGAAACAATTAAGAACATGGATTATACCAACAAGAAAAATCTCAATTATTTCTTTAAAAGGAAGCTAATATTTGTATGAAAAACATTATGTGTACTGCACTTACCCCAGAACTATAAAGTATTGGGAACTAGATGTTCAAGGGGCAGAATTTATAAATGGGCCCTGCTTTTTTGCAATAAACATTTTGCATTTGCAAAGCTAAACTGTCAATTCTTTTCTTGCAATCTTATATCATTTTCATATGTGATCAATTAACTTAGAAATTTAACTGACACATTGTGCACACAAACAAATGCATAATTTTGCAAAGCTATCAGTGCAAAAAAAACCAAAAAAATAGATCAACACAGTTTAGACTCAGGCTTTAAGGTCAGAAAAGATCATCACGATTATATAGTCTCATCTCATGCACAGTGGAGACCACGGAGCCTCACCCAAGCATTTCTGTAGTGATGTGGCTAGAGCAGTGCTCCCTTTCGGTCCTTCCAGGTGTTCTGACACAGCCATAGGTCTCCCAGTAGGGAGGGCAGGGGAAGAAGTCTTATCTCCCCTGTCCACTGAGGTGGGCTTGAGCTCACCAGTTAACTGCCTCTTCAGTCTTATCCTCTTCTAGGGGTGGGGACTCAACCCTAAAATGCTCGACAAAAGAGCAAACAACTCAATACAGGCCCATCCCCCAGTCTTCCAGTGAAGCATTCCTCCCCTTTCTTTTGGGCTTGGCTCTCAGTCTCATCTGTACATTGCTCATTCCTCCCCAGTGGCTACTCCAGCTAGCAGCAGTGTTTCTCTGTTACTCTGCAAGTAAAGCTCTGTTCAGGCAGAGTTCCACCCTCCTTCCTGGCCAGTCAGCCCTGAACCAAGCCAGGAAGGAGAATGGAACGCTGCCTGAAGAGAACTTTATTTGCAGAGTAACATGTTCTCTCCTTTTATTCCCCCAATACAGTTGGAATTGGCTGCAGGTGTGTGGGGCAGGAGCTAGCTGGATCCATAAGGATCTCCTTAACCCCTTCTCTGTAGGTGTAGAGCCCGTCTGCCTCATCAGACACCCAGGCCAACTAAGAATTAGGCCCTAAGACACAGGAGTGTTTACAGTGCTCATCTGTGAAAAAAAGTGAACTAACATGTATCATTTAAATTATTATATTCATTATTTGTATTACAGTAGCACCTACAGACACCAACCAAGATCAGGCACATTATGTGAGGCAAGTAAAATATGTTCCTAGTAAGAGACTGTCATAAACAGACAGCTAAGGGTTAATGTTTCTTTTACCTGTAAAGGGTTAACAAAGGGAACCAAACACTTGACCAGAGGACCAATCAGGAAACTGGATTTTTCAAAGTCAGGGAGGGAATTTTTGGGGTCTGAGTCTTTTTGTCTGTCTCTCAGCTGAGGGGTAAAGGTCACTTTGGCCCCTTTGGGTGTTGAGTTTGGGTCCACGAAGGATTGGTGGATACTGCACTTGGTGTCCACCGTGTTCTCATGCGTGACCTTCTTTCCGCCCACTCGCTCTTTTCCCTACGCTCCAAGGGGATGTGACGAGTGGTTCTGGGCTGGGGGATCTTTGAGTTGAATGGTGGTGTAATGACTGCACCCGGTGGTTTTTTTGGGCAGTTGCGTTTATATGTCCCAGTTCATTACATATATAGCATCTTCCAGCTACTGGTCATGGGTCGAGGGTGGGTTACTGGAGGAGGTGAGTGGAAGCACAGGTGGTCTATTGGCTTTCTTGGTTCGTAGAGGTGAGGTCTTGGGATTGCCCTCGCTGTTCTTAGGTTATTGTTTGGTGCCCTTGGGTTTCATTCCCCTTTACGTGTCGCTTTCTTGCTTTGCTCTGCCACTTCCATTCCATTTGGCTCCATTCCCCCGCTCATGGTTTTAGATTTTTGGGGTTTTCCTCTTTATGTACGGTGTTTGTTTCCTCCGGAACTATCAAGAAACGCATTCCATTTGTATGAGGAGGTGTAGTATCTTCAATGGATTGCACCTTGGTTCCGTCGCTCTCCGGCCTCCTTAATTTTACACAGTTAGTAGGCGTTTCTGGGAAGACACGATCTGTTTTCCACTTTTGGGTTCCTGAACCCGCCGACAGCTGATCCCGGGGTTTATCCCATTCTGTATCTGGCCTTGTTTGAAACGTTTGTAATCGTTCATTTTGTCCTTTGGCATTTAGCGCCCCTCTGCTAGGTCCACTGATGTGTGACCTCAGCTCTACATGTACTGGTCTTCGTGAGATGCTACCAATGCAGGCCTCTTTCACAATTTCTAGGAAGGCACTCAGTGTCATCAGCTGCTTGTATTGGGAAATTCTTGTGCTTGTGGAAGGTATTTGGCCGAGAGGAGTGTTAGGATTGGCTGGCGCATTTTGCCTGCTGTGTAACTCCAGTTCATGCTTTCTCTGTGGTGTCCGCTCTATCACTTCTTTTGTTGTTTTTCCATCTCTTGTGGTTATTTCTCCCTCTGGGTTCTATCCTGTTCTGTGGGCTGCCTCTTCTTTTGTTTTTCTGAGGGGTAAAGGTCACTTTGGCCCCTTTGGGTGTTGAGTTTGGGTCCACGAAGGATTGGTGGATACTGCACTTGGTGTCCACCGTGTTCTCATGCGTGACCTTCTTTCCGCCCACTCGCTCTTTTCCCTACGCTCCAAGGGGATGTGACGAGTGGTTCTGGGCTGGGGGATCTTTGAGTTGAATGGTGGTGTAATGACTGCACCCGGTGGTTTTTTTGGGCAGTTGCGTTTATATGTCCCAGTTCATTACATATATAGCATCTTCCAGCTACTGGTCATGGGTCGAGGGTGGGTTACTGGAGGAGGTGAGTGGAAGCACAGGTGGTCTATTGGCTTTCTTGGTTCGTAGAGGTGAGGTCTTGGGATTGCCCTCGCTGTTCTTAGGTTATTGTTTGGTGCCCTTGGGTTTCATTCCCCTTTACGTGTCGCTTTCTTGCTTTGCTCTGCCACTTCCATTCCATTTGGCTCCATTCCCCCGCTCATGGTTTTAGATTTTTGGGGTTTTCCTCTTTATGTACGGTGTTTGTTTCCTCCGGAACTATCAAGAAACGCATTCCATTTGTATGAGGAGGTGTAGTATCTTCAATGGATTGCACCTTGGTTCCGTCGCTCTCCGGCCTCCTTAATTTTACACAGTTAGTAGGCGTTTCTGGGAAGACACGATCTGTTTTCCACTTTTGGGTTCCTGAACCCGCCGACAGCTGATCCCGGGGTTTATCCCATTCTGTATCTGGCCTTGTTTGAAACGTTTGTAATCGTTCATTTTGTCCTTTGGCATTTAGCGCCCCTCTGCTAGGTCCACTGATGTGTGACCTCAGCTCTACATGTACTGGTCTTCGTGAGATGCTACCAATGCAGGCCTCTTTCACAATTTCTAGGAAGGCACTCAGTGTCATCAGCTGCTTGTATTGGGAAATTCTTGTGCTTGTGGAAGGTATTTGGCCGAGAGGAGTGTTAGGATTGGCTGGCGCATTTTGCCTGCTGTGTAACTCCAGTTCATGCTTTCTCTGTGGTGTCCGCTCTATCACTTCTTTTGTTGTTTTTCCATCTCTTGTGGTTATTTCTCCCTCTGGGTTCTATCCTGTTCTGTGGGCTGCCTCTTCTTTTGTTTTT